>NC_137176.1:26807101-26967101 GCF_951804945.1 Podarcis cretensis
CTGCTGCAAAACTGGAAGCACCCAATAGATTGTGATCTGGGGAGCAATTCCATAGCGAGATCTGCCAGGATGAGTAGGTTAGGATCCAGCAAGTCTCCAGCTGAGCTGGGAGATCCCTAACACAGCCTGGCTAAACCAGCATAACTCCTTCATCCTCAGTTTAGCTGGAGATGTGTATCTCACCGATCCTGGTGGTGCTTAAGCTGGTGTAAGCCCTGAAAAGGGTGTGTGAAGGGGATCCTAAGCCCCTGCAGCTAGGTCACATGACCTGGCAACCCAGCGTTAGTTAAGCCAGCAAAAAGGGTGGTGTAGACGCCTGCTTCTTGGAAGAAAAGCAATGACAAACCTAGACAGCATCTCAAAAAGCAGAGACATCACCTTGCCAACAAAGGTCCATATAGTTAAAGCTATGGTTTTCCCAGTAGTGATGTATGGAAGTGAGAGCTGGACCATAAAGAAGGCTGATCACTGAAGAATGGATGCTTTTGAATTATGGTGCTGGAGGAGACTCTTGAGAGTCCCATGGACTGCAAGAAGATCAAACCGATCCATTCTGAAGGAAATCAGCCTTAAATGCTCACTGGAAGGACAGATCCTGAAGCTGAGGCTCCAATACTTTGGCCACCTCATGAGAAGAGAAGACTCCCTGGAAAAGACCCTGATGTTGGGAAAGATTGAGGGCCCAAGGAGAAGGGGACGACAGAGGACGAGATGGTTGGACAGTGTTCTCGAAGCTACCAGCATGAGTTTGACCAAACTGCGGGAGGCAGTGGAGGACAGGAGTGCCTGGCGTGCTCTGGTCCATGGGGTCATGAAGAGTCGGACACGACTAAACGACTAAACAACAACAAGAAGAAGCATTGTTTAAAAGCCTTGTTTGACCTCTGCCAAGCCTAGGCCAAATCAGCCAGCGCTAGCCCACTGCTGAATGAAGTTTGGATCCGCTATAACTTTATACCAGTTTAACTTCTTAGCACCAGCTTGCTTTATGCCAGCTACTGGTGCACAGGATTGCTCTCATAAACATTTGAGCAGCTCCAAGTCGGGGGCCACCTCTCTGGCTCCAAGGGGACCCTAAATCTCCTGCCAACTCACCAAGCTCTTTTCCCTAGGGGGAAAGTCGTGACAGAGCAGTTTAAATTTGTAACGTAGATATGCCTGAACTGCAACAGAGAATATTTTTAAAATATATAAACTGAAGATATGTTGAATTGATAAAGCTATCTGTTCTCCCCCCACTTTTTTATTTTACTTTAAAGTGCTTTGCTAGATGAGAAAGGGTTCTCGCACCCACATGCAAAGGGAAAGGGCACATAATTCCTCTCTACAAGGTACACAGAAAGGTACACACACAAACTGTTTTCTTCTTCTTTCTTCTTTCATAAATGCCTGTTGCTTGGCTACATAGCTACCCCTGGTGGCCCACGTTTTAGTAGTAAAGTGGTGCCTGAATATAAACCAGAGATTCAGGGCTGTTTTGTTTGTTTGCTTGCTTGTTTTAAAAATACACCAAGCTACATGTTGTTAGAGGGACGCGGGTGGTGCTGTGGGTTAAACCACAGAGCCTAGGACTTACCAATCAGAAGGTAGGCAGTTCGAATCCTCGTGATGGGGTGAGCGCCCATTGCTTGGTCCCTGCTCCTGCCAACTTAGCAGTTCAAAAGCACATCAAAGTGCAAGCAGATAAATAGGTACCGCTCCGGCGGGAAGGTAAACGGCATTTCCATGCACTGCTCTGGTTCACCAGAAGCGGTTTAGTCATGCTGGCCACATGACCTGGAAGCTGTACACTGGCTCCCTCGGCCAATAAAGCGAGATGAGCACCGTAACCCCAGAGTCAGTCACGACTGGACCTGATAGTCAGGGGTCCCTTTACCTTTACCTTTACCTGTCGTGAGAGACAACCAGAGACAGGGGTGCCAACTTGAATAAAATATTGGAGGGCCCAAGTAAGCCCTGCCCTGCACACTCAATCACATGTTGCAGTGAGCAGACAGCATTTGAATCGACTTGGAGGGAGGCAGCCCCCTCAAATATTTTATTGGGGAGGCTGAAGACCCCACAGCTCCTAGGAGTTGGTTCCTATGACCAGAGACCTGCAATAAAATATAGTCATGCAGGTCTCTGAGTGATCTAATGAGAATTGCTCTTAAACTTCAAAATTTAGTATATTGTCACCAGTTATTCAAATCATTAACTAAAGAAAACTGAATCATGGCAAATGAAGATGATGGACTTTTCGGAACTAGCTGACCAGACTGGAGTAATCCGCAACCAGAAAGAAGAGGAATACCAAGAAGACTGGAAGACATTTAAGGACTATCTGAATAAATATTGTAATATAAAAAATTAGAAATTACTTGAAAGCACCAAATAGGCCTAGGACTAAATTAGGATTTAAAAATAAGTAGGATTTACAACGGTAAGAAAAGTGAATAAATTAGATTACAATTGGAAATATTTTTGTTTAATAATGATATTGGAAAGCTGTTACATACAGATACAAGGAAACTCAGAAGGGGAAGTCAATAATATGTTTATAAGGTTGGATTTTTAAAGAATTAAGTCTGTTTTCATTGTTTATTTGATTATTGTTCTTTTCTTTGATGTATTTTTTTTTTGTTTGTGTTTGTGATTCTGTTACGTGATATTTGTTATAATTGTGGAAAACCTAATAAAAAAAATTATATAAAAAAAGAAACATGAATCAATCAGCCGTTAGAGTGTCTATTTAAAAAGCACCCCTCGTTGGCTGATGGGATAATGACGTCAAACGTCAAGTGCAGATGACCTGTTGACGGATCATCCATCCCAGTTGCTTTGCGCAAAGTTTGCAGGAAAGCTACACAGCAGCTATTTATGGAGCATTTGTGCTGGCTGGTTGGCAGAGAAGTTAGATGCCGTTGCATCAACGTACACAGCCCTTCAGCACCGAGTGAACACGGCAGCGTTCTAGAGCACCAAGAGGGGAAAGGGATTCCCCATTCTTAAAAAAAACCAAAAACTATTCAAATCTCAACAGGTGCAATCAGGTTCTGTCCCAGCAACAATCATATGCAATAAAAAACTGAGTCAATAGCAACCACTTTTTCTTCCCAGGTGGCTTTTAATAGATGTTCTTTCCACTGTTTCGGTGACCTTTTGTAGTGAAAGGTCCAGGGGGCATGGCAACCCATTCTTCTTTTAGTGGCAGCTCTTTCTCTTCTGTCTCCAGCTGCAAGCCACCTTGAGAGGGGGCACGGCTGGAGACTAAAGACACCTTAGGCTCATCACATCTACTTTGATTTTTACTAGAACCCTGCTGAGAGCCTCCTGCCTCTCTCCACCTGACTCAGGGCAGGGCCTGACAGCTTTTATAAGGACTGTTGCTGTTGCTCAGAGAGGGCTTCTTCTCTGCTTTTAAGTTCCTTTTTATATCCTTTTAAATTGGGTTTTTTAAAAGTGTTTTAACTGTTTTTAAGTTGGTTGTAAGGGGACTTGGTGGGATGTACCTGGGAGTAGAGGAGCGGGGAAGGGCAGGGGGAGGCCCAATTACAGTGGTTCTGGGTAGGGGGAGGCTGTCAGGAGTTCAGCCTACACTCGAGTAGGGCCCTGGTAGAGACACATGCCCGACTGGCATGTTCCCTCCCTCCTGGTCGATCGTTTGGGAGCTTCATAAGTTTTCTTCAGCCCAAACATCACAGCGACCAATGCCAACCGACACCAGCACACTTAGGGATCCTCAGAGTTTGCGCATCATGCGTGACAGAACCTCGGCAACTCAGCATTTTGGCTAATCTACTTTATTTACATATAAACACACACGGAACAATGCAACACAGCTCCCTCTCTCTCTAGCATCAGACAGCAAAGAGAAAAAGAACAAAGGACAATAGTCCCACTTCATGGAACACAGTAACACAAACATCCTGTCTCCATCACTTCCCACTCTGTGGAGTCAAAACATACACCGTCATGTGATAGACAAAAATCCCATGACTGCAATCATGGAGCATGAATTCTAACAGAGGCATGGTGTAGGAGGAGGGGCGGGCCACATAAGGGGCACACACGGCACAGGTAGTTAGTGACAGTGCCGTGTGCCAGCCCCTCCTCCAACCTGGGTGTTATGTACTAACTTGAATAGGATCCAAAAGGCAGTAGTCTGATTGGTCCTAGAACAATAGGATTCAGAATACAGCAGTCTGATTGGTCCTAGAACAATAGGGTCCAGAATACAGCAGTTTGATTGGTCCACAGGAGCCACCCAATCCAGCTCCAGGTGGAAGTGAATCTGCAACCTGATTGGCCTACAGGTGAATTCCCAATCACGTGGGGCCCATTAATGTATATAAAGCAGACATTCTGGGGGAACTTCCATTCCTCCTCACCACTATGAGCTGAATAAAGAGCATGAAATCCACTCTCGACTCCGAGTATATTTCACTGGGGAATTGTGCCATGCTAATCTTCTCTGTATCGTTCCAATTTTAGTATATGTGCTGCCGAAGCGAACACTTCACTGGGGAACTGTGGTTCTCATATCAGACAGCTCTCGGGTCTGCAACTGCTGCTATTGAATGCCAGGTCGGCCCAGAATAAAATCTCCCTCATCCATGATCTGATTATGGATGAGGAGGCTGATCTGGCATGCATCACTGAAACCTGGGTGGGTGAACAGGGTGGAGTTGATCTCACCCAGCTGTGCCCACCAGGGTACAGGCCAGACGTGAGGGTCAGGGAGGGGAAGTTGCTGTGGTCCATAGAGATTCTCTCTCTATCTCCAGGTTCTCTGTCCAGTCATGGGGGTATCTAGAGTGTGTGTTCCTGGCGCTGGGTAATCGGGACAGATTAGGGATTCTGCTGGTTTACCAGCCGCCTCACTGCCCAGCAGTCTCGCTGCCTGAGCTGCTCTCAGAGGAAGTGTTGAGGACTCCCAGACTGCTGGTTCTGGAAGACTACAACATCCATGTTGAAGCAGATGGCTCTGGGGTGGCTCAGGACTTCATGGCTCCCATCGTTGGATGGAGCTGTCCCAACATGTCACCGGCCCAACACACATGGCAGGCCACACTCTGGACCTTGTTTTCTCGACTGGACAGGAAGAGGGTGGTCTGAAGGTGGGGAACATTGACATCAGTCCTTTGTCATGATCAGACATGTTGAGATTTAGGCTGCCAGTACCTTTTCCCCTCCGCAGAGGCGAGGGACCTAGGAGGAAAGTCCTCCCTCGGAGGCTGATGTATCCAGTGGGATTCCAAAGAGCTATGGGAGTTTTCTGGCTGATATGACTGGCGCCCCTGTCAAAGCCCTGGCCGACCTCTGGAACCCCGAGTGGCTCAAGCTATTGACACAATCGCCTCTGAGTGCCCTCTCCCACTTTGTGGAGCCCGTTTGGGCCCCTGGTATACTCCAGAACTTAGGGCGAGGAAACAAGCTGGGAGAAGGCTTGAACGCAAGTGGAGGCAAGATCCAAATGAATGTAATCGAGCCTACCTAGTGGCAGTGAAGGCAGCAAGAAAGAAGGCATACAGTGGTACCTCAGGTTAAGTACCGTATTTTTCGCTCTATAGGGTGCACCTTGTTTTTAGAGGGGGAGAACAAGAAAGAAAAAAAATCTCCCCCTCTCTGCTCAGCGCCCCTTCAGTGAAGCGGCAGGAGAAACGGAGCCCCTTCCATTTCTGCTCCTGCTTGGCTGAAGGGGCGCTGCGCAGCTCTCCCTCTCTGCTGAAGCCAGGAGAGTCTTGCTCTCCTGGCTTCAGCAAAAGGAACCTGAAGCCTCCGGAGCGCAGCGGGAACTCGCACTGCGCTCTGAAGGCTTCAGGCAGCTATCCCTGAAGCCTGGAGAGTGAGAGGGGTCGGTGCGCACCGACCCCTCTCGCTCTCCAGGCTTCAGCGAAAGCAATGCAAAGCCTCCGGAACACGGAGGGAGCGCTCCCTCTGCGCTTCTGAGGATTCACGTTCCTATTGCTGAAGCCAAGGAGCCTGCATTCGCTCCATAGGATGCACACACATTTCCCCTTAATTTTTGGAGGGGAAAAAGTGCATCCTATAGAGCGAAAAATACGGTACTTAATTCGTTCTGGAGGTCTGTTCTTAACCTGAAACTGTTCTTAACCTGAAGCACCACTTTAGCTAATTGGGCCTCCCACTGCCGCTGCACCGCCAGGGCACGATTTCTGTTCTCATCCTGAAGCAAAGTTCTTAACCTGAGGTACTATTTCTGGGTTAGCGGAGTCTGTATCCTGAAGCGTATGTAACCCAAGGTACCACTGTACTTTGCTACGTCCATTGCATCATTAGTATGTCGCTCTTGATGGGGTTACACTTCCTCTGAAGAAGCAGGTTCATAGCTTGGGGGTACTCCTGGTTCCTTTGCTGTTACTTGAGGCTCAGGTGGCCTCAGTGGCCCTGAGTACCCTCCATCAACTTCAGCTAGTAGCCCAGCTAGGCCCCTATTGGGACAGGGATAGCCTAACTACTGTTGTCTATGCTCTGGCAACTTCAAGGTTAGACTACTGCAGTGCGTTATACGTAGGGCTGCCTCTGAAGACAGTTCAGAAACTTCAGCTAGTGCAGAATTCAGTGGCCAGGTTGCTCACTGGAGCAAGAAGGTTTGAGCATATTGCACCAATCCTCATCTGACTGCACTGGTTACCAGTTCGTTTCCAGGCCGAATTCAAAGTACTGGTTTTGATCTATAAAGCCTTAAAGGGCTCAGAACTGCAATACCTCAAGGACCGCCTCTCTCCATACGAACCTTCCCAGACCCTGAGATCATCTTCTGAGGCCCTCCTTCATGTGTCTCCTCCTTGAGAGGGCTGGAGGGTGGCAACACAAGAACAGGGCCTTCTCTGCAGTGGCTCCCTGTCTGTGGAATGATCTCCCCAGGGAAGTTCACCTAGGGCTTTCATTATACACCTTTAGGCGCCAGGCAAAAATGTTCCTTTTAAACTAGGCCTTTGGTTGATCTGATTGACATCCTGTGCCCTTTTAAAATGTGGGGTTTTGCTATTGGGTGGTTGTTTTTATTTTGATTATGTATTTTGTGGTTTTATATTTTGATTTTATTCTGTGAACCACCCTGAGACCTCTGGGTATAGGGCAGTACAGTGGTACCTCGGGTTAAGTACTTAATTCGTTCCGGAGGTCCGTTTTTAACCTGAAACTATTCTTAACCTGAAGCACCACTTTAGCTAATGGGGCCTCCTGCTGCTGCCGCACCACCAGAGCATGATTTCTGTTCTCATCCTGAAGCAAAGTTCTTAACCCGAGGTACTATTTCTGGGTTAGCGGAGTCTGTAACCTGAAGCGTATGTAACCTGAAGCGTATGTAACCCAAGGTACCATTGTGTATAAAAAAATTAAAATAAAATAGTAAAATAAAATAAAATCTACCAACCAGAGCTCAATGCACAAAGTCATACAGAGAGAATTAAAAGCAGTAATCAACTCCGAGCACATTCTTTGAGGGGAGGATTTATTTATTTATTACATGTATCTCCCACTTTTCCTCCAAGGAAGTCAATGGGGTGCACATGGTTCAGTGCTTTCCATTTTGCCCTCACAACAACCCTGTGAGGTAGGCTAGGCTGAAAAACTGTGGCAAGGAATGCGAGGAAGCAACAATTTATGTCTCATCTTCTCCACTTTACAGATAATTCCCTGCCTGATGTGGCTTTTTCTACACACCGTGAATGACCAGCTGAATGGCTATTTACTACAAGACTGAAATAATCCTGTTCCACATGGAATTTGGCCCCCCTGGTTTGGAAGAACATGTTTACATTGACTTTGTGTGTGTGTGTGCATTTCTCTCCACGCTTTTGCTCATGATTTCCCAACCCTAATTTTTGCCACCAAGTTCCTCTTGCGATTGACCTCAGAATGGAAGACGAAAAGCCACATACACCCATCTTCTTGCTTCCTTTTCCTCAGTTACTCAACTCTCTTGCTAACTCAGCGAGAGAAAGAAAAATTCTGAGGAAAAATAGTAAGAATAGCTAGGTAATCAGTTGTGTGTGCCCACAAATATTCTGACTTGCTGATGTGTTGTGTGGAAAGAACCTGTGATTACTGGTGCTTTGTGTGTCCTTTAAAAGAAAAGGCACCCATTTTTTTTTAAGCATCCACAGTTCTTCCATTAAGAGATATCATCTCTTTTATGATTCTGTTTTATGATTCTTGTGTAAATGAGTCTGCTCACACCCACACTATACGTTTAAAGCATGTGGCTTCCTAAAAAATAATCATGACAACTGTAGTTTATCTCTCACAGAGCGTTAATTCCTGGCACCCTTAACACACTACAGTTTCCAGGATTCTAGAAAGTGGTTTGTTTGTCTGTCTGCAAGTACATTTATTTGTTCCTTAGATGTTCAGACACCTCCTGAGATAATGCCACCAAACTTGGCACAAGGGTTTCTGAGGTAGGGGTAGCACTCTTCGTTGATGTTTGGAAGATGGCTGCCATTTTGAATCAAGATGGCAGGCTGAAACATGACTTTGGTGTGAGTTCACTTCTTTTTTTGTCATAAGTCCAGCCACCACTTGAGATATCATCACCAAACATGGCACCGGGGTTCTCAAGGTGAAGCAGCAGACGTTAACAGGGAGAAATGTAAAGTATTGCACTTGGGCAAAAAAAATGAGAGGCACAAATACAAAATGGGTGACACCTGGCTTGAGAGCAGTACATGTGAAAAGGATCTAGGAGTCTTGGTTGACCACAAACTTGACATGAGCCAACAGTGTGACGTGGCAGCTAAAAAAGCCAATGCAATTCTGGGCTGCATCAATAGGAGTATAGCATCTAGATCAAGGGAAGTAATAGTGCCACTGTATTCTGCTCTGGTCAGACCTCACCTGGAGTACTGTGTCCAGTTCTGGGCACCACAGTTCAAGAAGGACACTGACAAACTGGAACGTGTCCAGAGGAGGGCAACCAAAATGGTCAAAGGCCTGGAAACGATGCCTTATGAGGAACGGCTAAGGGAGCTGGGCATGTTTAGCCTGGAGAAGAGGAGGTTAAGGGGTGATATGATAGCCATGTTCAAATATATAAAAGGATGTCACATAGAGGAGGGAGAAAGGTTGTTTTCTGCTGCTCCAGAGAAGCGGACACGGAGCAATGGATCCAAACTACAAGAAAGAAGATTCCACCTAAACATTAGGAAGAACTTCCTGACAGTAAGAGCTGTTCAACAGTGGAATTTGCTGCCAAGGAGTGTGGTGGAGTCTCCTTCTTTGGAGGTCTTTAAGCAGAGGCTTGACAACCATATGTCAGGAGTGCTCTGATGGTGTTTCCTGCTTGGCAGGGGGTTGGACTCGATGGCCCTTGTGGTCTCTTCCAATTCTATGATTCTATGATTCTACGTTGTCACCATTTGGACACCAGGCTTCATTTTGAATCAAGATGGCAAATCAAAATATCACTTTGGAATCATTAAGTCTGTGAGGGGAAAACTGCAAAGCCCAGAATTTCTTGAGGGAAAGAATGTTGTTTCAAATGTGCTTTCAATATATATATAGTGTGTACGCAGCCATGGTCTCCCTTCAATTCATGAAGACAAAGAAAAATGTGGACATTTATTTATAGAGATATTTGGTCTTGATGAGTATTTGCTATGCACACAAGACTTTTAACGTGACCCATTGAAACAGTTGTTTTATTCTTTAGCAGTTTATGTGTTAATATATCAACACTGTCGAGCCACTGATTATTATTTTAAAAAGGAACACTTTCAAATGAATTTCTTTCATATAGCCACCAGGCGGCACTAGGCAAATATATGGTCTACATGCTTGCCAAGAGTTGAGGCATTTTTTAAATTTTATTATTATTATTATTATTATTATTATTATTATTATTATTATTATTATCCTCTGTAGCCCTACAGAGGACTCAAACTCCTGCCAACTTGCTGATATGCTCCAAAGCAAAGCTGAGCACTGTGTTATTGCACCAGCTTGGCTGCAGGAGTTGCCAGAGGGAGGTGTGCAAGGACATGGCATCAGTAAACTCTTTATTCAAGGTAACACGGTCAGCTCAGGAGACCAGGCCTCGTGAGCACAGCAACACTTCCCAGGAGAACTTGCCCCAATGAGGCAGTTGGGAGCACTGAAATTCCCTTGCCTTCCCACTCATCTCTGACTCTTGGTCCCCCTCCTATCCAGCCTCTGATTGTATTCAAATGAAGGAGTAAGTGGCAATATCTGTTATATTCTGTGATCCATGCAGGTAATGGCTGTATAAATGCTCCTTTTCCTGATGCCAAGTTTTTTTGGCACCTGATATATATATATATATATATATATATATATATATATATATATATCCTGCCCATCTGGCTGGGTTTCCCCAGCCACCCTGGGCGGCTTCCAACACAATATAAAAATACAATAACCTATTAAACATTAAAAGCTTCCCTAAACAGGGCTGCCTTCAGATGTCTTCTAAAAGTCTGGTAGTTGTTTTTCTCTTTGACATCTGGTGGGAGGGAGTTCCACAGGGCAGGCACCACTACCGAGAAGGCCCTCTGCCTGGTTCCCTGTAACTTGGCTTCTCGTAGCGAGGGAACCGCCAGAAGGCCCTCAGCACTGGACCTCTGTGTCTGGGCAGAACAATGGGAGTGGAGACGCTCCTTCAGGTACAAAATACCCCACAAATTTCTCTCCCTGGGAATTGAAGCATAACACTAATAAATTGAATAATAATTTGCTTTTTTAAAAAAAGAAAACCTCCTATATCAGCTGCCTGAGGAGGCTGCCTGCCTCTGCCTAATGGGAGAGCTGGCCCTGTTCCAGGCCTCAGGCCTGACTTCTCAACTACTATGCATTGATGTAACTTGTCTTGGAAGATGTCTCCATCCACCTGGTACGGTACCCAGCAACAGGAATAAAGCTACCTGGCAGGCCTCAGCATGTGTAGCCAACTCTGCTCATGATTGGACACCATTTCCCTTGCCCATAGCAAAGAGTGACTAAACCATTGGCTGTTTTGGCTGCTGCCACTTAGCTGACATTTAGAAGGAAGATTTGACAAGCAAAAAGTCAGCATCCCTTTGTGTTTCTAAATATGTCCTTGTGATGTTCTACAAGGCTGTGACCATTGGAAGCTGCACTCCTATAAGTAACAGCTGAGTATTAATATCACAGAGGAAAAAAATATTATCCTTTTGTTATTGTTGTTGTTTCCATTGGCTTCATTATTCCTCCCCATCTGCTCTGTCTTCATACACTGGGAATGACTGAAAGGGGATAGAATCAGAGATCTGGTTTCATGCAATGACTACCATGCAAACCATTCCCATTTTTAAATCTGTGAACCCATTTCCTTGACTTCAAGACTGATCTAGCACTGGAAAATCAGTTTTTCTGTTCCAGTGAAGGCAAGCAGTGGGGATTTGGTTCTGTGGAACACACAGTGGGTAATTCTGCTTGACTAATCTATTACAGTTAGTCTGAGCTTATCTGCTACTAGTTCATGTTCACTTTGTGGCATATCAAATGTCTCCTGTGCCAAACGATAATAAACATACTTCCAATTCTGTGTGAGAAGTTTTTTTGTCTCCATTCATGCTTCAGTAACTAGTAAGCATTGTAACATAAGAGGAAAAATGAATATTAATTGAAATGCAATCACAAGGGTGCCTGATTAGGCATTCAGCTATGTGATCTTGAAAGAGGGACGCGGGTGGCGCTGTGGGTAAAACCTCAGTGCCTAGGGCTTGCCGATTGCATGGTCCGCGGTTTGAATCCCCGCGGCGGGGTGAGCTCCCGTCTTTCGGTCCCAGCTCCTGCCCACCTAGCAGTTCGAAAGCACCCTTAAGTGCAAGTAGATAAATAGGTACCGCTTTATAGCAGGAAGGTAAACGGCGTTTCCGTGTGTTGCGCTGGTGCTGGCTCACCAGAGCAGCTTCGTCACGCTGGCCACGTGACCCGGAAGTGTCTCCGGACAGCGCTGGCCCCCGGCCTCTTAAGTGAAATGGGCGCACAACCCTAGAGTCGGACACGACTGGCCCGTACGGGCAGGGGTACCTTTACCTTTACCTTGAATGTGATCTTGAATGTCGTACGTTAACTGTTCTATCCTGTTTCCCCTTTGTTTTTGTTTAAACCAATTCATGAACCAAGAATATATACATTGACCACTAACAATGAACCATATCTTGTAGATATTACTGCAAATTTATTATGCTATTTTTGTGATATAAAAATAACATGAGAAGACTTAGTCTGTATATTTGTATCATTTATTATTCCTATGAACATTGTTTATAAAACTCAATAAAAAGATATTCAAAAAGAAGAAGCCTTGCTGCCTCCAACTGTGGAGGCAGAATATAGGCACCATTCAAACATTACAAACATTAAAATGAAGCGAACACCAAAAGCTACAAAACAAACAACAGATTCCATGAAATAATCTGAAGGAGCTTTGTGTTTTCATTTATTTATGCAAATGAAGCAGTAGACATGAACCTTGGATTGGATTTTCTACAGATGGAAAAGTCCCTTTTATTTTTATTTTATTTCCTTCTCCCCCTTCAGCCTTTCTTCTCTTTCCTCCCCCCTTTTTCTTTTCTTTGGTGTCCTCTGCTCTGGACCATTACAGTGGTACCTTGGGTGAAGAACTTAATTCATTCTAGAGGTCCATTCTTAACCTGAAACTGTTCTTAACCTGAGGTACCACTTTAGCTAATGGGGCCTCCTGCCGCTGCCACACGATTTCTGTTCTCATCCTGAAGCAAAGTTCTTAATCCGAGGTACTATTTCTGGGTTAGCAGAGTCTGTAACCTGAAGCATCTGTAACCTGAAGCGTCTGTAACCTGAAGCGACTGTAACCTGAACCATCTGTAACCCGAGGTACCACTGTATTGAGATCCAAGATTATACACACACACACACACGAAGGTGATGGATGGGTGATGAAGGACCCTGAGTGAGAGGCAGGGAAGGGAAGATCTCCCAGGATGAGAGACGGGGAGAAGAAAGGAAAGCTCCCAGGTAAGAGCTGGCAGGGCCCACCACTTTCTGTGCATTAAAAGGGTTAAGAATTACCTTTGCAAAAGGACTTCACTATCTCTTTTTGTTTTTATTTAGATCGCAATTTAATCTTGCCGTATTATGGAAAAAAAATATTATTGGTGAAGGGTTTTTTGGGGGGAGATTTTCCATACCATAGCCTTACTACATATTTGCCCTCCATGCAAATTAAAAAGCCACCTATTTGCCTCAAATTATTGCATATTTAAAAACCTGTGTGATCTATATTACACAGTACAGTCATACCTTGGTTGTCAAACGCTTTGGTACTCGGACGTTTTGGCTCCTGAACGCTGCAAACCCGGAGCAGATTAAGTTTGACAACCAAGGAGTTAGTACAGGGAGTTAGTGCATCTCCTATGTTATGCACATAGAAAGCCAACCCGGGCTGAATAGAGACAGATTTTAAAATGCAAAACTAGGAAGTAAAGCATGAACAAGGAACCTGTTGCTACTAATTCCAACTCTCATCAACCCCAGCCGCTGGCCTGGTACAGTGTCCTCCACTGCAAGGTACATTGCATGACTTTTGTGTTGCAGCACATAACAGCATATTATTTAGTTATTAAACATGATCTGTCTACATCTGAAACCTAGACAGCATCTTAAAAAGCAGAGACATCACCTTGCCAACAAAGGTCCATATAGTTAAAGCTATGGTTTTCCCAGTAGTGATGTATGGAAGTGAGAGCTGGACCATAAAGAAGGCTGATCGCCGAAGAATGGATGCTTTTGAATTATGGTGCTGGAGGAGACTCTTGAGAGTCCCATGGACTGCAAGAAGATAAAACCTATCCATTCTGAAGGAAATCAGCCCCGAGTGCTCACTGGAAGGACAGATCCTGAAGCTGAGGCTCCAATACTTTGGCCACCTCATGAGAAGAGAAACCTCCCTGGAAAAGACCCTGATGCTGGGAAAGATGGAGGGCACAAGGAGAAGGGGACGGCAGAGGACGAGATGGTTGGACAGTGTTCTCGAAGCTACCAGCATGAGTTTGACCAAACTGCGGGAGACAATGGAAGTCAGGAGTGCCTGGCGTGCTCTGGTTCTTGGGGTCACCAAGAGTTGGACATGACTAAATGACTAAACAACAACAATCTACATCTCATTCCAAGCTGGAAGCAGGCCTGGAAGAAAATAAAGCACATTATTAGAAGAATGTGATAATGGAAGGAGCCCTATCTACTAATTCAAAGCAGTTGTAATTGTCTATGCAATTCCCTTCCAGGGAAGTGTAGACTGACTCCATTTCATATATATATAATTTTTATTTTTTATTTTTGTTTTACACTTTAAAGTACTCATTTTTAAATCCTTAAGATATCAGTGACTTCCCTTCTCTTTCCATGGTTCATTTGACATATCATGAATCCTTGCATATTTTACAAAAACTATACCATTCAGTATTCCATTATTACATCCATCAAAAATTATTTACAGTGTTGAATTTATCTTAATGCTGCCAGCGTTTTCAGCTGTACACAATTATTCCCCACATATTCAATAAACGTTTTCCAATTCTCTTTAAACATATGTTCTTCTTGTTCTCTTATTCTATATGTTAAGTCTGAAAGCTGCACATATTCTGTCAACTTAAGTTGCCATTCTTCTTTGGCTGGGACCTCACTCATTTTCCAACTCACCCCATTTCTAACAGATTTTCAGCAGGCATCTTTTTTGCCTCAATTTAAAATATTTTAAATTAGAGGCTGAGTGATCAAACCTCTTGGTTTTGAAGATCTAGTTTAATGTGGCTTATTGCTTGAACTTTGCAATTTGGTTTTTGTTCATCAGCTTGGAGGCTCTTAATTAGGGTGAAAAGGCAGTTTACAAATGATTTGGTTAGAAGAAAAAGAAAACAAACTTGGTTTAAACTTTCTGTGCTAGAATGGGCTTACACATACTTTTTGCTCACTCTTTCCAGGCACAGGTGCCCAGTTAAGAGCTCTTCCTCAGATTGTGTAGGTTTTTTGTGCCCCTGAGGTCTGCCTGCAAAAACCCGCTCTTTAGTGCTCAGTTGGAGCAAACACCAATTTGGGTTTTCCGTGGATTGTTGTTTGCACTGATTCCACTTCAAAGAGTGGGTTTTTGCAGGGAAAGCACAGCAAAAAAGAAAAGAGCGAATGAAAGTTAAGCATGGTTAAGTTAAGCATTGCTTAAATCGCATTGAAACAGGAAGCACAAACTCAAGATGGTTGGTTGGCATCCGTCTGTCTCAGGAGACAATGGAGGAGCATGCCAGGAAATTAAACGGAGGCCATGCAATCTTCGGGTTCGCCAGAAGATGCCACCCTTGCTCCTCACATTGCCAAGTGAAACAAAACTACGCCCCCTAAAAATGCAAGGGGGGGGGGGAGAGTCTAACCCCTGTACAGCACAGGCGCTTAATGGAGCTACCCTGTTAGGCTGGATGTTAAATCCATTCCAGCTCAGCCACATGACCTGGCAAACAGGCATAAATTAAGCTGGCAGAAAGGGTGGTGTAATTCACAAACACTATTCGGCCAGGCAATTCTATACCCAAGATAATGGTGCAAAGTCAAGGATAGCTGAGGTACACCCGATCCAAACTCCATTCTGGAGCAGGTGTTGGCCTAAGCCAGGCGTCCCTTTCTGCCCAAACAGACCCAATTTATTTCCTCTTAGTTGCGTCGTTATTAGGATCTCACACAGCTAAAGAACCCAAGAATGTGAAACGAGCCTGCTAGACCAGGCCGAGCGCCCATCAATTCCAGTATCCTGTTCTCACGGTGGTTCCTGTGGGAAACCAGCGAGCAGGGTCTGAGCACCAGAGCATTTCTCCCCTCCTGTGGCATCCAGCAAGTGAGACGCAGCAGTATCTCCAGACGTGCACAGCTGAAGGAAGCCTTTGTTTTCTTACCTTCCTTCGCGTTCCTCCTCTCCCTTTCAGGAGCTCTCGACGCCACCCATTTCCGCGCTGGAATCTCTCTTCGGAGATCTCGCCCCGCCGATCCCGCCCCGAGGGGAGATCCGAAAGCCTCGCTGCTCGCCCCGCCTGCGGAGAGGAGAAGCCTGGATCATAGGTTGGAAAGGGCTTGCGTGCGCTTTTAACACCGCCTAACTCCGCCCCAGCAAAGTTCGGCGAAAGAGGAAGAAAAGCGCCAGGCGCGCTGCAGGCAGTGAGTGGCCCCTTTCGGGAGCAGGAGGGCGAAAGGAAAGAGAAGAAATCGAGAGGATCGCTCCCCGTGGGGCGCAGCGTACACTATCTGGGGATCTCTCCTGCTCGGGGAGAGGAGACGGTGGAGAGGGATCTGGTCCCTTCCCCGCTGTGCGTCGATCTTTTTGGAGCCGAGGAGGTGGTGCCCCCACTAGCGCGGGCTGGCCGCTTCCAGGTTCCCCCCTCGGCATCCCTGCAGAGAAAAAGACTCGCCCGGGTAGGTTTTCCTTAGGATCGAACTTGTGGGAAACTGCCTCCGGCCGCCTGCTTCCTTCCCGTTGCGCTCGAGGGAAGCGAGAGGGGGAAGGGGAGGCGCGCAGGAAAATGAAACTACGGTAAGTTTGTGCCTCTGTGAGGCGCGCGCGTAAACTTCATCCGGCAGCCTTTCTCAACCTGTGGGTCCCCAGATGTTGCTGAACTACAACTCCTATCACCCCTAGCTAGCAAGGCCAGAGCTCAGGGATGATGGGAGTTGTAGTCCAACAACATCTGGGGACCCACAGGTTGAGAACCTCTGCGCCCTGGTGAAGTCCAGGATTTCAAGAGGCTGCTCGCTGAATGAGGGCGGAGTGACTGATGGTGGTGGGAACTCCTTCCCATTATTAGTCACCACCCGGATCCTAAGCTAAGTGCTTCCCTTTGTGTGTTGTGTGGCTAGGAGTGCAGCTGGGTGCCTTCTTGGGTTTGGCTCAAAAGTTTTAACCAGCCCAATCTCGCTCTGCTTTTGCGGATGTGGAGTTGGAGAGGGGTTTGGGCATGAGGGAGATGAAATCCACTTACCAGAAGACTTAAAGGTAAAGGTACCCCTGCCCGTACGGGCCAGTCTTGACAGACTCTGGGGTTGGTGCGCCCATCTCACTCAAGAGGCTGGGGGCCAGCGCTGTCCGGAGACACTTCCGGGTCACGTGGCCAGCGTGACAAAGCTGCATCTGGCAAGCCAGCGCAGCACACGGAAACGCCGTTTACCTTCCCGCCAGTAAGCGGTCCCTATTTATCTACTTGCACCCGGGGGTGCTTTCGAACTGCTAGGTTGGCAGGCGCTGGGACCGAGCAGCGGGAGCGCACCCCGCCGCAGGGATTCGAACCGCCGACCTTCCAATTGGCAAGCCCTAGGCGCTGAGGCTTTTACCCACAGCGCCACCCGCGTCCCCCTAAGAAGACTTAGGCCCCTCCAAACTCGTATTTTGCTGCACTTAATAACATCTTTCTTCTTTGGCGATCACTCCTAGCCGAGTAAGATTGTCTTCCATAAACACGGTTTAACAATGAGTCCGTAAGTGACTGTGGAGGCCAATTCTGGATCCACACGTCCTTCCACAGTGGGGACATAGGTTTCCCGATGAGAGTTGATCACGGTGATGGTTTGCCAAGCCTGTCTTCCTCTTAGCACATTTCCCCCTTTCATCCTGAATTTGAGCATCTTCAAAACCCATGACACCTTTGGTAAAGGTTGTTCTTCAATTGGAGCGCTCGCAGGCCAGTGTTTCCAGTTGTCGGTGTTTATACTACATTTTTTGGATTTGCCTTGAGAGAGTCTTCAAACCTCTTTTGTTGACCACCAGCATTACACTTACCATTTTAAAGTTTGGAATAGAGTAGTTGCTTTGGAAGACGATCAGGCATCCACACAATACAACCAGTCCAATGAAGTTGATGTTGAAGAATCATTGCTTCAACACTGGTGATCTTTGCTTATTCCAGTACACTGGCGTTAGTTCGCCTGTCTTCCCAGGTGATATGTACATTTTTTCGAAGACACTGTTGATGGAATCTTTCAAGGAGTTGGAGATGGCATTTCTAAGTGGTCCATGTTTCACAAGCATACAGTAAGGTCGGTAGTAAACAAGCATTTGTAAACAAACATTTTGGTTTCCCTGGGAAAGTCCCGGTCCTCAAACACTCTGCCTTTGAATCTAGTTTTTTAAATACCTTTTTTTTTTTTAACCAAGGCATGTCAGTGGATAGGGGAGGAGGCGGCTGTGAAATGACTGATTCCTACAATTTCCATAATCCCAGAATTTCCTGACTGTTTTTCACCTTGCCCATCCTTGGCCGTCCTGTTCAGATGTGTGATAGTGGGCACTTATCTGAACCTAAGCATATCTGCCTGGGATCTGCCTTTAAATCACTTTACGGTTGTGTGGACAGATCCCACTGAGGTATCCTGGGTATCCTGTACTTAGCAGTCCTATTTTTGCATGTGTTCAACGTTAGGTCAGATGTAGGTGGATTCAGTTGGACACGATCCAGTCCAAGTGCCTGGCTGATTTCTAACACTGAGTGCAAGGTGGCAGATATGATTCTCTTCCTTCCCATTTTATCCTCACAGCCAATTCTGTGAGGTAGGTTAAGTTGAGACTGTGACCAGCCCAGGGTCACCCAGTGAGTTTCATGGCTGAGCAGGGATTTGAATCCTCGTCGCCCAGGTCCTAGCCCAACGCTCTAACCACTATGCAACACAGTCTCTCTTTTGAGAGGCATGCTGCTCCTGCATGCCCTTTCTGTTCTTCTCCAGAAGCCTTCCCCTATCCCACCGAAGATGAGGAATCTGAGTCCAGGACCATGACATCTCCTTGTGTTCTATTTGCTATAACAAAATTCTTTTTTCCCAAGCCTGATTTCAATACAGTGGTACCTTGGGTTAAGTACTTAATTCGTTCTGGAGGTCCGTTCTTAACCTGAAACTGTTCTTAACCTGAAACTGTTCTTAACCTGAAGCACCACTTTAGCTAATGGGGCCTCCTGCTGCCGCCATGCCGCTGGAGCACGATTTCTGTTCTCACCCTGAAGCAAAGTTCTTAACCTGAGGTACTATTTTTGGGTCAGCGGAGTCTGTAACCTGAAGCGTATGTAACCCGAGGTACCACTGTAGTAGGGAGGTGAGCTTGCAGGTGCCGGGGGAGGCCTCTGGGGGGTGCGAGTGCACCCAATGGGTACGAAGATGGTGACCCATATAAGGAAGATTCTTTATGTTTCTCAACTCTAAACTATTGTTGCTACTTCTTCTGTTGCTCAGGCTGCAATGTTGTACATTGTTGCCTGGGAGTAATTCCCATTGACTTTTGGCCTATATGCCCCCAAATGGCTCTGCAACAATAGTTGAGAAACATAAGAATCTGCCTTATATGTAGCAAGACCACTGGTCCATCCAGCCCTAACTGGCCAGGGAATCATAGAATTGTAGAGTTGGAAGCGACCCTGAGGGTCATCTAGTCCAACCCCCTGCAATGCAGAAATCTTTTGCCAAACGTGGGATTTGAACCCACAACCCTGAGATTAAGAGTCTCATGCTCTACTGACTGAGCTATCCTGATGGGTTGGGAAAACATGAGCTTTCCCCAACCCAACAGGGTAAAGAACATGCATACCCTGTGAGCTAAAAAGCAGCTAAAAAATACTGCAAATTAAAAGTAAAGGTAAAGGGACCCCTGACCATTAGGTCCAGTCGTGACCCACTCTGGGGTTGTGGCGCTCATCTCGCTTTATTGGCCGGCATGACTAAGCCACTTCTGGCGAACCAGAGCAGCGCACAGAAACGCCGTTTACCTTCCTTCCGGAGCAGTACCTGTTTATCTACTTGCACTTTGACGTGCTTTTGAACTGCTAGGTTGGCAGGAGCAGGGGCCGAGCAATGGGAGCTCACCCCGTCGCGGGGATTCGAACCGCCGACCTTCTGATCAGCAAGTCCTAGGCTCTGTGGTTTAACCCACAGCGCCACCCGAGTCCCTTAAATTAAAAGCAGAGTTGCCATATTTCAAAAAGTGAAAATCCGGACACAAAAGTTGCTGAGTTTGTTTGTTTGTTTGTTTGTTTGTTTAGAAAATCTCCACAAAAAGAAGTTTCTGAGCTATTTTTAAGAAAATTCACCCCTAAAACCTACACTTCTGACATAGGTTGCCTTACGCATTCTGCCCGAACGCTATTTCTGATGGACGAATCCCAGAAATATGGCAGCCCTAAAAGAAAACATTAAACAGTAATACATTAAAACAGCTAAGCGGCCAGAGAAAAATGGGAATTAAAACCATACCCATGAAACCCCAAACCCTCTTACTTCCCAAAGTAGCATTCAGCTGAAATGGGGACCAAATTCTTCATATTATGCTTAGCAACGTGTGTGTGTGTGTGTGTGTGTGTGTGTGTGTGTGTGTGTGAAGCCCATGACATCCCTCCAAAAGCCCCCCTCACAGAGCTCTACTTCCCAGCAACCTTTGAAAAAACCACAGTTCCCAGAATCCTTTGGGGGAAAATCATGTGCTTTAAATGTATGGTGTGTACACAGCCTCTGTGTGACTGGCACAGTGGTGCTGTTGGCAATGCCAACCTGTTAAGAATTATAACTTGCCAATAATTGTCCTAGATAGACCAGTGCCATTTATCCCTTGTTACCTTGAGGCTGATCCCCACCCCCAATTATTATTATTATTACAATTCAGCCATAGGAAGCAAGGTAGTAGTAGAGCAGACCCATTAAAATTAATGGCCTTAAATTAGGCATGACTAATGTAAGTCCATTGTTTTCAGTGGGTCTACTCTCAGTGAAATCTACTCCAACACCACTCGTTAGATCCTGTATATTTTTATTTATGTCTTAATTCCCTCATACAATACTGCTCAGCAACCTGGAACACTAATATGAAACTAGCATTTTAAAACACAGAAGTATACAAATGATTCATATTAATAATCAAGCTTAGCAGGAAGGAAGGAAGGAAGGAAGGAAGGAAGGAAGGAAGGAAGGAAGGAGGAAAGCAAGCTGATTTTGGCAATGATGCAGTCAATTATTTAAAGAGAGTTAATCACTATCTTTAAATGTTTAGATTATACTCTGGTATAAGGTTCCTACCAGAGTGGAATGACAGACTAAACTATTGGACTATGCAGAGATGGCAAAAATGACTGGGAAAATCAGAAACCAGGAGGATCAAAACTTCAACAAAAAATGGGGGAAATTTATATAATATTTGAATGACCACTGTAAACATTTGAACTCTTTGGCAGGTCTTAAATAACTCTTGTAATGTTACACAGACTTTGGGTACAATGGAGGACTGAAAAATTAGGAGGATTTATAGAATGCAGTGAAAAAAATTAACTAAAGAACCCACAGAGTGGAGGAGGGAAGTCTAGAGATTTGGAAGAATCTTGTGTAATTTTTATTATTTGTGATTTTGAGTGTGAATGAATTTGTAAAATGAAAAAAATATGTTTAGTTTATATAACATAGAAAAAATATTTAAAAGCCTAGGAACACAGAAGACATTTGTCTGCCATTAAGGTGGGTGACGACCTGGCCTCTTAAAGGAGACAATTTCTCAAAGGGGAAGCCACCATTAAAAATGCCCTCCCCTTGTAGACACGTTCCATTTTTCAGAACATAGACTCTCAAGAGAAGGTTCTTCACAGATTTTCCCTACTACTTTACAAGATGTCAGACCAAAAGCACTTACCTGAGAGTAAGCCACCTTGAACACACTGGGATTGTTTTCTCACTAAACGTGCATAGGATTGCGCTCTTACTGTCACCTTCGTGCTGTCCTTGGGTCTTTGGTAGGTCTCCACAGCTTTCTTTGTGGCCTTTTGGCCATCGTGTCCTGTAGCAGTGGAAATACAGACCGCACAATGCCTTCTCTTCTGTTTTCACATTGTAGGCCCTGGGATTTCTCTCTACGAATAGCTGGAGCGCCCCACGAGCCGCAAACATGTCCTTGGATGACATTCAGATGAATTCGGAGGACTTTTTGCAAAAAGAGCAGCTGGATGCCGGCGGATTTGGAATGGTTTCACTGTGTTACCACAAGAGGCATGGACTTGTGGTGCTGAAAACGGTGTACACAGGGCCTCAGCGCACAGAGTAAGTCGGTCAGAGGGAGATCCTTTGCAGACAAGAGAGAGCAGTGTAGAGCTACCTACCACTGAGCTCCTGCCAGTTTCTTTTCTTTTTTAAATTAGTTTTATTAAATATTTTGTTGTTGCTTAGTCGTTTAGTCGTGTCCCACTCTTTGTGGCCCCATGGACCAGAGCACGCCAGGCACTCCTGTCTTCCACTGCCTTCCGCAGTTTGGTCAAACTCATGCTGGTAGCTTTGAAAACACTCTCCAACCATCTCGTCCTCTGTCGTCTCCTTCTCCTTGTGCCCTCCATCTTTCCCAATATCAGGGTCTTTTCCAGGGAGGGTTCTCTTCTCATGAGGTGGCCAAAGTATTGGAGCCTCAGCTTCAGGATCTGTCCTTCCAGTGAGCACTCGGGGCTGGTTTCCTTAAGAATGGATAGGTTATTAAATATTACAAGGTAAATAGAAAAGGAAAATCAAAACAAAATCCATACATAACAATATAAACACAATCGTCTACATATTTACCAGATGCAGACTAAAGAAGAAAATAGACAAAAAGATAAAAGAAAAGAAAAAAAGAAAGGGGAAAAAAATAAAAAAATACTTTCCATAATCAGTAATACCAAATTTATACTTTAAACATTACATTATAAAAATCCTAGTTAAAATATTATAAAAGACTTCCACCACATTCACCGCACGTCTCTTAATTTCTAGTTCACCTTTACATCTGTTCTTCAGTCACTTCCTTTCCTTAAGTTCTTTCATAGTCCATCAAATCTTTATATTCTTCACAAGGTTAGTCTAAGCACAACCAAACTTTCATATTTGAGCCCTGCTTGTGTAAATATTCATTTAGACAATTCCATTGTCTCTGTACCATAATTTTGGATTTGTGCCTTGTTAAGTCCGGCTCCTACCAGTTTCTGATTGGATAGGCTCCTCCCTCAACTTTTCCAGGGTTTTGCTGGCCTAGAGATCTGTGTGGCGAGAACAAAAGACTAGCCCGGCTAGATCAAACCAAATGACCATTATCACCAGTCAGATGCTTGTGGGAAGTCTACAGGCAGCTCACAAAGGCAATGGCCGTCTCCCGCTCTTATTTCCCAGCTTCAACAATTAAAGCTTCCTTTAGGCCAGCCTTTCTCAACCTGTGAGTCCCCAGATGTTGTTGGACTACAACTCCCATCACCCCTAGCTAGCAAGGCCAGAGCTCAGGGATGATGGGAGTTGTAGTCCAACAACATCTGGGGACCCACAGGTTGAGAACCGCTGCTTTAGGCTCACATCACCCATCCCCAGAGAAGGGCTGCCTTCTAGTTAGCCTAGATGGCGCCTCTGCTCCAGATCTGATTGGAAACTCGACAGATCAGAGCTATAGCTCAGTCGGTAGAGCATGAGACTGTTAATCTCAGGGTTGTGGGTTCAAGTCCCCCATTGGGCAAAAGATTCCCGCATTGCAAGGGGTTGTACTAGATGACCCTTGGTTCATAGAATCATAGAGTTGGAAGGGATCCTGGGGATCATCTAGTGCATCTAGTGTTCCTTATGGGGATCGAACCTGCAGCCTTGGTGTTATCCGCTCTAACCAGCTGAGCTATCCAGCTTGCATTCTATGAAATCATTCTCTGTAGGACTCCTTGCTATAGCAATGGTCCTTATCTGATGGTGGCTGTAGCAGCACACTGGGCAGCTGGGTGTGAGGGAGGCTGCCGTTTCCCACAATGCCTTGGGGCAACCCATTGATGGGGCATTGTGGGAAATTAGAATAGTGTCTTCAGCAGACCCAACTGCCCGACACAAATGCCAGTGGCGGATTAAAAAGGGGCCCCGGGCCAGGCATCAGTGTGGGTCCTGGCAGTTGCCCAAGCATGCTACTCGGCGCTGGGCCTGACTAGATTATGTGTCATTAGATCATTCGGCCACTCCTGGTGTGACAGCTTAGCAGACCTACCTGCCATTTTGCCACCTTGCCCACTCTAAAAGAAAACCACCTGTGTGTTAAGAGTTGAAGTGTGTCTCCAATTTTACTTCATATTTTTAAAATGCATTATCCCGCTGTTATAAATTTGGGAAGCACTAGCCTGCAGTTCCCAGCCAGAACGCTATGCAAATGACTGAATGAATAATTAGTCATAACGATGCTAACTAATCACCACTCAGACACAAGGCAGGATTTCACCCATCAAGGCAGTTGCCATTTCAATCGCAGATTATGCTGCAGATTGAGCTATGCAGGTTTGGCTCATCATTTTGGAGAGTTCCAAGTGAAGAAGTTGACATTTCTGCCTGTCACCTTGAAATGTCTTACCGGAAGCTTTAGTCTGTAGCTCTACTCCCTTCTTGGCAGTCATGCACACTTGTAATCCCATAGTACCTGTTTCCTCCCTAGATGTAACACGTCCCTTCTTGAAGAAGGCAAGATTATGCTCAGACTAAACCATGACCGTGTGGTGAAGCTACTAGGCATCATTTTGGAAGATGGCAACTACTCCCTGGTGATGGAATACGTACGCAAAGGAAACCTGATGTCCGTACTAAAGGCAGTGAGTAGAGATTGATACACTGGGAAGAAGCCAGGCGGTAATTTTTGAGATTGTACCACAACCTCGGGAAATGGTATTCAAACGTTGTCGGTCATCTTGGGTCTGTTTCCATCAACATCTTTTTTGTCCATTCCAGTGAAAATGTTTTCATCATTGGTTTGGACCTGGATCAGGTCTAAGACGTGCTAATAGTGAATGTTAGGGACACACTAGCACTGGGTTCTGAAGCTCATAAATGTGAGTGTTTGCTCTGTATGGGGGGATCATGATTTCTGCACCAGCGAACCTCCTGTTCATAATTTGCACTGCAAAATGGAGCAGTCTTGCATTGCTCCCGAGATCCAGATTTCCAAAGTATTGGGAAGGTTTGGGCCAGATAGTAATAAGCTTATATAATATGTTTAAGCTTCTGTCTGGCAGTGGGTTAGTGCCAATCCCTATTGCCACCTAGAATCTGCGCATCATAATGATGAGTAGTTGGTTATCTGTTAATATTTCTCATCAGCAGATAGATCCCATCCTGATTTTCTAAAATGTGCATCTCCAGATCTGCTGAATTGCAACTGGATTCTAGCCTCAGTGATGAGGATCCTTGTTGCTTATTTGAAAAGCAAGTATAATTGGAAGGCACCCTAATTCGGTATGCTTTATTCAAACTCCTTTAGCAACCATGATTCGTAAGACTTAATATCTATTCCTGATGGATGTTCATTCAACAGAGGACTGAATAAGTCAGTGCTCTTTTTAAAGATTTTTGCTGGTATTCAATTATGTTTAACCCCGAGTATACCCACTGAAATTAATGAGCATGGCTAAGTTCAGTCCATTAATTTTGATAGGTCTATCATGAGTAAAACTTAATTTAATACCACTGCCTTTCTTTTTTAAAAAAGGCAGTTTCTTGATCATGGCAGGTATAACTCAGTATATATACTAATATTCTGCTGTTTTTGCTTTATTGCAGACCTCTATTCCTTTGTCCGTGAAAGGGTGCTTCATCCTAGAGATCATTGAAGGAATGCTTTACTTAACAGAACAGGGCTTAGTTCACAAGGACCTAAAACCAGAAAATATCCTTGTAGACGAGGACTTTCATATTAAGGTACCATTAGCACACAATTCCTGGATGGGTGACATGTCAGTCTTAGGGCTAAACCAGATGTGGGCATGATTTATAGCAAACCTGCCTGTTTGGCAAACCATGGTTTTGTGTGACTGCAAATGTGCTGGCTCCCAGGGAGATTACAGCCACTTTGCTTCTCTCCTGGTCCTTGTAGTTCAGTGTAATGTGGCAACTAAGGCAAGGTATGGCTTTGCATGTTGTCTGAACCCAGGATTGTTGTTCTGCTCTCTCTTCCTTAACCAGGATCTGCAGCCAAGGTTTGTAAAGTGTGTGCAATCTCCTCCAGAAGCCAGGATGTTTGCACGGTTGCAGTAAGCTGAGAAGGCTTTTGCCTGCTATGCACATGTGGATGAGAAGGAAAACACACAGTTTCCCAGTGTTTTGCATCCCCTTCCTGGTATGAACTTTAAGAAGGTGACTGGGAGCGGCAGCTGAGGCCATATAATACCGGTCTTGAAAGACCTACACTGGCTCCCAGTACGTTTCCGAGCACAATTCAAAGTGTTGGTGTTGACCTTTAAAGCCCTAAACAGCCTCGGCCCAGTAGACCTGAAGGAGCGTCTCCACCCCCATCGTTCTGCCCGGACGCTGAGGTCCAGCGCCGAGGGCCTTCTGGCGGTTCCCTCACTACGTGAAGCCAAGTTACAGGGAACCAGGCAGAGGGCCTTCTCGGTAGTGGCACCTGCCCTGTGGAACACCCTCCCACTAGATGTCAAAGAGAAAAATAACTACCAAACTTTAGAAGACATCTGAAGGCAGCCCTGTTTAGGGAAGCTTTTAATGTTTAATAGGTTATTGTATTTTAGTGTTCTGTTGGAAGCCACCCAGAGTGGCTGGGGAAACCCAGCCAGATGGGCGGGGTATAAATAATAATAATAATAATAATAATGTTGTTGTTGTTGTTGTTATTTAGACAAACTGAAATGGGGTTAGAGAAAGGCAACAAAGCATTAAGAAAAACAAGTCCTATGTGGAATGGTTTGAAAGAACTGGGCATGTTTAGCCTGGAAAAGAGAAGACAGAGTGTGGGGACATCATAGGCAAATGTGTGTTCTCTGCTGCAGACTGAGGTTGATTTAGTGGGCTTAAGATACAGGCAAGTAAATTTTGGTTGAGCGTTAAGTCAAACTTCTTGAACAGCTGTGACAATGGAACCAATGACCTAGAGGGGTGGTGGGCTCTCCCTTTAAGTAGAGGGTGGATAGTCCATCTATAGTGAATGTTCTAGCTCTGGATTTCCTGTGCCAAGCAGGAAGTTGGAGAAGACGGCCTGCGAGGGTCTCATCAGCTGTGTGCTGGTGTGATCTCAGTTGGACCTTGCTGCCATAACGGTTCTCCATCCTTTCCTGCAGATAGCAGACCTTGGCGTGGCCCGCTTCAAAAGCTGGAGCAGGCTGACCAAAGAGGAGAGCATCCGGAAGATGAAAATCAACTGCAGCTCAAAGAGCAATGCTGGCACCCTTTTTTACATGGCCCCAGAACACTTGGCATCAGTTAACACCACGCCTGTGGAAAAATCAGATGTGTACAGCTTTGGCATAGTATTATGGGCCATCTTTGCCAACAAAGAACCCTATGAGAGTAAGTGTTTGTGATCAAATTACTCTGCTTGCTGAAGTGTTTTTAGCTGCATACGGTTACAGTGGTACCTCGGGTTAAGTACTTAATTCGTTCTGGAGGTCTGTTCTTAACCTGAAATTGTTCTTAACCTGAGGTACCACTTTAGCTAATGGGGCCTCCTGCTGCCGCCAGAGCACGATTTCTGTTCTTATCCTGAAGCAAAGTTCTTAACCTGAGGTAATATTTCTGGGTTAGTGGAGTCTGTAACCTGAAGCGTATGTAACCTGAAGCGTATGTAACCCAAGGTACCACTGTATTTTTTTTATTATTAATAAAACCTGTTCAATTCCTCTCTCCCCCACCAGATGCTATGACTGACGCGCAAATATACTTCTGCATCATGAATGGGGACAGGCCTCTCATAGAGGAGATTGAAGAAAGTTGCCCAGGAGAGATCATTACGCTAATGAAACAATCTTGGAGTCAAAAGCCGGAGGAACGGCCAACTTTTGCAGGTAGTGAGAGGGCATTTTTGCTGAAGTGGGTCCGGCATTATTTGAGTGCAAGAGGAAGGCAGCCTTAAGGTCATGCGGAATATTCCGGATGTTTAGTTTTTTGCTGGGTCTACAGGTGCAGTGGGATGAGGAACAGCAAAGAGGTAACACTGCACTCCTTATAGGTGCCAAATCTGTGGGGAAGTATGTGAGGACGGGGCTGAGCCCCACCCAATCTGTACGTTGAAATTTTGCACCCCCTAACAATTTTGCACCCGGGGCAACCACCGCTGTGCCCTCCTGCCATGCTATGCCACTGCCATGTCACTTCTTACTTGCCTTTATAAAAGCAGCATAAGAACAGTCTCGTCTGTTTTTCATTGAGACCGCTTTGGGGGTTTTTCTTTTACTAATTGACTAATCCTTTACTACAGAAATCAATTTGACGTACAAGCCATTTTATCAGCAGAACTTTGAAAAGGATGTTGAAGATGACTTGAGAAAGTTAAAAGTAAGTTTTTCAAACATTTATGGCTGAAAAAAGGAAAGGGGGTGAGAATCACTGGTAGAAATTGTAGGGGAACAGAGTCCAGCTATTAGGTAGGAGAAATTTCCTGAAAGTAAGAGCTGTCACACAGCTGAGCAATCTCCTTCACTGGAAGCATTGATGCAGAGAATGTCAGGGACGCTGTCGCTGCATCTGCATTGTAGATCCTGCAATAAGCAGAGGGGTGTACTAAATGACTTCCTCAGTCCCTTCCAATTCTATCCCTAAAAGCATACAAAATCATAAGAAGAACCCACTCCATCAACCCAGTGGTCCAGAATCCTATTCTCAGCAGTGGAACACCCTCTCACCAGATGTCAAGGAGATAAATAGCCATACAACTTTTAGAAGACATATGAAGACAGTCCTGTATAGGGAATATTTTAAAGGTTTGATGTTTTATTATCTCTTTATATCTGTTGGAAGCCATCCAGAGTCCCTGTGGCAACCCAGTCAGATGGGCAGGGTATAATAATAATAATAATAATAATAATAATAATAATAATAATAATGGTAAAGGACCCCTGACAGTTAAGTCCAGTCGCGAATGACTCTGGGGTTGCTGCGCTCAACTTGCTTTACTGGCCTAGGGACCCGGCGTTTGTCTGCAGACATTTTTTCTGGGTCATGTGGCCAGCATGACTTAGCCACTTCTGGCAAAACCAGAGCAGCGCACAGAAACGCCGCTTACCTTCCCGCCAGAGCGGTACCTACCGTATTTTTCGTCCTATAGGACGCACCGTCCCATAAGGCGCATCTAGTTTTTTGGGGGGGAAATAAAGGGGGGGAAATTATTTTTCCCCCAGGCGCGGGGCTGGGGCGGGGGAGGCCCGAGCTTCCCCCGCCCCAGCCCCCAAACAGGCAGCTCTCTGCAAGCCGTGGGAGCCCAACGCTGGCTCCCGCTGCTTGCAGAGAGGTCCGCGAAGCCTGGACATGCTGAGCTCAGCGTGCGCAGGCTTCTGCATGCAGGCAACTCTCCGCAAGCAGCGGGAGCACTCCCGCTGCTTGCGGAGAGGTCCGCGAAGCCTGCAGAGCGAGAGAGGTCGGTGCGCACCGACCCCTCTCGCTCTCCAGGCTTCAGCGAAAGCCTGCATTCGCCCCATAGGATGCACACACATTTCCCCTTCATTTTTGGAGGGGGAAAAGTGCGTCCTGTAGGGCGAAAAATACGGTATTTATCTACTTGCACTTTGACGTGCTTTTGAACTGCTAGGTAGACAGAGGCTGGGACCGAACAACGGGAGCTCACCCCGTTGCGGGGATCCAAACCACCGACCTTCTGATCAGCAAGCCCTAGGCTCAGTGGTTTAGACCACAGCACCACCCGCGAACCTGTAATAATAATAATGTTGCCCAAATGCCTGTGTCAGGCTTCAGGGATCTGATCCCCCTCCCTCACGGCAGGCCTCCAGTAATGAAAATACAAGAAGCTCTTACCAAGGTATTTTATTCAATAGTCACAGAGAGAGATGCAGGATGCTGTCTCTAGGATAATGGTGTTGCTCTCAGTAATCTCCTCCCCCCTTTTACTCTCAGTCGTCAGCAGCTCCACCCCTTTATACGGTGGCTGTGTGAGGACCTTTGTCTATTCGCTTTCTGTTCTCCCACTTTAACAGCCCTCCTTGTTCTAGGAGAAGGGGGGTGGGTTGGGAATGCTTTCTAATGATAATGTGTCAACCAGCTGTCCTGACTCTTCTGCTCCTCCTTCCTCTCCTTCCATTATCTCCCAGCTTTGTCCTTCTTCTGTCTCAGAGTCATGACCTCCTGCAAACCACCGTTGTAAGTCTATACTGCCCTCCTCTTCTCGGGAAGGTTCAGAAGAATGGGGGGTGGCCTTCACCATTCCTCTTCAGTCCAATCCCTGACAGCCTGTGAGAAACATTACTGTCTCCAGATGTGGAGACACTGCATAGTCATCATGGCTATAGCCTTGCCCTCCATGACTTTGTCCACTCCTCTTTTAAAGTCATCCAAACTGGTGGCCATCGTTGCCTCCTGTGGAAGTGGGTTCCATGCTTGAACTATACATTGCTTGAAGAATTACTTTTATCTGCCATGGCTATTTCAACGTTCAGCTTCATTGGGTGTCCACAAATTCTAGTGTTAGGAGAGAAGCAGTAGTGGGGCAGCTCCCTCGGTCTCTCTCTGACATTCTCACATTAACCGGAGTGTCTGAAATGGGAAAGCCTACATGTGTAAACCTCTAGACATGTAGGTTTCCCTCTGCAACAGGGTTCCTGACATCCTTAGTCCTACAGTCTAGCAGGATTTTCCTTGATGGGCACCCTAAGCAACATTCCCCTAGAGGTTCCAGGTTCTTCCAGTGATTCAATCAGGTATTTAGTTGCTCTTGTTCTCTGCGACAGGAAAAGTACCCTGAGCCAACGGAACTTGTAAAAAGGATGCAGTCTCTCCAAGTGGATGCTTTGGCAGAACCACCAAGCAATGGCCGGACGGGTAATTCATTTCAGTTGCTTAAGAGTTCATCCTTTTGCATCCCACATTTGGGGCAACAGCTGCACATTTCTTTATGATAACAAGGACACCCATTAAAAACACACACACACAATCCAAGCCAAAGTACAGCGCAGATCACCGTTTCAGTGCTGATTAGGGCCAGTGCAGATTAAAGTTTCAGTTTCTACTTCGTAAATAAATCATATCAGAGCTGGAGATTTTGTCTGGACTCTGGTTTATGACTCAAATCAGAGTATGTTTATATTTTATGATAGCGTCACAGAAGTGATGAAGTCAGTTTGGGGTGGAAAATTCATCATCCCCTCTGTTTCTCATTTTTTGGGCAAGGGAGGCCCACACAGACAAACAGACAGTGCCTGGTGAAATCCCATAGCGTGGAAGCAGCAGGGGCTGAGCAGGATTTCCACAATAACAAGAAGCCAAGAACCATTCACACTTCCAAAAGCCATTATTATTGCCGTCTATATTCAGAGTCTATAGCTACCAAAAGGCTCTTGACCTTTGGGTATTAGGCTGTAACGCACAGCCTGAGGTGTAGCAGCCGCCAAAGGAAACCTGCCAGCAGGTCTCAGGGTGGATCAATACCAAAGGCCCCTTTGGGCCATCCTGTTGGGTTGGCATAAGAACAAAGACCACACCTACTTTTTACTTTGAGGGATTTCTGCTTGCCGGAAAGATGAGGTAGAATAGCAACCTCTTCTCTTCCTGTTAATACTGGAAGTGGTTTTTTTAAAATGTTTGCTGGCGGTTATTTATGCTGATTACTTGTTCAACCTGAGCTTCTGAATAGTCAGAATAAAGCAGGGCTGGGTGGTACCTGGTTTTCAGCATCGCAATACACTGATATATCACATTGACATTTTAGTGTATTTTTGGTCTTTGTTGGAAGCCGCCCAGAGTGGCTGGGGAAACCCAGCCAGATGGGCGGGGTACAAATAATAAATTGTTGTTGTTGTTGTTGTTGTTGTTGTTGTTGTCTGAAGTAAGGATGGAGCTATGTACAGGCATTAACTACCTTCACGGTTTTTCCTGCATCATGATTTTTGCATAGCGCGCAAGCACACACACATCCTGATTGTGATATATTGCCAGGTCTAAAATTATGAAACCAACATCATGATATGGACTTCAAACCAGTTTGGGACAATATATCGATACACTGCTCAGCCTAGAATAGGGTGGTGGTGTGAACACACTTAATTCTTCTAATTGGGGGGAGTTATTTAGTACTCCTTTGTCCTTCTAGGCTTCTACCCCCCGCCCCCAAGTGTGTTGAGTGGAAGTTTAGTGAGAGCACTTTCTATAATCTTCTGGTTTTGGAAGGCTTCCTTCTACTTCTCTCTGGTTGTGCTTTTGAAGTATGATACCTTCCCTTACCGTTTGCTGGGCCATGGGAAGTGGCAGGTGATGCTAGAACTTCGTGCCAGAGCACAGTGGTGCAGCAATACAGCAGTTTATGGCACCTCCCCGATAACAGCAAGTTAGGCTGACTGTATAAGACAATTTTTTGTGGAAGAGGACCAATATTTGTTTTATTAAAGCATAGCAACCCAGTGAGCTTCTCATGCTTACAGCACAATTCAGTGCAAATCTACTCAGAAGTAAGTCCCATTGAGTTCATTGGGATCCAAGGTGAGAGTGTAGGATAGGTCAGGGAAAGCTGTGACCCTCCTTATGCTACTGGACTGATGGGAATTGTAGTCCAACAGTATTTGGAGACCCATAGGCCTGGATAGTCCCTGGATGCAGCCTTGATCTCACAGCAGTAGTCTCACCAAGCTGCTAGAACAGGGGTAGGCAACCTAAGGCCCGGGGGTCAGATGTGGCCCAATCGCCTTCTCAATCCGGCCCGCGGACGGTCTGGGAATCAGTGTGTTTTTACATGAGTAGAATGTGTCCTTTTATTTAAAATGCATCTCTGGGTTATTTGTGGGGCACAGGAATTCATTCATTCCCCCTCCCCCCAAAAAATCTGGTCCAACCCCAAAGGTCTAAGGGACAGTGGACAGGCCCCCTGCTGAAAAAGTTTGCTGACCCCTGTCTTAGAGATTAGGGCTGCAATTCTAGCCCCACTTACCTGGGAGTAAGTCCCTTTGAACCCAATGGGGCTTACTCTGAGTAGACAAGTTTTAGGATTGCACTGTCAGCACCCCTGTAGAACACCTGTACAGTTATGGCACATCTCTCTGGAAGGCCAGCTCTTCGTTCAGAAAGTGGGTGGGGAAAACCTTTATATTACCATACTTTTGATGCTTGGCATCCGTGTGTGTGTGTGTGTGTGTGTGTTTGTGTGTGTCACTGCAGCAGCATTCAGAGTCACTACTAGCTGTATGTATTTTATTTTATTTATTTTTCATTTTTTTTTCTTCAAAAGGTCTGAGGGACAGTGGACCGGCCCTCTGCTGGAAAAGTTTGCTGTCCCCTGTGCTAGAACATTGCAATGAAATCTCTGCAAAACGATCAGTCCTCTTAGACCTCTCCCTTTCTTCCCTTCAGATCTGCCTGGCTCCCTACACAGCTCTCCGTCTCCTGCGGCCAGCAACACCGTAGACGAAGCCATGTTTGCGGCTTGCCCGGTGAATGAACCTGTGGAGAGCTGCGAAACGTCCCTGGATCCTCCGGTGACCTTGGAGCAGAAACTGCAGGACGAGCTGAACTACCACGTGCATGGCAGCAGGATGGACAAGGCGGAAGGCCGTTCTGTGTCGTACAGCGCCGAAATACTGGAGCAGGAGAGGAGGAGGAAGGTGTCTCACGACCCGTATGCAAAGGCGACTGCTGCCCGCCCGATGCAGGATTCGCACCTGAGGCCTGAAAAGGTTGAGCCTGGCGCCCGCCATAGCAACACCACTGTGGACCCATACAGTCGTCAGTGGAAACCACCGCTGACCAGAGCTACTCTGGAAAGGGAAAATAATAGCCTGCTGAATCCAGTTAGGCACTATGGGCCCGGACCTGCAAATCTCAGAGCATCTCTAAGCCCAGAAGATCTCTATGGATCAGCCAATCCCTTTAGCTTCAATAAACCTCCCGTACCTGAATCTGGTGTGGATCGTCAATCTAACCCATTCAGACCTTACTATTTTGGCAAAAGCTTCAGTACAGAAACTGGTAAGTGAACTGATTGAGGGTCTTCTTCTTGTTCCTTCAGGGAGAGAAGAGCACACATGCCTAAGACCAGCAGTAAAATGGCTCTTCTTCACTACCTTCTATGAATAAAAGCTGTCCCATTTTTTTATGAGCCAGTCTTTCATCCCATCCTACTAACCCTGGGCAGCTAAAATGTAATAGCAATTCAAAATCTGGTGAGCTTTAAGGTTACTATGCATATTTATATTTATGCCTTTTATTAAATTTTCATCCTGCCCTCCCTTCAAGGAGCTTGCGGCAAACAGTTCTCCCCACTCTCATACCATTTCATTTCACAACCTTCTGAGGTTGGCTGAAATGAATATTTGTCTGAGGTCGCCCAATGAGCAGCACTGACTGGGGGGCTTTGTGGAATGGAATCACTTTTGTCCAGGCATCTGAATTGCGAAATACTGTTTGTGGTGCAGTTTCTACAGAGAGCATTAGCGTAGCTGATTCGTTCATTGTGCTGTATTTTATTTGTATTGTTTTCTTAGGATTGTCGTGTTTCATTACCAATGTTGTAAGCTGTGCTCCGTTTTGGAGGAAGGTGGGATATCCATCTATACATAAGGGATACTCCAGCACCCTAAATATTGGGTTGTGGCCCTTTCGTGCCATTGTACTAAAAGGGCTTTTGATCCGGTGGAATCACCTCAGAAGACGAGGTGATTGCCCAGCAATCCCCAGTGTGCTTTGGAAACCTGTTCTGGAGCAGTTTTGTTTGTTTGTTTGTAATTAGATCTCTTAACCTGCCCTTCAACAATAATCCTGTGGGTTACAACAATAAAATATGCAATTATAAAACAAATAAAAGCATTAGAATCATAAAACAAACGCAAGCAAGCGTTTTGAAGGAGAATCGGCAAAAACTCCCTTGACTTCTCTCTTTGTCGGCATTTGCCTCCTCTAGTGTAAGAGCACTAGGAGTGCTGGTTGGAATATCATTCTGTACTGCACTGGCTGTGGGCTGAATAGAAATTGGTAACTTAATTATATTGATCAATTGCATCAATATGCTACCTTTTGGGCAAGGCGCCTCAGGCGGTTTATTAACAAGTGGTGCCAAACATCCTGAGGAGCTGATGGTGCTAGCTCCCTTGCCTAGTGTCTTCCCTCAGGGTACACACATCCCAAGGAGCTCCAGGAAAGGTGGGTTTTGGTTGGTCCCAACTCTGCAGGAACTTTCTGGCTCATCAGCATTGTGGGCTGCAAATGTGGCTCTCTGACAGTCAGCAAGTACAGCACTGGAAGCTTAGACTGTCTATCTGGGAGGACTTCATTCTGTCAGAAGTCAGTGTGGTCTTCTGAAAAGTACTGGGGCTTGATGTCCTCACCTCTCCCTTCTGGCAGCTTCTGCTCTCCCAAGACCACCACTTTCTGTTGTGAAATATCCACCTGTTGAAATTCCCTCATCTGCATTAATGATGCAGGAGCTCTGTTGCACCTGAGTAGGTTTTTGCACTGTCAAGAGTCCAGTTTACCTGAAGGAGCATCTCCACCCCCATCGTTCTGCCCAGACACTGAGGTCCAGCACCGATGGCCGTCTGGCAGTTCCCTCGCTGTGAGAAGCCAAGTTACAGGGAAACAGGCAGAGGGCCTTCTCTTTTTTTAAAAAAATAATTTTTATTAATTTTCCAACATAAGTTTGTACAAAATTTAACATCCAATTCTCACCAACTGCTTCTTTTGGACTTCCATCAGCATGTCTGACAATTCTCCGTATTATCACATTTTCTCACATTTCTCAGTTTAATATTGCACTATATCATTATTTACCTTATCATATTATTTATACAATATTTCTACCGTTACTTCTCACAAAGCTTCTTGAAAACTTACAAACGTTAACTGTTCATCACATATATGTTTGATATATTCTGTAAATTTATTCCAGTCCTCAGTGAATCTCTCATCTCGCCTGTTCCGAATCCTCCCTGTTAATTTGTCCAATTCTGCATATTCCATCAATTTCATTCTCCATTCTTCGATTGTGGGCATTTCTTCTTGTTTCCATTTCTGGGCCATCAAAATTCTAGCTGCTGTTACCAGGCAGAGGGCCTTCTCAGTAGTGGCACCCGCCCTGTGGAACGCCCTCCCACCAAGATGTCAAAGAGAAAAACAACTACCAGACTTTTAGAAGACATCTGAAGGCAGCCCTGTTTAGGGAAGCTTTCAATGTTTAATAGACTATTGTATTTTAAGATCTTGTTGGAAGCCACGCAGAGTGGCTGGGGAAACACAGCCAGATGGGCGGGGTATAAATAATATATTATTATTATTATTATTATTATTATTATTATTATTATATGTTTCAAGAGCAGTGGTGCGGTTTTGACACAATTTGCATACCTCTTTAGATCCAGAGGAATCGACCTCTTTTATGAAGACGAACTTCGCCCATACACCTATACACAAACAGAATTCAGGTAAAAAAACTCTAGTTATTTCTTGATATGAGCAGTATGATCTCAACATGAGTGGCATGAGCGGTCCGGACTCTTTAAGGCTATAATACCATTTGGTAGCTCTAAAGCAGAAGTAGGGAAGCTCCAATCCATGGGCCCGTCTTGGCCTACATGGCCATTTCCCTCCAATCATATCCACCTGTCCATCAGCTTATGTCACACGTGAAATGAACTGATCGACCAGGGTGGGTGGGATCCAGTTCTGCCTTGGCTGAGTGTGCCTATTCCCAGCAGCCAAATTTGTAGCATTTAACCCCGCTTTCCCATGGTTTATTTGGCACACTAGTTGGATTTTTGGAGGGGTCCAAGGTGCAAACAGCATAGACTATGTTAGGTTGCAGAACTGGCCCCTTGCAATCTGCTCCTTCCACAAGGAGAGAGTTTGAGATTCCCTTTTGTGGTGCTGTTCCCTTTCAAAATGAAAAAAAAAACCCAGAGTTTTGGAGCTCCAGAAACAGCCGCTTGCTTGATCTCAACAAGATACAGTCACATTCACTGAACGAAGTCTCAAAATGCATTATCTATTTGACTCAAAATACTTAATTCTTGCAACATTTTTGAAACACTGTTTATATAGAACAGTGATGTCCAACCGATCGACCGCAATTGACAGAGTAGATCTCCTGGAGATCGTGGGAAACTTTTAGTCCCTGCGAATAAAAAAACAGTTGAATGAATGTCTCGGGCCCCCGCTGTGTACGTTCGATTGTGTTGGCATTTACTGCAAGCGATTTATGGCATTCACCCCCAAAAAGCTGAACAACTCTGGACTCTCCTCCGAAAAAAAGCCAGATCACTGCCAGTTTGTTTAAACTCGGAGTAGATCGCAGTCTCTTGAGAGCTGGAAGTGCCTGATATAGAAGAGCCAACATGTTTTCTCTTTGGGGAGTTTGTTGTCTCGTCCTACTGATCTGACTGACACAAGCTTTCAAAGGTTTGCTATGATTTTAACTCTTATCAAAGAACTATTGGAGCAGCCTGGCTTGCTCAGTTGGTTAGAGCACGGTGCTGATAATGGCAGGTCACAGATTCGATTTCTGTATGGGACAGCTGCATTTCCCTGCATTGCAGGGGGTTGGACTAGATGATCCTCAGAGCCCCTTCCAACTCTACAATTCTATCATTCCATGATTAACTATACCAGACACCAACCTGAGAAATAAACCTGGTTGTGTAAATATGCCCTTGTAACATAAATTCTAAGAGCAGGAACCATTCTTTCCTTGATGTGAAACTACCCAACATATAAGTGCAGCGTTCAAATAATGCATTTTTGCCATTTTACTATTTCCATCGTAAAATCAACATGTGTCAACGCACTGGTCAGTAATTTATCCCCCTGCACTGTCCCTGTGCTCATTTTGCTTGTGTGTAGTTTTATACTTCCTTTATTAAACTGGTGTTTTTTAAAAAATTGTCTTACATACAGGAGAACCTGCAAGCTACAATATATATAATAGTAGTGCAATTCAGATAGGCTCTCACAACTTCTTAACCATTAAACAAAAACCTCAACAGATATGTACTATGCCGGAAAATACTTATTATAATCCTGCAGATTACCAGAAACTGTTTGGTAAGTACTGAAGTTAAAACTTTTTTCTTCCTTAAAGAAATAGTTCTTGCTTTCAAAGCCATACATTTTCCTTTGAAACTCTGTTCAGGATATGTACAGTGGTACCTCGTGTTACAAACGCTTCAGGTTACATACGCTTCAGGTTACAGACTCTGTTAACCCAAAAACCGTGCTTTAGGTTAAGAACTTTGCTTCAGGATGAGAACAGAAATCGTGCTCCGGCAGCACGGCAGCAGCAGGAGGCCCCATTAGCTAAAGTGGTGCTTCAGGTTAAGAACAGTTTCAGGTTCAGTACGGACCTCCAGAACGAATTAAGTACTTAACCTGAAGTACCACTGTAGTTAGGATTGAATAGAACTGAAAACATCTACCAAGGAAAGATACAACATGCTCAAACTGAGGTCCAGCTCCGAGGGCCTTCTGGCAGTTCCCTCCTTGCAAGAAGTGAGCTTACAGGGAACCAAGCAGAGGGCCTTCTCTGTAGTGGCTCCTGCCCTGTGGAACGCTCTCCTTTCCAATATCAAACAGTTAAACAACTACATGACTTTTCATAGAAATCTAAAAGGAGCCCTGTTTTGGGAAGTTTTTAATGTTTGATGTTTCCCCCCTCCCTTTCTTTCCTCTGTATATTGTTGGAAGCCACCCAGAGTGGCTGGGGTATAAGAAATAAATTAGTAGTAGTAGTAGTAAAAAAAATATTAATCTGTCGAAACAGAGGTGCTAGTGATCTCCACAAAACACGGACTTTGCAGTCAGATTTTGGGATTCTGACCCTGAAGATTCTGGTCTTCTAGCTTGTATCCCTTAGTAGTAGTACAGTGGTACCTCGGTTTAAGAACAGTCCTGTTTACAAAAGATTCGGTTTATGAACTCCGCAAAACCGGAAGTAGTGTCCCAGTTTGCGAACTTTGCCTTGGTCTAAGAACGGAATCCGAATGGTGGAAGGGCATTGGCGGTGGGAGGCCTCATCAGGGAAAGCGCGCCTTGGTTTAAGAACGGTTTCGGTTTAAGAACGGACTTCCGGAACAGATTAAGTGCGTAAACCGAGGTACCACTGTAGTACTAATAGTACTGTTATTAATACTACTGCTGCTACTAGTAGTAACAAAAATATTAATCTGTAGAAACAGAGATGTTCGTGATCTCCACAAAACACGGACTTTGCAGTCAGATTTCGGGATTCTGACCCTGAAGATTCTGGTCTTCTAGCTTGGATCCCTTAATGCCACTGCTGGCAAGTAGCTGCCTCTTAGGTTGTGATGCACAGTGATGCTATTGTTGCTGCATGCTAGAGCTTCTCTTCCTTTCCTTCTCTCTCCCCCACCCCACACTTTCATAAATAAGTGCCCCACTTCAGTAGGAAAAAACTATTTTCCCCAGTTGTTTGTGTGTGTTTTTAAAGTGTAGCAAATCATGGGTTTCCAGTATGACTTTGCTAACCTATTGCTAATTAGTGAGAGCTAGCATGGTGTGGTGAAGTGGACACAGTGTTGGGGTGGATCGAATCCTGGATGCCTGGATTCAAATGCCTGCTCAGCCATGAAAATGGGCAAAGTCAAGCTTAGCCTACCTCACAAGGTCGTTGTGAGAACACCATGATTACTCCATGTGGGCCACCCGGCGCTTCTCAGAGGCAGGGAAGGATAAAGGTAAAGGTAAAGGGACCCCTGACCATTAGGTCCAGTTGTGGCCGACTCTGGGGTTGCGGCACTCATCTCGCTTTATTAGCCGAGGGAGCTGGCGTACAGCTTCTGGGTCATGTGGCCAGCAGGACTAAGCTACTTCTGGCGAACCAGAGCAGCACACGGAAACGCTGTTTACCTTCCTGCCGAAGCGGTACCTGCTTATCTACTTGCACTTTGACGTGCTTTCGAACTGCTAGGTTGGCAGGAGCAGGGACTGAGCAACAGGCACTCACCCCATCACGGGGATTTGAACCGCCAACCTTCTGATTGGTTGAACCCACAGCGCCACCCATGTACAAACATGGTAAACAATAAATTAGGTATGTTCACACACACACACACACATTCATTAAAAACACATAGGGGGAGGGGGGCTTCTGTGCACCAGAGCTTGCCCTGCTCTCTGAAATACCCACACCCCACCAGTCTAGAACAAGAGGGGGAGCTGGGTGGAGGCAACTGGGAAGGGCCCACAATTTTGAGGGGCCTTCTCTAAGATATGAGCATAGACAGGATTTATGTTGGGGGGGGGGAGATACCCACCTGTCATCATCCTCTGTGAAATTGCTCAACCACAGTTGTTTAAAATTCCTTTCTTTGACCCCAAGTGCTCAGAAAAATCTGGCAAAATCTACAATTTCTACGTTTAGTTTTTTTATTTATTTACTTGGCTTATGGGCAGCAGCTGCCCCTTATCTACACCCATGCTCTGAGTCAGCCCCCCCCAGCAGAGGCAAAGGGGGGGGGGTCCTTTGGTAAAGATTATTGAATTGGGTCCTCCATTTCTCATTTGTCCTGGGCCTGTTACCAGCTTTGCACAGCTCTGCTAGTCACTCACAGTACATTGCATATCAATATACATATCTGCCTACTCAGGGCTCAGTTAAAGTAATCTGCTGAAATTGTCTTCCAGTTTATCTCTCATGACTTGGATTACTTGTACAGTGGTACCTCGGTTGTCGAATGTAATCTGTTCCGGAAGACCGTTCGACTTCTGAAACATTCAACAACCAAGGCGCAATGGGCAGTCGGCAAATTCCATTGAGAAAAATGGAGAAACACGCCTCAAAAGCCATTCGGCTTCTGAGGCACGTTCAAAAATGGAAGCATTCACTTCTGGGTTTTCGGCATTCGGGTTCTGAATTGTTCAGCTTCCAAGATGTTCAAAAACTGAGGTTCCACTGTACCTTTAAGTATTTAGGCCCCTTTATGAATTCATTAAGGGACACAGGTGGCGCTGTGGGTTAAACCACAGAGCCTAGGACTTGCCAATCAAAAGGTTGGTGGTTCGAATCCCGCAAAGGTAAGCTCGGTCCCTGCTCCTGCCAACCTAGCAGTTCGAAAGCACGTCAAAGTGCAAGTAGATAAATAGGTACCACTCCGGCAGGAAGGTAAACGGCATTTCCGTGCACTGCTCTGGTTCGCCAGAAGCGGCTTAGTCATCCTGGCCACATGACCCAGAAGCTGTACTCTGGCTCCCTCAGCCAGTAAGGCAAGATGAGCGCCGCAACCCCAGAGTCAGTCACAACTGGACCTAATGGTCAGGGGTCCCTTTACCTCTACCTATGAATTCATTACACAAAAAGGGGTGCCGTGAGTACAAGAGGGAGCAGTAAAATACCTAGTGGCTTCCGCCACAACATTGCATGAATTCCCTGCAACCCCCTTTGATGTTGATACATAAAGTACAGACATCTGCAAGTGGAAAGTCTTCTGCACAAAAGACTGTGAGGCTTCCATGGGATCAGGAATACTGTACCACTGTGGTTTATGATCCCATGGAAGTCTACACAGGTGGGCTGCTAAAAGGGGGGGGCAGAAAAGTAACTCTGCACATGCTTTGTGACCTTGCAATGCAGTCTTGTGGCATTTTCAGACAATTCTGACTAGCTCAGAATTCACACTCAAATGGAGGTTCCATGGTGAATATATTGACATAGGGATGCGGTTGGCACTGTGGTCTGAACCACTGAGCCTCTTGGGCTTTCTGACTGGAAGGTCGGCAGTTCGAATCCCCATGACTACGTTGCTCTGTCCCAGCTCCTCCCAACCTAGCAGTACGAAAGCATACCAGCACAAGTAGATAAATAGGTACCATTGCGGTGGGAAGGTAAACGGTGTTTCCGTGCGCTCTAGTTTCCGTCACGGTGTTCTGTTGTGCCAGAAGCGGTTTAGTCCTGCTGGCCACAACCTGGAAAGCTGTCTGTGGACAAACGCCGGCTCCCTCAGCCTGAAAGCGAGATGAGTGCTGCAACCCCATAGTCACCTTTGACTAGGCTTAATCGTCCAGGGGTCCTTTACTTTATATATATATATATATATATATATATATATATATATATATATATATATATATTGGCATGCACTCAGAGCCCTGCATTCACTGTTAGCAGTAGGGTTGGCCTGCCTGCCTCCTCGCACCCATGTTTCTCATGCAAGATGGAGTTTGTCAGGATCTTCCTATTGTCTCCAAGAACAAAAGAAACAGTGTTCCTGATATGAATTTGGAGAACTGCTAAACAGATGATATAATGAAATTCAGTTAGAGGGGATTATGTTGGTTTCTGCTCTCTTCACTGTGCAGCGAAGTGCTTGTCACGAGACAGGTGTTTACATTCCACAGTCTGTGCTGTTGGGTTTTCCCACGGGAAAGGAGACTGGATGTGACGTACACTGGTTTCCTGTTTTTCACTGTTCTCACAGTGTTCTCTCCGTGCTTTAGAGGAGAAAGGATGCTTTCTCTGCTCCGGCAGAGGCAAGATGTTTTTCTGTAATCTACCAGCTTTGAAGTGTAAATAAAGTAATATAGAGTATGTGGCACGTACTCCTCATCATTCCGCTGTGCTTGGGACACTGCAATATCAACAGATTCAAGGAAGTCAGTTATCAATGTAATGAAATTAGGATTTGGAAGTGATAGTTCTTTTTTATGTGTTTTTCTTTGTTTTTGTGCATTGTAGTGTTTTTCTTTTCTCTTGTTTCTTTTTATGTGATAAGTGTGAAAACCAATAAAAAAAATTTAAAGAAAAGAAATGGTGTTTGGTCGCCAAAGCACTAAAGAATCATTTTTCTTTTGTCGCCACCAGAGAACACTGCTCTCGTTTCAGAAGTGCAACTGAACCTCGTGAGAGAAAATATGGGGAAGAAGTGGAAACCCACGGCGCGGCAGCTGGGCTTCAGCGACCCTGACCTGGAGGAAATTGACCATGACTATGAGCGGGATGGCTTAAAGGAAAAAGTTTATCAAATGTTTCAGAGGTGGCTGATGAAGGAAGGGAGCAAAGGAGCGACAGTGGGAAAGCTGGCCAGAGCTCTCTTTGCTAGCCAGAGGATAGATCTCCTTGCCAAAATAAAGCAGGAGTCAGAAATGAGTAACAAATGAGAGTTATAAACCAGCATAAACTACTTTGCAGGGGAAAGTATGGACATTTTGCTTTACAGTATCTTGATTGCCATTATGAATGCTCTGGTGCTGCTTGTATAGAATTTGCCGTCAAATGAATGTATTTGTATAATTTTAATTAAAAAAAACCCAATATAAATGGATGCAAGACTGCTCTAGCTTTATTGTAAATAATAAAATATTATCAGATACAAAAACTGAAAGCATATATCAATCTTGAGTCGCTCACTATTAGCATATAGAAGAAGAGTTTGGATTTGATATCCCGCTTTATCACTACCCGAAGAAGTCTCAAAGTGGCTAACATTCTCCTTTCCCTTCCTCCCCCACAACAAACACTCTGTGAGGTGAGTGGGGACTTCAGAGAAGTGTGACTGGCCCAAGGTCACCCAGCAGCTGCATGTGGAGGAGCGGGGAAGCGAACCCGGTTCCCCAGATTACGAGTCTACCACTCTTAACCACTACACCACACTGGCTCTCAGTAAGAACCAAGCAAGGAAAGACTGGGGAAAACTGCACTTTCTAGCAATGCCACTGCCATTGCTCTTCTTTTTTAAATTAGTTTTTATTTAAGTTTTGTTTGTTTGTTACAAAACAGATAATCTCCTTGACATCTGATAGGAGGGTGTACCACAGGGCGGGTGCCACTGCCAAGAAGGCCCTCTGCCTGGTTCCCTGTAGCCTCACTTCTCGCAGTGAGGGAACCACCAGAAGGACCTCGGAGCTGGACCTGAAAAATAGGGGTTGAGAAGCTCCTTCAGCCACTAATCTGCCACTCAATCCTGTACATGGGATTTGATCCTAAGGAACTGTGCACAGGATTTCAGACTAGGTCTGGCTAATCACTGTAGCTCAATGTTATGGCTATTGTTTGGGACTGTGTTGTTTTGGATTGGGCTAGTCCCATTCTGTCTTTGATACTAACAGCATGGAGATTAGTCAGCACACTATGAACAGCCCAGTTTTATGGATGTCAGACTCACCACACCATACATATGTACCAGGGACATGGGTGGTGCTGTGGTCTAAATCACTGAGCCTCTGGGGCTTGTCGATTAGAAGGTTGGCAGTTCGAATCCCCACAATGGGGTGAGGTCCCGTTGCTCTGTCCCAGCTCATGCCAACCTAGCAGTTTGAAAGCACACCAGTGAGAGTAGATAAATAGGTATCACTGTGATGGGAAGGTAAATGGCTTTTTCGTGTGCTCTGGTTTCCATCACAGTGTTCCGTTGCACCAGAAGCGATTTAGTCCTGTTGGCCACATGACCCGGAAAGCTGTCTGTGGACAAACACCAGCTCCCTCTGCCTGAAAGCTAGATAGTCGCTTTTAACTGGACTTTTCTGTCCAGGGGTCCTTTACCTTTACCTAGATATGTGCAATACTTGAATAACAAATTCATATTTTGTCAAAATCATGGCAAAGCCTTCCAATTCAGATCTAGCTTGGCGTGGCCTCAGAAGGGAAGGATTACAGAACAGTAGAATGATTTGTATTGGTAGTGTTTTTGGTCACACGTCGGGTGAATTATATGTAGTTAAAAGGACCAGGCGTGTGAAAACATTCCAGATGTAGCATACCCAATATCTTAACCATGGCTATGAGGCTGCAAAGGGACCATAGGATTTCCTCTTCCCTTTTCCCTGGAATCCGCATGTGCAATCTCAGCTGCAGCTTTTATGTTACATCAGTATGAACAGCAACCACAGTTCAACTCCCATGAAGTTCCCTGGTAGCTATGGAAGCAGCCTCAAATCCTGATTTCGCATTGTGGTTAAGAAAGAACCTCAGTGACAGGAGAAACTGGCGCCAAGGGAACTAGCGCATCATCCCATGCCTCCTAATCTTTTATTGTGTAAGATATACATACTTTGGGACCCACTCTGGTAGTGACTGCCATTTGTTTTAAGCTGTTTTATCTACATTGTTACCATCCTGGGACTTGGGGAGAATTATTATTTAAACTGTTTTTTTAGAACTGCTCCTTGTTTTTAGCTGCTGTTGGTTTCATGTGCTAGTTTGTTTCATTTTTAGGTTTCATTTTGCCTCTTAAAATGTATCTGCATGACTTATTTTGTGTTGTGTAGACCTTGTGAAAGCTGCCCTGTGTATTTTTGTAGAAAACAGGGTATAAAAATGTTATTATCATCATTAGCACAGTTAACAAATTGTAAGAACAAGTTAGTGTGGTAGTTAATAATAATAATAATAATAATAATAATAATAATTAATATCCTGCCCTCCCCAGCCAAAGCTGGGCTCAGAGCGGCTAACAACAATAAAAACAGCACAGTTTACATAAAATCACAATCAATTAATTGAAATACATTCTCAAATCAATTCAGAATCAAATTAATGGCAACCATTGGGCTAGAGCTCTATGAGGATTACAGAAGGAGGGAGTCAGATTGTCCCTTGGCCAAAGGCCTGGTGGAACAGCTCTGTCTTGCGGGCCCTGCAGAAAGATGTCAAGTCCCGCAGGGCCCTAGTCTCTTGTGACAGAGCGTTCCACCAGATTGGGGCCACAGCCGAAAAAGCCCTGCCTCTGGTTGAGGCCAGCCTAGGGTGCCAGACCAGGGCTGTGGAGGCCCAGATTCAAATTTCCACTCAACCAAGAAGTAGACTGAGTGAGCTTGGGCTATTCACAGGGTTGCTAGGAAGTGGGGAGGATCGCCTTGTGCCCCTTGGAGAAAAGGAGGGCTAGGAATGCAACGAAGACATAAATATAAAGAGCTCCACTGGATAAGGTGCAGGAAGTTGAGCATGCCCTTTCCAACAGTAGCCAGGGAACCAGTCCTCTAGCACGCCTCTCACACCTGCGCGCCAGTAGCTGGTACAGTCATACCTGGGGTTAAATGTGCTTCAGGTTGAGCGTTTTCAGGTTACGCTCCGTGGCGACCCAGAAGTAATGGAACGTGTTACTTCCGGGTTTCGCTGCTCGCGCATGCGCAGACACTCAAAATGACATCACGCACATGCGCAGAAGTTGCAAAACGTGACCCGTGCATGCGCAGACGCCTGTTACGTTCTACTCAGGATGCGAATGGGGCTCCGGAACGGATCCCGTTCGCATCCAGAGGTACCACTATACAATGGTACCTTGGGTTACTGATGCTTCAGGTTACAGAAGCTTCAGGTTACAGACTCCGCTAACCCAGAAATAGTACCTCAAGTTAAGAACTTTGCTTCAGGATGAGAACAGAAATCGTGGGGTGGTGGCACGGTGGCAGCGGGAGGCCCCATTAGATAAAGTGGTGCTTCAGGTAAAGAACAGTTTCAGGTTAAGAACGGACCTCCAGAATGAATTAAGTACTTAACCTGACGTACCACTGTATTGTGATAAACTGCACCAGAACATTGAGGCTTCATTCAACTTGTCCTAGTTGACGCAGCCCCCAATGAGTTCTCCCCCCCCCCCCCCATGAATCTAGCTAATCTCTTTTTCCAAGCTTTTCTTTTCACATGCAGGGGTTTAACCAGCCAGTCAAAGCCCTTCCTGGGGTGCGGCTGCTTTCGCATGTCAGGAGCCACGGGTGAGAGCGAAGTGCAAGGTGGGGGACCAAAAGGAGCATGATGTGTTTCCCCACCACCACCAGAGGTACTACCCCTCCAACACTCCACACCCTGGCCTTCAATTGCAATTAGAATCAGAATTATAGTCGGGATGGGGTACCACAAGGGTCATCTAGTCCAACCCCCTGCAATGCACGAACAAAGAATCGGATTTAAAAAAATTAAAGGGATAAAAAAAAAGTTGCTAGCAATAAGCGGGGGAAATAAACGAAACAATTAAAAGCAGGGCCGGATTTAGGTTTGATGAGGCCCTAAGCTACTGAAGGTAATGGGGCCATTTATATGTCCAGCTGTCCTTTGTCAACAACAAGTTGTCCGTGTATTTTGTGTTGAATATATGCTATATGGTAATTTATGGACCTAAAGGTAAAGGGACCGACTCTGGGGTTGCGGTGCTCATCTTGCTTTACTGGCTGAGGGAGCCGGCGTACAGCTTCCGGGTCATGTGGCCAGTGTGACTAAGCCGCTTCTGGCGAACCAGAGCAGTGCACGGAAACGCCGTTTACCTTCCCGCCGGAGCGGTACCTATTTATCTACTTGCACTTTGACATGCTTTCAAACTGCTAGGCTGGCAGGAGCAGGGACCGAGCAACGGGAGCTCAACCCGTCGCGGGGATTTGAACCGCCAACCTTGTGATCGGCAAGTCTTAGGCTCTGTGGTTTAACCCACCGCGCCACCCGCGTCCCTATATGCTATATGGTAATTTATGGACCTAATAGGTATCTAAGCCATTTGCACATAACAAAATCCATTTTTTCCTTTAATTTTTTTTGGAAATTGTTTAGCTTGTAGGTCTGATTAAAAGCCAAAACTAAACCAAAACCCTCCGCACGCCAAATGGGTCGCCTCAGCCGGCCTAATAAAGATAGGGCCAGCCCTGCTTCTCCTGCCCGGCCTGCAGCTTGGTTGTGAAATCGGCGCCTGTTAACCCTTCGAGGATCCGCCGCTCGGTCCCCCGTCCTTCCCTTGGGAAGGCGAAGGCGGAGCCACCGCGCGGCAGAACCAGAAAGGGCCATGGCTCGGCCGGGAAGCGGAGGGCTGTTGCTGCGGCGCCTTCTCTCGCAGCTCTCCCGCTCCGCGCAGGGGGGAGCAACGCTGCGGGTCTCCCAGGCGCCGGCTGCTTCCTACGGGTAAATTCCCGGTTGAGACGGGGCGGACAGACGAGGCGGGGGAGGCTCTGCAGCCTCAGCGACTTAGAGACGGGAAGGCGTGGGAGGGATTGTGCGCGCGCGCAATCGGTGGCTTCAGACGACCACGGGGCGGTGGGCAGAACGTTGAAGGACGGGGGAGGAGACCCGTGCGTGCCTAACGTGGAAGGTTAGAGAGCATAGCGCGCAGCCCGGTGGTTCCCAAACCTTTTTTTCTCTGGGCCACACTTTCTGCATAAAGATTTGCTCGCGCCACACCGATATTATTTTAAAATTAATTTAATATTTGTTTGTTTGTTTGATAAGAAATACATCGGAAAACAAAGAGAAATAACTCCTAGCCATAAATAAATAAATAAATAAATAAATAAATAAATAAATACTTGCAGATAGCTCGGTTCTGCACCCCCTAACATAAATCCTGGCCGCGCCCAGTGCACGACTCCTTTTATCACATGATCACGGGACATCCAGAAAGTACCATGTGAAAACAGCACAGTTGCAGAAGAACAGGAATCCTTCCCAAGATTTGATTATAAGCAAGCACCATATGCACTATAAGTAGCTGAACGAGAGCTGTGAGCTTGCAGTATTGCAGTTGTTGCCCCTGCGATTCGGTTTTCCTTCCCAAATAAACATATAAAGCTGGTTCTGTTGCTGGTATCACACTTCCCCGCTCCCCAGTCCAATGTCTAGATTAGTGGATCCATTATCTTTTTGTGCCTTTGTTAGTCATTAACTCAACAGACTGGCAGATACTGACTAAAACAGCAGATACTGACTAAAACAAGGGAATTGGCGGAAGCAAGGCCATGTTGAGCATTTTATTGGAAGCTCAGGAGAATATTATGCATTCTGGGTGCCATTCCTTAAAGAAGTATGACTCCAGAACAGAAGAGTTGGAGTCCAACATTTATCTATCAGGGGAGCCTGACCGAACCCTGGGAGCGATGTTTTAATATAACTCGAAATGGTTGCTCCATTCCTTTAAGAGCATCAAATCTCAGTTTTACTTTTTTTCTGCACCTATGCGCCTATTTAATAACTAAAATACCAGCATGCAATTACCGTAGTAAGTGACATTACTCGCTTCACAACGGGATGTACTGTAATTGATAGTTCTGAATTTGGATTGTAAGGAGATCTGTGTGGGAGAAGAAACTCAGATCAAATGAGGCTGAAGGATTTGGTTTACAAATGTCGCAGTAACGCACTGCTGTTCCTCATCTTTTGTAGAGTAAAGTCATACCTCGGGTTGTGCGATTTCGGGTTGCACACTGTGCCGAAATCGGAAGTACCGGAACGGGTTACTTCCAGGTTTCAGCGCTTGCGCATGCACAGAAGCGCTAAATCACGCTTTGCGCATGCGCAGAAGACCAAATCCTGACCCGCGCGTGTGCAGATGCGGGGGTTGTGGGTTGCGAATGCTGCAGGTTGCAAACGTGCCTCTCGCACGGATCACGTTTGCAACCCGAGCGTCCACTGTACCCGGATTTTAAGTCAGCAATCCCTGCAGTTAAATCTGTTCTGGAGTTCTCCTCTGACCTGCCTCTGGAGCAGATTTGGGGCGGGGGGATGCACAAAGAAAGGAGAGAGGGGTCCACTGCATAAACAAAAATCCTTGCACTTACAGAACCATTTTGCTGGATAGCAGCACCCTGTGTTTCCATCCAGGAGGACGCTTCATTTGTTTATTCCCCAGCAGCTGAAGGCCCATCTTCCTTCAAAAGCTGGCAAAGCACTGAGTAAATCTTTCACAGTCTGCTAAAAGAACAGCCTCAGAGCACAATTCTGTTTTTCTAATTTTTGGCAACTTCACTCCTATCGCACAGGACAAAAAATTCCTTCAGTACCTAAAGTGCAAACAACCGCACTTTATCCTTCTTTCACTAATAGCATCAGTCTTAACAGTAAGACTGGGCAGTCTGATCCTCCAGTTCAGGTGTTATGAAGCTAAAATGTTATTTGTGGGGGGGGGGGCTGATATTTCCTCTAGCACTTCAGTAACCTCAGCTAAAGTTGAAGTGAATGGCGTCCGACTACATTATCAGCAAACAGGAAGTGGAAGCCATGCTGTCCTGCTTCTCCCTGGAATGTTAGGTTTGGATCTTTTTGTCTTACGTCTTTGGTCTTTGTCTTATGTTTGTGGTCTTTCTCGGTGATGTTCTTTTCCTCGATAAGACATATATACACAAGAACCAGGCTTACTCATACCATTCACACTCTTACAGAGTGGCAATGATTTTTTAAAAAATCTTGTAAGGAGCTAAGAACAACTCAGTCCACCAACTTTTTCTCACAGTGGTCACCCAGACCAGCTGGACCCAAGTACAACTTTCCCACTTTTGATTCACAGTCATCCTGCCTCAGACAGTGGAGATTGAGCATTGCCATCATACAGAAGTAATCCATTTTGTAGCTAAGATATAAGGCGCTTTCTGTGCCACTTATTTAATTCAGGAGTGTTCACGGACTTCTACATGTTTGTTCACCTATTTAGACCAAATATGCAGTTTTTAAGAATGTAGAACTAGAACTGGATTTGAAAGAGGCATTGCTTGCCTGGGTGTAGAGACGTTTTTTCTTGCCTCTGGTCAAACAGGTGTTTGCAAGGATGCCAAAGGTAAAAAGAGGATGACAGGTGTGCAGGTGAGGAGCAGCACCCCTTAATTCCAAGCTGCTTTCAATTCTCCGCAAAAGCTATTGCCTCATCTCTTATTTCAACATAGAGAGGGCTAGACAAAGGCATAGAAGAGAAGGCTTTTGATGGTTGTTAGTCATGAAATCTATTGCTCTGCTCCCACAGTTAGAGACCTTAATGCTTCTCTGCTGAGAACCACAGGTACTTGGGTCCTCAATGTGAGCATCCCATGGGCATCTGATTGTCCCATATGAGAACAAGATGTTGCCTGTGATGGGCCATTAGGCTCTTCTTATGTTCTTATGCACATATCCCACCATGTGGTCTTCCTTGGTGATGAGAGTTATCACGCAAGCTACACCTGTTGAATTTCCCCCTTCTCCGCAACTGTCAAATGAGTCCTGACCTCTCTTGCACCAAGCCACTACAGTGTGACCAAGAACAATTCTTAGAACAAGTCTGGTGCATTGGGCGACATTTCCCTGGTCAAAAGGTGTCTTCATACCATTGATTGTAAGCACATGGGGCATAGATATTAAGTACAGTGGTACCTTGGGTTACAAACACAGCCCCAGGATGTCAACAGAAATCACGCTCTGGTGGCGCGGCAGCAGCAGGAGGCCTCATTAGCTAAAGTGGTAGCTCAGGTTAAGAACGGTTTCAGATTAAGAACGGACCTCCGGAACGAATTAAGTTTGTAACCAGAGGTACCACTGTAAATATAGCTGTTGGGGCTTAATTTCCAATTGTTCATCATTGTAAGAGAGTTATCTGTGACTGTGGTCAGTAGCTGTAGGATATTATTTCAGATCTGTAACTCCTTGAGCAGAGAAATAAAGACACAAAGTTGGTTTATTGGGTGGTACCCATAAGACAGAGTTTCCTTTTAAACTTAAAATGTGCATACCAGTGCTTTTTTTCCTAGAAAAAGAGGTGACAGAACTCACTGTTGTTCTCTTATAATGGCAATGGCGTCCACTTCAGCGGTGCTGGGACTGAGTTCCGGCTGAAAACAGCCCTGGGCATAACGATTGTCTGTTTTGGTGCAATTATTTCACCTATTTTTTGTAGGGAGTGGCCAGACCGATTTTGGACCACAGCTGAAGTCTATGAACAAGCAGCAATTCACACTTGTAGCCTGGGATCCTCGCGGGTATGGAAAGTCTATCCCCCCACTTCGAGATTTCCCTGAAGATTTTTTTGAAAGAGATGCAAAAGATGCTGTGGACTTGATGCAGGTAAATTTGTCCTTCTAAGGAACAACCTTTGGAGAACTGAAGTGTTCCTTCCCTGGGGTTTTAGAATGTTAGTTGTGGGAGTAAACACAGAAAGCAAAACTTGAGCCTCAGAGTTTGTGGCTCAGAAACTTTATGAAAATGATTAACTGTTTAGTAGCAGGATATCTCTGTTGCAGGACACCTCTGTCTCCTTTTTGCTTTAGCAACCTATTCCTTTCAAAGACTATTCAGCTTAATTCCTTTTTTTAAAAACTCACCATTATATATAGCCTATTCAAACACAAAAACAAGTGTAAGGTATTAGCACCCAAAATGCATGTCACTAAAACTTTCGATTCATTTGCATGTAATTGAAGGAAACAACTTAAAGAAGTACCATATTTTTTGCTCTATAGGACGCACCGGACCATAGGAGGGGGAGAACAGGGGGAAATATTCTCCCCCTCTCTGCTCAGCGCCCCTTCAGCGAAGTGGCAGGAGAAACGGAGCCCCTTCCATTTCTCCTCCCGCTTCGCTAAAGGGGCACTGCACAGCTCTCCCTTTCTGCTGAAGCCGGGAGAGTCTTGCTCTCCTGGCTTCAGCAAAAGGAACCCAAAGCCTTTGGAGCACATCGCGAGTTCCCGCTGTGCTCCAAAGGCTTCAGGCGGCTATCCCTGAAGCCTGTAGAGTGCGCACCGACCCCTCTCGCTCTCCAGGCTTCAGCGAAAGCAACGCGAGGCCTCCAAAGAGCGGAGGGAGCACTCCCTCTGCGCTTCGGAGGCTTCACGTTGCTATCCCTGAAGCCAAGGAGCCTGCATTCGCTCCATAGGACGCACACACATTTCCCCTTAATTTTTGGAGGGGAAAAAGTGCGTCCTATAGAGTGAAAAATACAGTACATGGTAGAGGGTGCCGAATCTTTTTCTCTCATAGCTGTTAACAGCCAGTCTTACTTCTGGAGAAAAACACCTGGAGAAACACAAAGAGGACTGAGAAGAGAGAAAATGAGGACCAAATGGGTTGGCCTAAATGGTTAAGGCAAATAATGTTAGCCCTACAACCTGGTGACCCAATTAATCTCCCCTCCACCTCCAGAATGAGCATGGTTCTTGCCCTAGCATGTGGCAACAAACCCTCAGAGGATGTTCTAGTAGCCTTCATACACACCTACCATCATGGCTTGGCACCAACCATCATGACTGAAGTGGCAGGCCTCTCTGTGCTTCGCAGAAGCATCTAGCAGGATTGGCACCCTATGAGGCAAGATGTATGGGCTACTCTCACTCAAAGCACAAGGGGATGGCTGTCATCCCTACTCTATTTTAATTTTACAAAGGTTTGGATATTCCTTTAGATCACGGTTTCCCAAATTTGGCTCTCCAGCTGTTTTTGGACTACAGCTCCCATCATCCTTCCCGCCCCCCCCCCCAATTTTTTAATTGATTTTCCACATATATGACAAAAAAACCACACACACATAAACTAACACAACACAACAAACTAAACAATAAACTAAACACAAAGAAAATTGGTTTCTTCAAATCTAATTCTTGTTACATTGATAACTGACTTCCTCATATCCTTTCTAACTGAATTTCATTGTATCACCTGTGTAACAGTTCTCCAAAATCATATTTCTAATAAAATTAACTTTCATTTACTATCTTCTTCTCTTTTATTAATATTCTAGTCATTAATATTTACTACCACAAATTCTTATTCTACCCAAAGCCTATTTATTACTTCCAAGAATTTTCTATTTATCTTATATTACAATATTTAGATAAATATTCTTTAAATTTCTTCCAATCCTCATGTATCTCCTCTTCTTTCTGGTCGCAGATTCTTCCAGTCAGGTTGGCCAGCTCCAAAAAGTCTAACATCTTCATCTGCCATTCTTCTATTGTTGGTATCTCTTGTGATTTCCAATTTTTGGCTAATAAAAGTCTTGCCGCTGTAGTGGCATACAAAAACAGTCTAACATCTTTTCTAGGCAGTCCCATTCCTATTATTCCAAGCAGAAAGGCTTCTAGTTTCTTAATAAATGTATTTTTCAACATTTTCTTCAACTCATTATAAATCTTTCCCCAGAAGTCTTTCACCTTAGGACACGTCTACAGCTCCCATCATCCTTCTCTAGCAGGACCAGCAGTCAGGGATGATAGGCATTGTAGCCCGAAAACATCTGGAGGCTCAAGTTTGGGAAACGCTGCTTTAGATGATCTGGAAGAAGGGAGCTGCCTACCCTACTTGTAGGTTGTCAGGATACAGTACGGGAGTGGCTAATCTGTGACCCTCCAGATATTGCTGGACTACATCTCCCATCTTTCTTGACCATTGGCCATTCTGGCTGAGCTGGTGGGTGCTCAAGACCATCAACATCTGAAGGGCCACAAGGTAGCAACCACTGATCTAGCAAGCCTCCAGTACCATAGATGAAATTTAGTAGGTGCAGCATAGCCAAACTCCCACCACTTGTAAATTCCCTTGATTTCGGTGGGGAAGGGTTGCTTCTGAAGAGACTTGTGTCTTCAGGTAAAGCCATCCAGATGTAAAAATCAGTTATTTCCAGTTTGTTTCCCTGTACTAAACAAGGCACTGAAGTTTAAGAAGTTCTCCTTGCTGGGATGGAGTGACGGTGGAATAACAGCACTCATTGCTGCCGCAAAGAATCCAAATCTTATCCACAAAATGGTGGTTTGGGGAGCCAATCCCAGCGTTTCAGAAGAGGACGTGAAACTTTACAATGGTATGTATCAGATGAATGTAGAAAGGGTACGTTGAAGTTTTTCTTTAATTTTCTTTTCTAAACAACCATAAACATTTCAAAAATTGAAGTAATGTAAGCTTGAAGAATTCACGATTCAGCTATATTCGTAGCTGTCAGAGAGGAGGCTTGGTTACTAGATGTGAAACTTAATGCTCCAATATAATAAAAATGCATTACAATGAAAATATTATAATGGTCTATTATACAAAAATCTTTTCCCACTGTACTCATAATATATGTGAGGAGAAAATGGATTATCCACCTTTTCAGCTCCCTGCAATACTTGCTGTTTTCCCATTAAATAGTTAACGATAAATCAGAAAAATATTGCTTTGCACCAGTTGAATAAGCAGCAAATAGAATTAAAAGCCTTCTTGAATCAAGTATCATGGATCGTGGTTACAAAAAGAAGAAAAAATTGTTTTAAGGAACAGTTGAATTGCTCTTCAACAGAAATGGGGGGGGGGGGGCAGGGAGCTACTATAATTAACAACCCTGCAGAAAAAGAATTCAATTTAAAACTAAACATTTGCACATTTTGCTGCTACGTGAAAAAAAAACTCTGTAAAAACTTAAATGTGAGAGCTTCTAGCAGTGAGATGAGATCTTAGGATACTGCTGTATTGTTGCTGGTGCTTTTAGCTTATTCATAAACGACCAAGCTGAGCAGTGAGGCAGCCAATATGCTAATGACATCCAATTATTCGGGGTAGCAAAGACAAAAAAAAAAAAAAAAAGGATTGCAAAGAGCTTGAACTGTGTTTATCCAAAATGGATGAATGGATGAGAAAATGCCAAGTGCAGCTCAGAGTAAGTAAGGGTCAAGTAAAGTACTGTGGAACAAAATATCCTAACTTCACATTATACTGGGATTGCCGTACGTCCAGAAATTCCAGGACATGTCCTCTATTGGGGGGGTGTGCATGGCCATCTGGAGGGAAGTTTACGTTTTAAAGCAAATGTCTGGGATTTAAAAAATAAAACTTTGGGGTGCACAGATGGCTCTGATTCAGGCTCTGGCGCAGCTTGTGTTCTGTTGCAGCCACGAGTGGTTTGGGCTTGGCAGCGGCAGACAGTGTTGGGGCTATTGCGTGAATGCCCCCCCAAATCTCAACAACTATGTCTGGATTTTTACCAACCCTACATTATACACTGGTGGGGCCCGAGCTAACAGTTACTGACCAAGAAAGGGATTGAAGGATGTGAGGGAAAGCTCAATTTAAATGCTGATCCAGTGTTTAAGTGCTGTGGAAATGGCGAAATTCTAGTTCTAGTTGAAAATGCAGTTACCATACCCATCTATGGTGCAGACAGCCTTGGAATACTGTGTACAGTTCTAGTTACTGAAGCGAAGATAGGATACAGTAGAGTTGGAAAAAGTGCAACCAAAATGATTAGGAGTGGGGCTAAATCCAGTCCATTCTGGGGAAAGGTTATGATGTTTGGTGCCTTTTAGCCTAGAAAAAAAGGTGAGTAATGGGGGCATAATAAATATGTATTAAAATTATCTGGAGAAAGTGAGTAGAAGTTCTCACTCTCTCTCAAAATACTAGAATAGAGCTGGATTCATGTTTAATTGTGTGAATCAGTTTGCATTGACCCTGCCCACCGCTGGCATGAAGCTCTGAAAAGTTAGCCATGGAAGGGCATTGAGGCCTTTAGGCTGCAAAAGGTTCCCCGCTCCCCCATAATAAGACAGGATTTTGATACTTCTTTTAATATACACATTTCCGCCTGGAGGCGGTTGGAGGATGGATGGCGGCTAACAGATTGAGGTTGAATCCTGACAAGACAGAAGTACTGTTTTGGGGGGGACAGGAGGCAGGCGGGTGTGGGGGATTCCCTGGTCCTGAATGGGGTAACTGTGCCCCTGAAGGACCAGGTGCGCAGCCTGGGAGTCATTTTGGAAGCACAGCTGTCCATGGAGGTGCAGGTTAATTCTGCGTCCAGGGTGCTGTCTACCAGCTCCACCTGGTACGCAGGCTAAGACCCTACCTGCCCGCGGACTGTCTCGCCAGTGGTGCATGCTCTAGTTATCTCCCGCTTGGACTACTGCAATGCACTCTACGTGGGGCTACCTTTGAAGGTGACCCGGAAACTGCAATTAATCCAGAATGTGGCAGCTAGACTGGTGACTGGGACTGGCCACTGGGACCACATAACACCTGAGAGATCTGCATTGGCTCCCAGTACGTTTCCGAGCACAATTCAAAGTGTTGGTGCTGACCTTTAAAGCCCTAAACGGCCTTGGTCCTGTATACCTGAAGGAGTGTCTCCACCCCCATCGTTCAGCTCAGAGGGCCTTCTGGCGGTTCGCTCATTGCGAGAAGTGAGGTTACAGGGAACCAGACAGAGAGGGCCTTCTCAGTAGTGGCACCCGCCCTGTGGAACACCCTCCCTTCAGATGTGAAGGAAATAAGCAGCTATCCTATCTTTAAAAGACATCTGAAGGCAGCCCTGTTTAGGGAAGTTTTTAATATTTAATGCTGTACTGTTTTTAACATTTGATTGGGAGCCGCCCAGAGTGGCTGGGGAAACTCAGCCAGATGGGCGGGGTATAAATAATAAATTATTATTATTATTTCATTCCCTTGTCCGCAGCTATCCGTGATGTTTCAAAATGGAGTGAAAGAGCCAGGCAGCCAATGGAAGAAATGTATGGCCACGATTACTTTAGCAAAACCTGCGCAGCCTGGGTGGATGGAATCTCCCAGTTTGCACAAAAACCAAATGGTAAGAAATCCTGCAGCTAAAAAGAGATAAAGAGGCCGGCAATGATAAGCTTTATGTCTCCGCCCTGTTTTGTTGCATTTCAGTTCACTATTGTCCATCGCTGTATCTCAGAATCATATTTATCCACAAACGTTCTTCCCAGGAATCTTCCAGCATTTAAAAATTAATGCTGACTTTGTGTGATTAGAGGGAAAAGGTGGGATACAAATGCAATCATTTAAAAATAACTGAAATATTACAATGGGTCAGATTTAACTAATTTGTTCCATTAGCAAAAGCCTACACAAGGACTTCCATTAGCACAATGGAGGCTTGCCTTCACTTCCCTCATGATCCTACTTCCCAAATTGGCTTGTAGGGTCAGGAAAAGCCCCAGAGCGGCACTGAGGAGTGGGCAGAATGTCCTGTCAGAGCTGAAATGTTTGCACTGATTCACCTCAGCAGACATTGAACTCCTCCCATAGATTATAGCCGCCTTTCACCAAGTGATTATTTAGATCAGAGCTGAGGCTCTTCCTTTAGCAGCTATGAACTTCCCCTCGCAATTGTGTGTTCCTTTGGGATGTGGGCAGTGCTGTGGTCTAAACCACTGAGCCTCTTGGGCTTGCCGATCAGAAGGTCGGCAGTTCAAATCCCCGCGACAGGGTGAGCTCCCGTTGCTCTGTCCCAGCTCCTGCCAACCGAGCAGTTCAAAAGCACACCAGTGCAAGTAGATAAATAGGTACTGCTGTGACGGGAAGGTAAACGGCGTTTCTATGTGCTCTGGCTTCCGTCACGGTGTCCCATTGCACCAGAAGCAGTTTAGTCCTGCTGGCCACATGACCCAGAAAGCTGTCTGTGGACGAACCCCGGCTCCTTTGGCCTGAAAGCGAGATGAGCACTGCACCCCATAGTCACCTTTGACTGGACTTAACCATCCAGGGGTCCTTTACCTTTTACCTTTTGACACAGGGCTGCCATGGGATAAACTTTTCAAGTGCAGACTGTTTCCCCAGCTGTCATTTTACCTTCCTTGTCATATGAAGTTTGTTTTTTACTGGTGACAGTTGGTTGGAAAAGCACCATGCTACCTGCAAGGCGAAAGAAGCTTCTGAGCTGCTGAGAGTAGGAATTGTGGGGGGTGGGGTGGAAACATCCAGATTCACAACCATCAATCTCTTAAGAGTTGGATTGGCAATCCACCTGCAAATGAGGAACTGCCATTTGAACAGTTCTGCAACCTTGAAATAACCGTCATGCTAGCCAGATCCGTACATTTTGCTTGTGGTTCTGCTTTTCTAAGTAAGCAAGCCTGTTGGAACATCTCGCAGGGGAAATGACACACTGCCTAATTGCACACAAGGTATTTCTGCTTTTCTACTCCACCTTGCAGAAAAAAATTAACATTCCCTGCTTACACTTGTCTGCTTAAGTCAATCATTGCCAGTCTTAGTTTAAAAAAGCAATAATCGTTCGAGAGTAATTTCAAGGAGCTTTTTTTAAAAAACAGAGCTTTCTTTTTAAAAAAGAAAAGCTTTCTGAATGCTAATGGCTGTTCAGTACAACAAGGACAAAGCGGTTGAATCACTTGGAGGGCACAGGATAGGCTGGCTACAATCTCCTACCCACATATTCTGGGAGCAGCCCCCAATGAACTCAGTGAGACTACCTTCTGGGTAAACCTAGAGCTGCATTATTACTATCCCAATCCCAGCTGGCGAGAAGCAGAGTGGCATATCAGCCACCGCATCTCAGGTTCTGACAACCAGGGAAGAAGAGGTGGAAATAAAAAATTTGCTGCACCAGTTCCAGGCTGGCCTAGCCGAAAGATGTGAGAATTGGTTCCTTTGGGGGAATCTGCAAGCCTGACACCATTTCTGGCCTTTCTGCCGGCTACCACTTAATGCTTTCCATTAAGACCCACACCCACCCCACTAACAGATTTCCACCTTCACCATAGCCTAACACACACACCCCAGCAATGCAGATCAGGAGATTAGGGCTACTCAGATTATTAGCCACTGTTTAATTTCCTGATGACACTTTCTCAGTGTTCCCAGGCCTTGCCAGCACATCTTTTAAACTCCTGTAATGTTGTCCTTTCTTTGTAAACCTGTATATGGTATCAGGGTGGCGTATAGGTCACAGAACTCAGTAAATTGGGTTATTTGGAACCTAATTTATTTTGTGTGTGCAGAACACAAAACATCCTGCCTGCATTAGCTGAGTCGACATATTTAACTCAAGATTTATAAGTGCCGACACTTGTGATGGGGAATAAAAGGAAACAGAAGCAAACTGCCCACAAAAGCAGAATAAAATTCTGACACAAATTTTTAAGTACAAATATCAGTACATGCTTGAACAGGTTGTCTTAAGAATTCAGAACTAGATGCTGAGAGAAGGGGGAAGAAAACCCTGGCAATTTTGTCTGAATCAGAGAGACTGGAACTCATGGAATTGCTCCCATTGTAGTAATTCCTGTTGCTAATCCAGTTTCTACTAAACCATTTTTTTTGCAGCCACAAGAATCAACTATTTCACTTCCTTTGCAAGGAGGAAGTAGGTGGTGTTAGCATCACATTTCCCCAGTGAAGCATATTACCATTTCAAAGTAAATAAATAAGGAAATTATCTTGACATTTTTTTCCACTTCCCACCCCCAGGCAGTATCTGTCAGTCTTTGCTGCCTCATATTCACTGCCCAACATTAATAATCCATGGAGAAAAAGATCCCTTGGTTCCACGCTTTCACCCTGAATATCTTCACAAGCATATCAAGGGTTCACAGTAAGTCTGTTTTTCTTGGGGAGGTGGGCAGGAGAAACTAAAGCTAAAAATTATGTGAACAGATTAAAAAGCTTCTCCAGTTGCTCAGAACGAACCACTTTGCAGGCTTCTGCAATCATTGGAAAGAATGCTTCCAGCCACGATATTGTAGAAATACTCACAAGCAGACAGATCCATTCCATAGGAAAGATTTGTGCACAGTAGATGCAATTTCTGAACGCAAGTAGAAGGAGCAACTTGAACAAACCAGCACAAAATTCATTTCGCAATTTTCTGCAATTCAGCAAAGCGTCTGGGGTCAGTAACTTGAGATGAAAACTCAAGGACCTGCTTCCAAAATTAGACACCGGCATTAGGAAGCTAGAAACTGTTAGCAACAGTTTCAAAACTCTAAATGCTGCAAGTCTTTAATGGAACATGGTACAATGGAGGCAATCTATACTGTAGCAGCTACAAAATAGCTGCCTTGAATGCTCTGCAGTGAATAGCGCAGTGATGTTGTCATAGTTCAAATGAACCGCCTTGCTAAAACAATCCTTAAGGGATCATTTTTTAAAATCCAGTAATTTTGTAGAGATAGCAAGACAACGAAGACTGCGAGCTTAAGTTTCACTGAAACTTGTTTCCAAATTTGCCCATGTCGGACAGGCACATAAGCCTGACAATTCAGTACTTGCTTTGAATGTTGAAATGGTCACAGCAGCTCATAACACTTTGCTATGATATGACTCCTCTGCAGTCATGTCCTGCAGATTATGTTGCTTCTTTTCATAGAGGCTTTTTTTTATTTTAGACATGTCCATTTGAAAAAGATGAGCATGGACCGGGAAATAATTATAGCATGCTCAAAGTCAGACACCTCCATGAATGTCCATAAATTATGACACAGATGCTTTGAGATATCAATTCGAAATATGAAAATACAAATCTTTCTAGCAAGCTGGCTTCTTGCATGCACTTGGGCAGAGTGTAGGTTTAAGTAATAAATGCTTGCCGCGTTTCCTGTACACCTAGAATTTATCCAGTGTTTTTTTTTGTTTGTTTGTTTCAGGTTGCATTTGATGCCGGAAGGAAAACATAATTTGCACCTACGCTTTGCAGACGAATTTAACAGAGTGGTGGAAAAGTTTCTTCTATGAAATGTTGCCAGTTGTTACTGAACCACCCTGAGATCTATGGGTATAGAGCAGTGTAGAAATTCAATAAATAATAATAATTGATAAGCAGCAGTTTCTTTGCTGTTCCTACTCATGGGGCGGACAGGACGATAAGTCCACTTTAATCAGCTTCATCTGGTATGGGGGAGAGAAAGGGAATCAAATTTCTTCCTGTTATTGCACCAAAGTTGTAACATGCTTCTCATGTCAACAGTTTGGCTGTATCTTAACCTTTTGGGGTTTTTACACTTAAATGAGCATTAAAATCTGCCTTTTGGCTATTAAGGACTGCTCGTGTTTCTTAGCAACTTTAAAAGGAACATTAAGGAAGTACATTAGTTTTAATGGATGTACAATATGATCTATCTTGAAGAAAACAGTCATTATTCAGAGCACATGCCTTTATAGAGTCCTCAATATTTAACACCACACAAAAACCATTGAACAGTTTGAGTTCATGACAGATTCTTAATGTTTACACAAAAATGCCACAAAAAACGTGCTTTATCACTGCTATCAGAATCCATGCCTGCTCTATTTGCAGTCTTCTTGCTGCTTTCCCCCCTCATTTTCAAGCTTTTTATTCTCTTAAAATGGAAAGATTTAAAAGCCAGCTTTTTTTTAGGGAACATGGGACATACGTCATTGAGCAATTAATACCCCAAATATAATCTAACTATGGAACTGAAGATAAACTGTACAACTCAGTGGCAAACTCCTCCCTCTGAAGAAAAAGTTATCCATGAATCAGTCATGATTTAAGTATCTGCATCCTTTGAGGTATGCAGCGCAACAACCGCAAATGTTGCAATTAAAATTTAAACTGTCGAACATCTAACACACAATTCAGGTTGCAAATTTCTATACTATGCATTGTGGCAATACAAGGACATTTTTTGAGGGCAGGGAATATCCAAAATTAGCTGAGCATACACCTCTAGAATTTGGTAGAGCGTCCTTCTCCAACTAGGCCCAGTGGTGGTGTAATCCAAAACAGCTAGAAGGGCCAGGTTAGAGGAAGCTGCTGTACGAATTTCTTCTCTTTCATGCTTGCAAAATGTGAAGAGGTGTTCTCAGGTTGTTCCTCAATGGCCTTCCAAACTACTATTTCTAGATTCCTGAATTTTCAATATGGCTTGTGTAGCTAGCTTTCTTGTCTATGGAGCAGCTGAGAAGTCTATTTCAGATAATGTTTGATACAGGTAACCTCTGCAAAAATTTATAACAATTATAAATTTATATAAATTTTTATAAAACAACTGCAGTACAATTGTGTGATCAATAGCTTTCCCAATTGGCTGAACGTCAATTAATAAGGAAGTAAATATATTTTTAAGGGTAAAGTTTACAAAGTTCACTTTCAGCTTCATAGGACCCATTTTTCATTATTATGGTGAAATGCTTTCATGACCTATAAAAGTGCTTCCAAATCAAAGGGTTTGGGCAATGAGGGAAATCAACAGTGAAAGCACCAAGTTGAACTGAAAAAGCATGCAGCAACAGAGCTGAACAGACTGTGCCCCAAAACACTTGCCCCTAAACCACCGCGATCCTAAGCCTCGTCCTCCTCGCCTTCCTCTTCAAACTCTCCTTGCTCGTCCGCTGTGGCGTCTTGATATTGCTGGTATTCGGAGACCAGGTCGTTCATGTTGCTCTCAGCCTCCGTGAACTCCATCTCATCCATGCCCTCTCCGGTGTACCAGTGCAGGAAGGCCTTTCGGCGGAACATGGCCGTGAACTGCTCAGAGATCCTCTTGAACAGCTCCTGGATGGCCGTGCTGTTGCCAATGAAGGTGGCGGACATCTTGAGGCCTCGCGGAGGGATGTCGCACACGGCCGTCTTCACGTTGTTGGGGATCCACTCGACAAAATAGCTGCTGTTCTTGTTCTGGACGTTCAGCATCTGCTCGTCCACTTCCTTCATGGACATTCTGCCCCGGAAAATGGCCGCCACCGTCAGGTAGCGCCCGTGGCGTGGGTCACAGGCCGCCATCATGTTCTTGGAATCAAACAATTGCTGGGTGAGCTCTGGCACTGACACGGCTCGGTACTGCTGGCTTCCACGGCTCGTGAGGGGAGCAAAGCCGGGCATGAAGAAGTGCAGGCGAGGGAATGGCACCATGTTGACCGCCAGCTTGCGGAGGTCGGCATTCAGTTGGCCAGGGAACCGCAGGCAGGTGGTGACGCCGCTCATGGTGGCCGAAACCAAGTGGTTGAGGTCCCCGTACGTCGGAGTGGTGAGTTTGAGAGTGCGGAAGCAGATATCGTACAAGGCCTCATTGTCAATACAGAAGGTTTCATCCGTGTTCTCCACCAGCTGGTGGACGGACAGCGTGGCATTGTAGGGCTCCACCACTGTGTCCGACACTTTAGGGGACGGCATCACACTGAATGTGTTCATGATCCTGTCAGGATACTCCTCCCGAATCTTGCTGATAAGGAGCGTCCCCATCCCAGAGCCCGTGCCACCACCCAGGGAATGGGTCAACTGGAAGCCCTGCAAGCAGTCGCAACTCTCAGACTCCTTCCTCACCACATCCAGCACAGAGTCCACCAGCTCCGCTCCCTCTGTGTAGTGGCCCTTGGCCCAGTTATTCCCTGCACCACTCTGGCCTAAATGAAGAAGCAGAAATACAAGGATAAAGAAACAAATTGGCAATTATTGATTTCTGGTCCAACTGTTCCTCTTATAAGCCATGTCCAGCCCCAGCCCACAAAACCAGTTTATTTTCCTCTGGTTCTCAGATATAGTGTTTAAAGACCCAACTCAGGAAAAGTACATTGGATCAAATATCATGAGCTTTTGTACCTTTGGCAATTTGAGGGTAGGGAATCATGAAACTGGCTCAGAGGAAGGAGAGATATTTCTACCACTTCACCTACTGCATATACCTGGAGATGTGCCACCTTTCTGCCAAATGGCAGAACTAGCCTTGCCCTTGTTTCAGTACATGATCAAAAGTTATAGGGAGAATGTATAGGATTAGTCAAACATTCCTCATAGCTGAATTCAAGTGGCTCCCAGGACAGAAGAGTCAGCTGTTTTGCATAGGGATGAGATGTGCAGAACATTTGGAATGACAAGATACATTGCGCTCCTGTCAAGAAGGGAGACTACAGTCACCAAAAGAATATTACATACCAAAGACAAAATTGTCAGGCCGAAAGATCTGGCCGAATGGTCCAGAGCGGACCGAATCCATTGTGCCAGGCTCCAAGTCCACCAGGACTGCACGGGGGACATACTTGTTGCCTGCAGGGAGACCAAAAGAAAGATTTATGGATGCAGTGACCTTGTTAAATTATCTGCAGTCTACTGTGCTCTTGGCAACCCTCAGCGTTACTCAGAAAAGAATTTTGTATCAAGTAGCAGCACTTATTGTGAACAGATTTTCAATGGCAACCGCTGTCAACCGCTATTCTCTAAGGTATTTAGTCAGCAAAATCAACCGTACAAAGAAAGCAGGTTTCTGGCATCAGCTTCAGAAAACAGGCCTTAATCATGCTCTAGCCTCGGTTATGCCTTTACATAGCGACACTTTGTACAAGCCCAGAGGAAAGAAAGCATCATTCTCCCCTCGTCTGCCAGGTCTTTCACATCACCCACTATCCAGTCCTTTTAACTTGAGATGCACCTGCTCTACCACTGAACTGGTCCCTCCCCATAGCCCATCCAGCTAAGTTGTGGCCCATCAGCTGTTACCGCAATCCCCTTTGAAGTAAGTCAGGGGTCTTATTACGTATCCAAGCACAATTCAAAGTGTTGGTGCTGACCTTTAAAGCCTTAAACAGCCTTGGCCCAGTATACCTGAAGGAGCGTCTCCAGCCCCATTGTTCAACCTGGACACTGAGGTTCAGCTCCGAGGGCCTTCTGGCAGTTCCCTCCCTGCGAGAAGTGAGGTTGCAGGTAACCAGACAGAGGGCCTTCACGGTGGTGCCCTCCCTGTGGAATGCCCTCCCATCAGATGTCAAGGAAATAAGCAACTATCTGATGTAAGACACCTGAAAGCAGCCCTGTTTAGGGAAAGTTTTTAATATTTCATCTTTTGCCATGTCTTTAATGTTCTGCTGGGAGTCGCCCAGAGTGGCTGAGGAAATACAGCCATATGGGTGGGGTATAATAAATTATTATTATTATCACCCGACATCTGGTGATTGGCAGGTGGTACGTCCTGCTCACACAGGTTGGCCTGTGTGTGTGTGTGTGTGCGTGCAAGTGTGCATAGACCACAGCAGCCAGAGCCACTTCCCCACCTGTACTTCATAGGTACCCATGGAAAATTTTGTCTGCGAAGTCTTATTATTACAAGGTTATTTATTTTCAGTTACAGAAATCATAAATAACCTTTTACATCCAGAAGCAACAATGTCAATGTTTCCCCTCCCAAGCAAAAAACCCTGTGTTTGAAAACACATAATTAGGGAGCTTCTGGCAGGCAGGCTGCATCTTAGAACAAAGAAATTCTTCCCATTCCCCTAACACAGAAGGAAATTCTTCTAAGGTGGGGCTAGACACAAAAATGTGAATAGCATCTGTTTATAAAAATAAAAAAGGCTCTTTGCAAGAACTGCGTATTTATCTGCAGATTTAATTAGCTGGAAGCCATGCAATCAATCAATCAAGATTTCTGTAAATGTGCAACAGACTTATTTCCGGAGGCAGACAGCTAGAAGCACTTCCTTAAAAAGACACGCGCTCCATTTTTACCGGCAGCTTCATTGTAGTAGACGTTGATCCTCTCAAGCTGCAGGTCACTGTCTCCATGGTAGCTGCCTGTCGGGTCAATGCCGTGCTCGTCGCTGATGACCTCCCAGAACTGAAATGGGAATTTTGCAGAGCGATTTAGCAAGTGTGACGAGGAAGCATGACTTAACACATGCAGCTGCTGCGGCCACACCTTGGCCACCATACTGCAAGCACATGATCCTCTGCGCCATGACGAGACAGATTCCCTTCACACAAAGCAATGCCAACAGGGCATAGGAAGGCAGGATTGTTAAATTTCACGGATGGACATACTGTTGGGGGAAGAGGGGAGGGACTTGTTTAACAAAGAAAGAAGCCAATTGGCTTCCGGCTTTGCACCATCACGCTGCTTCAAATACAGGCTGCATCCTCTGCAGAGGGGCGAGGCAACCTAAAAGCTTATCGTTATAACTGGATTGCTGCAAGTTCTAACACTGTGTGAGACAGATCTGGCCCCGACGGAAAGCGAAGGCCTTTATTGTTTCCCGCAAGATCTGCCCTATGAAGCGGCAGGGGAAAATGGTCTGTGTATCCGAGGCTTGCGAAAGAGGAGGCGCACCGTAGACATAACCCCGGGGAGGGTTTTCCTAGTGCTTTGCCCCCCCCCCCCAATCCTTCAGCTTAATTCTTAGGTGGCGATTAATGCCTTTCATTGGAGACGCAAGAGTGGCTGGGGAAACTCAGCCAGATGGGCGGGACATAAATAGTAAAATTTATTATTATTATTATTATTATTATTATTATTCTAAGAAAAGGAAACGACACGGCTGGTCCCCACACACTCGGCTCTTACCAACAATAGATCCTCCCCACTAGATCCCCTTGCCCCCGCTTTCCCATGATACCTTGGCTCCAATCTGATTCCCGCACTGGCCGGCTTGCATGTGCACGATCTCCCGCATGGCTGCGACTTTGTTTCAGGCGATCACCCGCTTGCTGCCTTCCGGAAAGAGAAAACTGCGACTTGCTCTCTGGACGACAGAAGCAGAAAACAAGGGCGCGCCTCCCCCGCCCCCGAGGGCTCATTTATAGCGGGCGCGCATGGCTCCGCCCCTTCCCTTCCCGGCCGGGCGCAGGGCGGGGCTAAAGGCACCTAGAAGCCTCCTTGGCTCTCGCTCACTCCTCCGCTGCTCGCGCCCGAGGGAGGGGGGGGGGCGGGGCGGCGGCGGCGGCCTGGATTTGACCGGCCTCGCCCCGCGCACGCGAGCAGGTGCTTTCTTAGGGGCGACCCTAATATTGCAAAGCGGGTCCTCGCTGTGCCGGCTTTTGGTCTTTTCGGCGGGGGTTTTATTTTTGCACCTTCCTGCAGCAGACACCATTTTGATGCGCTCGAAGGTTTTCTTTCCCCCAGATAGACTGTTGTGGGCCCGGGAGCTCAGTCTAAGGGTTGCGTTTTTCTGCTGCGGTCAGAAATCTCCGGTTTTTCCCTCCCCCACGCAGCCCTTTCACATCCTGCTTCATCCAATGAGTGGGCATCGCCGACTATAAAGGAATGTGGGATTGTTAAGAAACGACTCACACTGCTGGGGAAATGCCTAGCTGCTGGTTCATACTACTCTGATGAAAGAGTGAGAAAAGAGCAGGCTGTGGAGTAGGAAAAACAGCTGGTTTCCCGATAACTTGAGGGGGATTTGGTTGATAAGTGCAGGGCACACAGTCTCCAAACCCCTTTATAAGCGATTTCTTTTATATCCCAGAATTTGCTCCTATCTGTGAGGAGGAAGGGAGTTGGCAACCTTGACCAGGTAGTTTGAGACTTCGCCTGCCTACATTTCAATGCAGTTGTGGAAGCAACAACAAAATCAGGCTCCCATAGCCTTCCTCTTCTGTGTCAAGACTTCCATCCAAGAAACTATCATTCGGATTGTAGCCTTTTTTTGTTTACTAATGTGGGGTGCTTGGTCTTTTCACCTTTGGTTGTGACTGAGTGGGACTCTCAGTGGGGAGTTTTGCGCTCAGAGGCACTACATGTCTAGGGACTAGTAGAGATTTTGGAACACACCTGTTGTATGACTGCCTTTCTTTTTTGTTGTGTAGCGTGCTGTCTCCCCATTGCCATTGTTTCTTCCTTCCCTCTCTCATACTCTTAGTTCCATGCAGGTGTGAGCAGAGTGCTAGTCCATGTGCTAGTTCTATGATCATGGCCATTTCTAGCACTGTGTGGAGATGCAGCATATTCCTTGGGGCCTCGGGACAGAACATGGTGTTATGAGTTTGTGGGGACCAGATTCCCCTAAATTCCTGGGTCCAGTAAATGTTAAAAAATAAGACGGGCCAGTTTCCTGATCAGGTAATCGCCTGGGAGATGAGCCATTTAGAGAACAAAGGGAAGGTAACGAGCCATTAGGGAAGCAAAGAGAGGGAGCTCTATGTCAGAAGGCAAATAGAAAGGGCCCCTCCTTCAACTCAGAGTGAATTTGAAGACAAAGCCGGAGTTTGAAGTAGAGTTTGAGAGCTGGCTTTGATGTGAGTGAGAAACTGGAGAAAAAACAGCAAGCAGAGAGTCAGGGAGCCGTGGCTGATTTCTGCTTGAATCCAAGGCTGCAGCTACGGGAGAAGCAAGACCCTTTTGTGTGTTAATCATATGCTCAGGTTGTATATATGTGTAAATAAAGGTGTGGGAATGTTGAGGAAAGTAGGAGAGGATATATTGCTTAAGTATTATCCCTCCTCACTCACGCTAATGAGTAAGCAGCAGAGCACATTCCCTTGCAGGTTGCTGGAAGCAAGTTGATGATTTGTTAGAACTATTTAAGTTAAGCAGTCCAGTCTGCCTTGTCCAGCCTGGATTGTTCTTGGCAATTTCCCCCTTTTATTTCCCTCCTAAAATAATAACAAAATGAGTCTTGTTTAGAAGTAAGAGTAAAGTTTACTTACATTCAGTTCACAGTAGTATTCTGAAGGCAGGCTTTATCTTGTGGTTACAGTTACATTTGTAGAGAAAAGCAGTCTGAGCTAGGCCTCAGACTTTCTACCTTGTGGCTTCCATCCTCTGTAAGAATGAGCCATGTGCTGGCTAAGAGCCAGAAGAGGAGTCCAAAAGGAGAAAATGGGGGAAAAGGGAAGATGGCTGCATGACTAGCCCTTTTGTAGAGTCTGCTAGGGTCACGCCAATCTACCTGGTCACACTTGGGGGGCGGGGCTCCAAAGCAGGTATGACAGGAAGTCCTCCCTGTCTGGAGGAACATTCTCCTGTGTGTCCACTCTAGGCAACAGGAAATGTTGTAGTTGACAGCTTCAGTGATGATACATCCCACAAGAGACACCACAGTCTCTGCTGTGCCTCATTTCCAGTAGGAAACCTGGACTCTGGGGAAGTATCTGAAACCCCTGGACTCTCACACCTCTTGGCGATTGGGGTGATGGGCAACAGTACTTAGCTGCATTTCTTCTTTTTCTTGGCTATTTATGATTCCGTCAGCCAACATGCCTAGTTTAAGAGCTCAAAGAGGCATATTTAAAGGGTTGTACATATAAGTCATATCGCCTTGGTTTTACTTATCACATCTTTCTCTTTAAAAATATTTTTTATTGAAAGTTTATTTTCCACAATTATGCTTTCTCCAATAAAATAATGCAATCATTGGCTTCCCTTCTTCAGCTCCCATGGTTCTTTTTAAGTTTCCCATCATTACTGCATATCCTATTCTAACCATCCAGATCGCGCCCCCCACTTTAAATATTACCTCAGCATGATTTTTACTGTTGAATTTACCTCCATCCTGCTAGCGTTTTCACTTGTTTATAATTATTTCCCCATAATTCTCCTATTCTGCTGGTTAGACCCACTGATTCTGCATATTCCCATCATCTTGAACTGCCATTCTTCCTCCTTTGGATCTTCTCCCACCCTCCATTTAATCCCATCTGCTTTCTAGCTTTCTAATTCCCTGCATTTTCAAACTTAAATTACAAAAAATGCAAACATACCTCTCTGTGTTTATTTTAAGGCCATGGAGTCCTGTTGAACAACAAACTATTTTAGTGCTTATAGAGAGCTCTCTTTAATGAGCAGTTCGATTTTAATGATTTGTTACTTTTTGTTTGCTGAAATTGCCAGATGAAAGGTTCCTTTGAGGGATCACCAAGAAGTCCCTTCTGCCCAAGAGACTCTACATTGAAAGCCAGCTTATATTTTTGCAGCTCTCCTTGGTGTTGTGTGCAACATTTTCCCTGTGTGTACCAAGGGACAAGCACCTCATTGCCTCTACCAAGGAAAGGGCATGCACATCAGCTTTCCTTTGAAGACACCCGCACTTAATGTCTGAACATCAGGGACACACACAGACATGTGGCTCCGCAGCACCATTCCACATTTGGTGCCTCATTGCGCGATGCATGCAAGGTTAATGTTCCTGAGATCCGTGGGCATCCATGAGGCGGCAAGGGCATCTTCCTCCACAAAAATCATAACCCCCTTCGTTAAGAGAAAGAGCAAGTTTTTAGCATGCGTTGTGAGAAACTAACCTACTCCCACCTTCTAGGCTTTCAGGATTCTATTTCCAAGTTGTTCATAAACTAAGCTCTTCTAAAACCAAGGTACCACTGTATTGCCTAGTTCTTAAGAATGGAGTACTAAACCAGGGGAAACGTGTCATAGTTTTTTGTTACTACTTATGTATGTTATAAGGGACGCAGGTGGCGCTGTGGGTTAAAGCCTCAGCGCCTAGGGCTTGCCGATCGAAAGGTCGGTGGTTCGAATCCCTGCGGCGGGGTGCGCTCCCGCTGCTCGGTCCCAGCGCCTGCCAACCTAGCAGTTCAAAAGCACCTCCGGGTGCAAGTAGATAAATAGGGACCGCTTACCAGCGGGAAGGTAAACGGCGTTTCCGTGTGCGGCTCTGGCTCGCCAGAGCAGCGATGTCACGCTGGCCACGTGACCCGGAAGTGTCTCCGGACAGCGCTGGCCCCTGGCCTCTTGAGTGAGATGGGCGCACAACCCCAGGGTCTGTCAAGACTGGCCCGTACGGGCAGGGGTACCTTTACCTTTACTTTACCTTTATGTATGTTATATTTCACTCTGGCCCTCCTGATGGTTGAAAGAGGGCAAAATGTTTATATTCAAAATGTTTTCCCAGGGATGATGAAATGTGGTACTTTGAAGCAAAAGATAAGGACCTGAGGAGATGGAGCAGTGGTTCTTGACTGTGTATCACCTAGAGTGATCCAGTGTAGACTGTTGAAAAGATCAGCATGAACACTGGTACACTCAGTTTCATGGATTGCAGGTGTGAGGCCTGTTGATCACAGGATACCAAACATGGTATCTCTTTAGATTAGAAACGCTTTAAGGGAATTGGGGCAAGGGGAACCTAACTCCTACTGATGCTTCAGATTAAAATACCCCATTAAAAGTGGTGCCACTGCTCGCTCTCTCCCGCATTTTACAAAGCTGATTTCCTTTAAAAGATGTTCAGTAAACGTATGCATGTCACCAGTGCTTCAGATGCTGGGCTTGACAAAACCAAAGAGTTGTAGAACTGGAGGACTTGGAAGGGAGGGCAAAGGGTCATCTGGTCCGATCCCCTGCAGTGCAGGAAGCACAGCTAAAGAATCCCAGACATCTTCCTCACATGGGAGCTATTGGGATGAGAATTCAAGTTCTGGGATGAAAAACTGAATAGATTTTAGGAACAAATGACAACCCAGCAGATTTTGGTCAGCCACCTCCAAACAACCCACACAAGGTGAAGTAAGATGTTTTTGTTATGTTTAGGGGTATTAGCATTGAAATATATATATATTTCAGGGGGCTTGGGCATGTTTATCTCCTTTAAAGAAGAACAAGCATAGGCCAAAAGGGCTAGTTTATTAACCCTCATTTAGAAAGCTTTGTTTCAGTCCTTTACTACCATGTTTTCCAAATTCCACCCTGAATAAGGCATTGGCTCATTTAGTACAGGGTTTCCCAAACATGGCTCACCAGTTGTTTTTGGTCTACAAATATCATCATTCCCGACCACAGATTATGCTCGCTAGGGATAATGGGAGTTGTAGTCCAAGAGCATCTGGAGACCCAAGTTTGGGAAACACTTCCCACCCACCCCCATTATTCCTTAGGGCAGGCATGTCCAACTGGTCCATTACGGGGAATCCCTGGTCGATTGCGTGATCCTGATTGATCGCCCAAAAAGAAAAAATAGCTCAACAACTTTGGTTAATCCAATGGGTAGATCACTGCCAGTTTAATAGTTGGAGTACATCACAGTCTCTTGGAAGTTGGACATGCCTGCCCCAGGGAATGCAGAAAAACAGGTTCCTGTCCCAGTCCTAGGAAGGTGGTAAAGGAAACCATGTCTTTCTTTCTTTCTCTTTTACCCTGCAGCAGCAGAACAGCATGAAGGAAAACTCTTGTCTGTGGAGAGTGAAAGGACAGATCTCGACTCTCCCTCGGTTCCACACACTGTCTCAGCAAATTATATTCTCAGCAGCCACTCCTCCAAGGTTCCAGGTGCATGTAGTGATCTGAAGGACAACCTCAAGTCTTACCATCACTGGCCACAATCTTCTGCGTTCTCATGAAGCTTCAGAGGCACAGACCCAATCTTGTTTTCCTGTAATTATGATAATCATTTACCATACCTTCAAGAAATTGGTTTTAGGCTGAGGTCTTGACTCTCCTCTTTGAAGATGAGTGTGATTAGGTTTTTAAAAAGCAAAAAAAACCTTGACTAAATTAATTACAAAAGAAAACAATTCCTCACTGTAATGAACATGAGTGTAGTTCCTAAATTAAGTAGTAGTAGACCAGTTACTTAGACACCACCTCTATTGAGGGACCATCTGCAGGAAAACTGAAATTTGTGCTGTAATTCTTGTTGCATTATTTAGGGTTAGAGTAGCAACTTACTTTTCAATGGACAACAGCACTCCTTAATGTCAGGGCAATTTGGGCTTCGGATCTATTACGACTCTGTTGAAAACATGTTTCTTGCCATTGTCTTCAGAGTATACTCCAGCTTCCTTACAAAGGGATGTGGATTCTGTGACCTCCCAAGTGATGGACTAAAGCTCCCACTCGCCATGCTCACTGGGGCTGATGGGAGTTGGAGTCCAACAACATCTGGAAGACCACAGGTCCCTCGTCGCTCAGTTAGGAAACGCACCAAGAAGCCTAAGGACAAGAATCAACATTATCTTTTAACATAGTGTTAGCACCCCAAGGAGAGCATAATCATCTAAATATATTACAAAATGTGTAGAGGTGTTCTCAGGTTGTTCCTCAATGGGATCCAAACTATTATTTCTAGATTCCTGAATTTTCAAAATGGCTTGTGTAGTTAGCTTCCTTGTCTACGGAGCAGCTGAGAAGTCTTTATTTCAGATAAACTATGACATAAGTAACCTCTGCAAAAATATATAAAAATTATAAATTTATAATGTATATAAATTTATAATTTTTATAAAACAGCTGCAGTACAATGGTGTGATCAATAGCTTTACACATATAGCTGAAGGACAACAGTTGTCTTAACAAGGAAGGAAGTATATTCTTAAGGGTAAAAGTTACAAAGTTTACTTTTAGCCCCAATTTAAAGTGTGGAGAGCTTCATAGCACCCACTTTTCATTATTATGTTGAAATGTTTTCACAACCTATAAAAGTGCTTCCAAATCAAATGGTTTGGGCAATGAGGGAAATCAACAGTGAAAGCACCAAGTTGAACTGAAAAAGCATGCAGCAACAGAGCTGAACAGACTGTGCCCCAAAACACTTGCCCCTAAACCACCGCGATCCTAAGCCTCGTCCTCCTCGCCTTCCTCTTCAAACTCTCCTTGCTCGTCCGCTGTGGCGTCTTGATATTGCTGGTATTCGGAGACCAGGTCGTTCATGTTGCTCTCGGCCTCCGTGAACTCCATCTCATCCATGCCCTCTCCGGTGTACCAGTGCAGGAAGGCCTTTCGGCGGAACATGGCCGTGAACTGCTCAGAGATCCTCTTGAACAGCTCCTGGATGGCCGTGCTGTTGCCAATGAAGGTGGCGGACATCTTGAGGCCTCGCGGAGGGATGTCGCACACGGCCGTCTTCACGTTGTTGGGGATCCACTCGACAAAGTAGCTGCTGTTCTTGTTCTGGACGTTCAGCATCTGCTCGTCCACTTCCTTCATGGACATTCTGCCCCGGAAAATGGCCGCCACCGTCAGGTAGCGCCCATGCCGTGGGTCACAGGCCGCCATCATGTTCTTGGAATCAAACAATTGCTGGGTGAGCTCTGGCACCGACACGGCTCGGTACTGCTGGCTTCCGCGGCTCGTGAGGGGAGCAAAGCCGGGCATGAAGAAGTGCAGGCGAGGGAATGGCACCATGTTGACCGCCAGCTTGCGGAGGTCGGCATTCAGTTGGCCAGGGAACCGCAGGCAGGTGGTGACGCCGCTCATGGTGGCCGACACCAAGTGGTTGAGGTCCCCGTACGTCGGAGTCGTGAGCTTGAGAGTGCGGAAGCAGATATCGTACAAGGCCTCATTGTCAATACAGTAGGTTTCATCCGTGTTCTCCACCAGCTGGTGGACGGACAGCGTGGCATTGTAGGGCTCCACCACCGTGTCCGACACTTTAGGAGACGGCATCACACTGAATGTGTTCATGATCCTGTCAGGATACTCCTCCCGAATCTTGCTGATAAGGAGCGTCCCCAGTCCGGAGCCTGTGCCGCCACCCAGGGAATGGGTCAACTGGAAGCCCTGCAAGCAGTCACAGTTCTCTGACTCCTTCCTTACCACATCCAGCACAGAGTCCACCAGCTCAGCTCCTTCTGTGTAGTGGCCCTTGGCCCAGTTATTCCCAGCACCACTCTGGCCTAGAAGCAGAAAGACAAGAATACAGAAACATGGCAACTATTGATTTCTATCTGCTAATGGCATCATGATCTGGTCCAAGTGTTCCTTTTATAAGCAGTGTCCAGACCCAGACTACAAAACCGGTTTACTTCCCTCTGGTTCTCAAATACAGCGGTACCTCGGGATCCGTTCCGGAGCCCCGTTCGCATCCTGAAGTGAATTTAACAAGCAACAGGTCTGCGCGTGTCGTATTTTGCCGCTTCCGCACATGCGCGTGACGTCATTTTGAGCGTCTGCACATGGGCGAGTGGCGAAACCCGGAAGTAACATGCTCTGTTACTTCCGGGCTGCCACGGAGTGCAACTCGAACGCGCTCAACCCGAAGCAGATTCAAACCAAGGTATGACTGTAAAGTGTTTAAAGACCCAGCTCTGAAAAAGTATATTGGATCAAATATCATGAGCTATCGTACCTTTGGCAATTTGAGGGTAGGGGATGATGAAACTGGCTCAGAGGAAGGAGAGATCTTTGTACCACATCACCTATTGCGTATACCTGGAGATGTACAGTGGTGCCTCGCAAGACGAAATTAATTTGTTCTGCAAGTTTATTCTTCTTGCGAGTTTTTCGTCTTGCGAAGCACGGTTTCCCATAGGAATGCATTGAAAATCAATCAATGCGTTCCTATGGAAACCGCCTTCAGACCAAGTCCGGGGACAGTCTGTCCCCCGACCTCTTCTGAAGGCTGGGGGGGGGGGGGGACAAGGGCTTTTCTTCCCACCGCCAGCCTTCAGAAGGCTGGCGGTGGGAAGAAAAGCCCTTCTCCCCACCTCCCGCCCCGCAAGCTCCAGGGACAGGAGGGCTTTGCTGCCAACCGCCAGCATTTTAAAAGCCCCCGGGACAGCGGAGACTTCTCCACTGTCCCGGGGCAATCTTAAAATGCTGGCGGGCGGCAGCAAAGCCTTCGCTGCCGACCCCCAGCATCTTAAAAGCCCCCGGGACAGCGGAGGTCTTCTGAAGGCCGGCGGTGGGCGAAAGGCTTTGCTCCCCCCCGCCTGCCTTCAAAAGCCGTCCGGGATAGCGGAGAAACGCGCTGCGCTTCTCCGCTATCCCGGGAAGGCAGGCAGGGGGAGCAAAGACTTTTGCCCCCCGCCGGCCTTCAGAAGAGGTCCAGGACCGTCGTAGGGGGGCGAAAGGCTTTGCTCCCCACCGCCAGCATTTAAAAGAGGTCCCCGGAGATTTCCCTATGGGCAAGCCCATAGGGAAATTCGTCTTGCGGAACGACAAAAACGGAAAACTCTTTCGTCTTGCAAGTTTTTCGTTTTGCGAGGTGTTCGTCTTGCCAGGCACCATTTTACCACCTTTCTGCCACCTGGCATAATTAGCCTTGCCCTTGTTTCAGTACATGATCAAATGTTACAGGGAGTGTATAGGATTAGTCAAACACTCCTCATAGTTGAATTCAAGTGTCTCCCAGGACAGGCAGAAGTCAGTTGTTTTTCATAGGGGTGATATTCGCAGAACATTTGGAAAGAATAGGTATGAGCAATCCAGCAGCTGCTTCAAGATACATTGAGCGTCTGTCAAGAACAGAGACTACAGTCACCGAAAGAATATTACATACCAAAGACGAAATTGTCAGGCCGAAAGATTTGGCCGAATGGTCCAGACCGGACAGAATCCATTGTGCCAGGCTCCAAGTCCACAAGGATGGCACGGGGAACATACTTGTTGCCTGCAGGGAGAACAAAAGATTTATGAATGCAGTGACCTCATTAAATTATCTGCAGTCTACTGGGCTCCTGGCAACCCTCAGCGTTACTCAGGAAAGAATTTTATATCTCAACCCAACGTGCCGCTTTTACGCATGCGTGCATGGTGAAACCCAGAAAAAATACTTCCGGGTTTGCCATGTTCGCATCCTGAAAGATACGCAACCAGAGGTGTAGTTAAGTAGAGGTACCAGTGTATCTTTTAGAAGACATCTGAAGGCAACCCTGTTTAGGAAAGTTTTTAATATTTGATCTTTAACCATGTTTTTAATTTTCTGTTGGGAGCCGCCCAGAGTGGCTGGGGAAATACAGCCAGATGGGTGGGTTATAATAAATTAGTATTATCACCTGACATCCAGTGATTGGCAGGTGGTACGTCCTGCTCACCTGTCAAGGTTGGCCTGTGTGTTCATATACATGTGTGCATAGAGACCACAGCAGCCAGAGTCACTTCCCCACCTGTACTTCATAGATACCCATGGAAAGTTTTGTCTGCAAAGTTTTATTATTACAAGTTTAAAGGTTAAGGTAAAGGTAAAGGGACCCCTGACCATTAGGTGCAGTCGTGGCTGACTCTGGGGTTGTGGCGCTCATCTCGTTTTATTGGCTGAGGATGCCGGTGTACAGCTTCCAGGTCATGTGGCCAGCATGACCAAGCCGCTTCTGGCGAACCAGAGCAGTGCACAGAAACGCCGTTTACCTTCCCGCCGGAGCGGTACCTATTTATCTACTTGCACTTTGACGTGCTTTCAAACTGCTAGGTTGGCAGGAATAGGGACCGAGCAACGGGAGCTCACCCCGTCGTGGGGATTCGAACCGCCGACCTTCTGATCAGCAAGTCCTAGGCTCTGTGGTTTAACCCACAGCGCCACCCTGTCCGTAATTACAAGGTTATTCACTTTCAATTACAGAAATCATAAATAACCTTCGACATCCAGAAGCAACAATGTCAATGCCTTCCCCACCCCCGCAAAAAAACTGTTTTCGTTACTTTAATACCTTTTCTGCCCCCACCCCAGACAAATGAAGAGAAATTTTAAATCCTTTAATACAGCCCCAGTTTACTGGCCAGGTGTGCATTCTTCTTCTTCTTCCCAAGTCTGTATTTTTTGTTTGAAAACACATAATTAGGGAGCTTCTGGCAGGCAGGCTGCATTTTAGAACAAAGAAATTCTGCCTGTTCCCCTAACACAGAAGGAAATTCTTCTAAGGTGGGGCTGGACACCAAAAATAGGAAGAGCATCTGTTTATAAAAACAAAAAAGGCTCTTTGCAAGAACTGTGTATCTGCAGATTTAATTAGTTGGAAGCTGTACAATCTTATCAATTAAGATTTCTAAAAATGGGCAACAGACTTCATATCCGGAGGCAGCTAGAAGCACTTCCTTAAAAAGACACGCGCTCCATTTTTACCGGCAGCTTCATTGTAGTAGACGTTGATCCTCTCAAGCTGCAGGTCACTGTCTCCATGGTAGCTGCCTGTCGGGTCAATGCCGTGCTCGTCGCTGATGACCTCCCAGAACTGAAATGGGAATTTTGCAGAGCGATTTAGCAAGTGCGACGAGGAAGCATGACTTAACACGTGCAGCTGCCGCGGCCACACCTTGGCCACCATACTGCAAGCACATGATCCTCTGCGCCATGACGAGACAGATTCCCTTCACACAAAGCAATGCCAACAGGGCATAGGAAGGCAGGATGTTAGATTTCACGGATGGACATACTGTTGGGGGAAGAGGGGAGGGACTTGTTTAACAAAGAAAGAAGCCAATTGGCTTCCGGCTTTGCACCATTACGCACGCACCCAACCAGCTTGAACGCTGCTCCAAATCCAGACTGCATCCTCTGCAGAGGGGCGAGGCAACCTAAAAGCTTGCCGTTATAACTGGATTACTGCTAGTTCTAACACTCTGTGAGACGGATCTGGCCCCGACGGAAAGCGAAGGCCTTTATTGTTTCCCGCAAAATCTGCCCTATGAAGCGGCAGGGGAAAATGGTCGTCGCATCCGAGGCTTGCGAAAGAGGAGGCGCATCGTAGACGCACAGCTGTCAACTTTTCCCTTTTCTTGCGAGGAACCCTTGCGAGGAACCCTTGCGAGGAATAAGCGAATTTCCCTTTAAAAAAAGGGGAAAGTTGACAGCTATGCGTAGACATAACCCCGGGGATATTTTTCCTAGTGCTCTGCCCCCCCCCCAATCCTTCAGCTTAATTCTTAGGCGGCGATTAATGCCTTTCATCGGAGACGCAAGAAAAGGAAACGACACGGCTGGTCTCCACAATAGATCCCCCCCACTAGATCCCCTTGCCCCCGCTTTCCCATGATACCTTGGCTCCAATCTGATTCCCGCACTGGCCGGCTTGCATGTGCACGATCTCCCGCATGGCTGCGACTTTGTTTCAGGCGATCACCCGCTTGCTGCCTTCCGGAAAGAGAAAACTGCGACTTGCTCTCTCGACAACAGCAGCAGCAGGAAACAAGGGCGCGCCTCCCTCCTCCCCCGAGGGCTCTTTTATAGCGGGAGGCGCGTGGCTCCGCCCCTTCCCCTCCCGGCCCCCCCCCCTTGTCTCTCGCTCGAGGGGTGGAGAGGAGAAAGTGCACTCCTCCGCTGCTCGCGCCCGAGGGAGGGAGGGAGGGAGGGGGCGCGGCGGCGGCGGCGGCGGCCTGGATTTGACCGGCCCCGCCCCGCGCACGGAAGCAGGTGCTTTCTTAGGGGCGACCCTAATATTGCAAAGCGGGTCCTCGCTGTGCCGGCTTTTGGTCTTTTCGGCGGGGGTTTTATTTTTGCACCTGCCTGCAGCAGACACCATTTTGATGCGCTCGAAGGTTTTCTTTTCCCCCGATCCAAAAGCAGATAGACTGTTGTGGGCCCGGGAGCTCAGTCTAAGGGTTGCGTTTTTCTGCTGTGGTCAGAAATCTCCGATTATCCCCTTCCCTACCCAGCCTTTTCACATCATGTTGTTGTTGTTGTTTAGTCGTGTCCGACAGCAGACTGTGCTGATCCCTGGAGTAGGAGAAGCAGCTGTTTTCCTGATAACTTGAGGGGCATTTGGCTGACAAGCGCAGGGCACACAGTCTGCAAGTCCCTTTATAAGCGATTTTTTTTATATCCCAGAATTTCCTCCTATCTGTGAGGAGGAAGGGGGGGGTGGTAACCTTGACCGGGTAGTTTGAGACTTAACCTGCCTACCTTTCAATGCAGTTGTGGAAGCAACGACATAATCAGACTCCCATAGGCTTCCTCTTCTATGTCAAGACTTCCATCCAAGAAACTATCATTAGGATTGCAGCCCCCTTTTTTTGTTTATGAAATATACCTGGGGTCGCGTAGTGATTGCATGCTTTTTATGGCAGCTGGTAAAACAGTGAGTGAGTTCCCTCCCCACAACCTCTGGGTTTATGTACAGTATTTACACAATGGGTCCCATCTGATTGGCTGATTATGCTTCCCTCCTGGAGCCTGATTGGGCTGCTCCTGCAGGCCAATCACATTGTTGCATTCTGCCTATTGTTCTAGGATCCAAGCTTAGTACATAACACCCCTCCCCGCTAAGTTTCCATCATGTGCAGGTGGTTAGCATTCGTAGTCGTAGAGGTATGCCGGTCACCTACATAGGCGCTGTGGTCTGGGATGTCCCCCGGTATAGGTTTCTGGTTCTACAGGCCTCCCCTCCCAGCTGTCCCCTTGGGATTCCTCAGTCCAGCCCTCTTCCCAGTCCCCCCCCCCCGAATCATCGCCATAGCAGTGGCGGTGCCAGCTCCCCCCCCCCCCCCGTTAGCACATCATACAACACGGGGCTGGTCGCTCTGGTGACAGTGGTGGGTACCCATGCTGTGCCCACCCCAAAGTACACTATGTCCCGGGGCCAGAAGGTCCAGGGGTCCCTACTTTTCCCCACTACTGCCTCATCCTGAGCCCTGTTGGGATGAAGGCTGCCCAGTCTTGTTGTGAGGCGCCAGCCCATGAATAGTTCCACTGGGCTTTGGCCAGTTGTTGTGCTGGGGGTGCTGGGCTGGGCTAGGAGAAATGCGGCTAGGCAGTGCTCCCAGTCCCCTTGCATTATGCGGCGGAGGGCATCCTTGGTGGTCTGCACCATGCGCTCTACTTGACCGTTGGTGGCGGTGTGGAACGTTGCTGATCATGTGTGGTGGATGGCGTTTTGTGCTGTGAAGGTCTGGAACTCCTCTGATGTGAACGCTGTTCTGTTACCCGAGATGAGGGTGTTGGGGAGCCCATGGGTCATGAACAGCCTACGTAGTACTCGGATGGCCACGGCCATAGGAGTGGATGGTACCAGGGCAACTTCCAGCCATTTGGAGTACGAGTCCACCACTACGAAGAATGTCCTTCCCTGGAAGAGGCCAGCAAAGTCCACATGCAGGCGGGACCACACTGCTTGGGCAGACTCCCAGGGTTGGACGGGGGCCCTGCGGATGTAGAAGTGGACGGTACCAGTGCGACTTCCAGCCATTTGGTGTAGGAGTCCACCACTATGAAGAATGTTTTCCCCTGAAAGGGGCCAGCGAAGTCCACATGCAGGCGTGACCATGGTGCCCAGGTGGACTCCCAGGACTGGACTGGGGCCCTTGGGGGATCTGGGCGGAACTCCTGGCAGGTCTAGCAGTATTTAACCCAGGCCTCTATCTCCCCATCAATCCCCAGCCACCACACACAACTCCTTGCAAGGACCTTCATTCTCACTACCCCTGAGTGTGTTTCGTGTAGGGCTGTGAGGACCTTTTTGGCTGGGGAACGACCATCCTACTTCCCCATACCATGCACCCCTTGTGGGCCGACAGTTCGTGTTTGCAGGTTGTTTAGCCTGCGAATTCCAGCCCGGGGTTGCTACTGGACCATCCCCACCACACCCAGTTCAAGACCTCGGAAATGACCCTATCCTTCGAGGAGTGGCGTGCTACTTCCGGCGGCTGAATGGGGCTGTTGGGAAGCTGTTCCAGGCTCATGACCTCTTGTGTGGGTGCTGGTTGGGGCCGGTCTCTGGTAGTGGCAGCATGCTGAGGGTGTTTGCATGGCCCATCGCCTTCCCAGGCCAGTGGATCAGTGTATACTGGTAGCCGGCAAGGAAAATCGACACCTGAGGACATGAAGTGACAGTACTTGAGGGTCTGCTTCTCAAGGGCAAACAGGCTGAGCAGTGGATTGTGGTCGGTCGCCACGGTGAAGGGGCACCCGTACAAGAAATTGTGAAATCACTCCCTTCACGATTGCCAGACCCTCTTTATCTATTTGCGAGTAGTTCCTCTTGGCTGCAGAGAGGGTCTGGGAAAAGTAGGCAACTGGCACCTCTCTCCCATCCAGAAGTTGGTGCCCCAGGATGGTGCCGATGCCGTAGGGCGAGGCATCACATACCAGCACCACCGGGCAGCCTCTTGTCAAAGTACACCAGGACTGAGTTCGAGACGAGTGGCTTCCTAGCGCTGCCCCCACACCCATGGGGCCTGTTTGTCTAACAGTCTGTGTAGGGGCTCCGCTACCGCCGCATTGTGAGGTAAGAAGGCATGGTAGTGGTTCAATAGTCCCAAGAAGGCCTGGATTTCGGCCTTACACTTAGGTGCCAGGGTGTCGCAAATAGCTTGCACCTTGTCCCCTGTCGGGTGGACTCCGTCTGCGTCCACTGTAAATTCCAGAAAGTCTACCTGTTGCACTCCTAGCAGACACTTTTCCTGCTTCACCTTGAGGCCGGACATCTGGAAACAGTGCAGGACAGTGCGGAGTCGGTCCCCAAACTCCCCTGGTGTGGCCCCAGCAATCAACACATCATCGAAGAAGGAAGTGACTCCAGGAATTCCTTTGAGGAGAGAGTCCATGAGATTTCGGAATATGCCTGGTGCCACGCTGATGCCAAATTGCAGCCACTTGACACGGAATGCGCCCCTGTGCGTGACACTGAGTCTGTGCCTCAGCAGTGGCCTCGTCCACTGGTAACTGCTGGTAGGCCTTGGCCAAGTCCAGCTTGCCAAAAATCTTCGACCCTACCAGGGTGGCGAGGACATGGCTGATTTGTAGAGAAAAGCAGTCTGAGCTAGGCCTCAGACTTTCTACCTTGTGGCTTCCATCCTCTGTAAGGATGAGCCATGTGCTGGCTAAGAGCCAGAAGAGGAGTCCAAAAGGAGAAAAGGGGGGGAAAGGGAAGATGGCTGCATGACTAGCCCTTTTGTAGAGTCTGCTAGGGTCACGCCAATCTACCTGGTCACACTTGGGGGGCGGGGCTCCAAAGCAGGTATGACAGGAAGTCCTCCCTGTCTGGAGGAACATTCTCCTGTGTGTCCACTCTAGGCAACAGGAAATGTTGTAGCTGACGGCTTCAGTGATGATACATCCCACAAGAGACACCACAGTCTGTGCTGTGCCTCATTTCCAGTAAGAAACCTGGACTCTGGGGAAGCATCTGAAACCCCTGGACTCTCACACCTCTTGGAGACTGGGGTGATGGGCAACAGTACTTAGCTGCATATCTTCTTCTTCTTGGCTGTTTAGATTCCGTCAGCCAACATGCCTTGTTTAAGAGCTCAAAGAGGTATATTTAAAAGGTTGTGCATATAAGTCATATCACATATTCTATTCTAACCATCTAAATCGCGCGCCCCACTTTATCAGCATGATTTTTACTGTTGGATTTACCTCAATCCTGCTAGCGTTTTCACTTGTTTACAATTATTTCCCCATGATTCTCCTATTCTGGTTAGACCCACTGATTCTGCATCCTCCATCATCTTGAACTGCCATTCTTCCTTCTTCAGATCTTCTCCCACCCTCCATTTTATTCCATCTGCTTTCTAATTTCCTGCATTTTCAAACTTAAATTACAAAAATTGCAAACATACTCTGTGTGTTTATTTTAAGGCCATGGAGTCCTGTTGAACAACAAACTATTTTAGTGCTTATAGAGAGCTCTCTTTAATGAGCGGTTCGATTTTAATGATTTGTTACTTTTTGTTTGCTGAAATTGCCAGGAGATGAAAGGTTCCTTTGAGAGATCACCCAGAAGTCCCTTCTGCCCAAGAGACTCTACATTGAAAATCAGCTTATATTTTTGCAGCTCTCCTTGGTGTTGTGTGCAACTTTATTCCCTGTGTGTACCAAGGCACAATCACCTCATTGCCTCTACCAAGGAAAGGCTATGCACATCAGCTTTCTTTGAAGACACCCGCACTTAATGTCTGAACATCAGGGACACACACAGACATGTGGCTCCGCAGCACCATTCCACATTTGGTGCCTCATTGCGCGATGCATGCAAGGTTAATGTTCCTGAGATCCGTGGGCATCCATGAGGCGGCAAGGGCATCTTCCTCCACAAAAATCATAACCCCCTTCGTTAAGAAAAAGAGCAAGTTTTTGGCATGCGTTGTGAGAAACTAACCTACTCCCACCTTTTGGCATTTTAAGTCAATGAATGAAATCAGACCAATGGCTAATACTTAGGAAAGATGATCCATCCAATTAAACAAGGCTAGAGTGAAACAGCTATTATCTACAGTTATGGTTTGCTATTAATCCTTTGCTGCAGGCTCTTTTTGGGGGGAGAAGTTATTCCTGCTGACCCATAGAAAACAGTGCAGGTATACAGGATTTTAGTGCAGCTGTGCTTGAGCAGCAGCGTGTCAACTCAAAAACCAAAATGCAGCAGCAAAGACAGGAACATACAATGGTACCTTGGTTTAAGAACAGCCCCGTTTATGAATGATTTGGTTTACAAACTCGGCAAAACCAGAAAGTGTCTTGGTTTGAGAACTTTACCTCGGTCTAAGAATGGAATCCGAACTGTGGAAGGGGACCGGCAGCAAGAGGCCTCATTAAGGAAAGCGTGCCTTGGTTTAAGAATGGTTTCGATTTAAGAACGGACTTCCAGAATGGATTAAGTTGGTAAACCAAGGTACCACTGTACTATATTTCTAAGCCAGGTCTTTGGACTTGTTTTTCTTTTACTCTGTCAACATTTTGGAACATTACTCTGTTTAAACCAAAGCAGACCAAGTCTGTTTCTATTATGTCGATATTTCTAAAGTCAGGACACTGGCTGGAAGTGTGTGGGTTATCTCCATCCTGCAAAGCATCCCTGTTTTGTTCTACTCATGTTGCCGAAGCAAGTAGGTTGCATATGACAGCCCTGATGCGTAGTCTAATGTTTTTAACCTAGTGTTTTGTGGTGGTAGGGGGAATGGGGCGATTCTTTGGGAAACGCAGCATGTAGGCTATAAAGCCTTAAAAGGCTCAGGACCGCAGTACCTCAAGGACCGCCTCTTTCCATACGAACCTACCTGGACCCTGAGATCATTTTCTGATGTGTGCCCCCATCCTCAAGAGGTCTGGAGGGTGGCAACAGGAGAACGGGCCTTCTCTGCAGTGGCTCCATCTGTGGAATGCTCTCCCCAGGGAAGTTCACCTGGCGCCTTCACTATACACCTTTAGGTGCCAGCCAAAACATTCCTTTTTAACCAGGCCTTTGGTTGATCTGATTGACATCCTATGCCCTTTTAAAATGTGTGGGTTTTTTGTGGCGGAGAGCTACTGGTTTGTTGTTTGTTATTATGCATTTTGTGGTTCTATATCTTGATTTTATTCTGTGAACCGTCCTGAGATCCCCAGGTATAGGGTGGTATATAAGTACAATTAAAAAAATTAAAAGGTGAAGTTGTAGCAGCTGTGCAATTAATTAAGGGCTGGAGAAGGTGACGGCAGCCAGGGGGAAAGCTGAGAGTTTCATCAGGGAGTGAAAAGACATTTGGATCTCAGATCCACCAGCAGATGGACAGCAGGTCTATCCACTGAGAACCAGCAGATGGGTAGATGTGAAGTGCATGTTTCTCAGATGCCAAGTCTACCCAGGCTCCATCATTGCTCTGTCACCAGATACGCTAGACCTGTTATCTGACACTAGTAATGTTTATTTGGCGTAAGCTCACCCACAGAAAAAGGCCAGCAACTGCTCATGCACCCAGATACAAAACACAGTGAGATGATTTCTCATAAGGATGCAGAAGGGCATTAGCAGCTTGTATAACAAAAATATGCACCCTTAAGCCCATTGAATTAAATGTCTCTAAGTATCACTTAACTCTTAAGAATGGAGTACAAAATCAGGGGAAACGTGTCATAGGTTGTTTTTTTTTTTACTAATGTATTTCATATTTAGCTCCAGCCCTCCAGTTGTTGAAAGAGGGCAATTTGGGCTTCAGACCTATTACGACTCTGTTGAAAACATGTTTCTTGCCATTGTCTTCAGAGTATACTCCAGCTTCCTTACAAAGGGATGTGGATTCTGTGACCTTCCAAGTGATGTTGGACTAAAGCTCCCACTCGCCATGCTCACTGGGGCTGATGGGAGTTGGAGTCCAACAACATCTGGAAGACCACAGGTCCCTCGTCGCTCAGTTAGGAAGGGCACCAAGAAGCCTAAGGATGACAATCATAATTATCTTTTAAGATAGTGTTAGCACCCCAAGGAGAGCGTAATCATCTAAATATATTACAAAAAGATGCCTGTTTGTTCCTTGGTCAAATACTTTTCCAGTGTCAAATGTTAATTGGAAGAGTACCATATTTTTTGTCCTATAGGGCGCACCGGCCCATAGGATGCACCTCGGGGTTTTTTTTTGGGGGGGGGAATGAATAAAAAAAAATATTCCCCCCCCCCAGCCGCGGCTGCCACCCCAAGCCTTGCGCACACCTGCTCGAAGCACGGGGCACCCTCCGGAGGGCTCCGCGTGCTTCGGGCTGCAGGCTGCCGCCCCAAGCCTCGCGCGCCCGGCGGGACCTCCCGCCGGGCGTGCAAGGCTTGCGGACACTCACCGGGGCTGCAGGCTGCTGCCCGCAAGCCTTGTGAGCCCGCGGGAACTCCCGCCGGGCTGGCAAGGCTTGCGGATAGCTTCCTGAAGCCTGGAGAGCGAGAGGGGTCGGTGCGCACCGATGCCTCTCGCTCTCCAGGCTTCAGCGAAAGCCTACATTTGCCCCATAGGAAGCACACACATTTCCCCTTCATTTTTGGAGGGGGAAAAATGCGTCCTATGGGGCGAGAAATACGGTATGTAGCATTCTGATAATCGGTCCAGTTCATTCACATTTTATTTACTTGCATGACGGCTGCAACACTTCTGCCGCAGAAGTAGCATAATAATTTCCCACTGTTCCCTGACTTGGCTTCATTACTGCTCTGCAGTTTTACAACACAATAAAAGAATCCAGACAACAGCGTGAAACACAAATGCCTTTTATGTTTGTATCAGACATTTAGACAGAAGACTTTTTCATAACTCTTTTGCAACTACTGTTACACAACGAGTAAATCTGCTGACAAGGCCAGCAGAGAAAGCACCAAGTTGAACTGAAAAAGCATGCATCAGCAGAGCTGAACAGACTGTGCCCCAAAACACTGGCCCCATTGCACTAAACTTGCCCCACTGCACTAAACCACCATGATCCTAAGCCTCATCCTCCTCGCCTTCCTCTTCAAACTCTCCTTGCTCGTCCGCTGTGGCGTCTTGATATTGCTGGTATTCGGAGACCAGGTCGTTCATGTTGCTCTCGGCCTCCGTGAACTCCATCTCATCCATGCCCTCTCCGGTGTACCAGTGCAGGAAGGCCTTTCGGCGGAACATGGCCGTGAACTGCTCAGAGATCCTCTTGAACAGCTCCTGGATGGCCGTGCTGTTGCCAATGAAGGTGGCGGACATCTTGAGGCCTCGCGGAGGGATGTCGCACACGGCCGTCTTCACGTTGTTGGGGATCCACTCGACAAAGTAGCTGCTGTTCTTGTTCTGGACGTTCAGCATCTGCTCGTCCACTTCCTTCATGGACATTCTGCCCCGGAAAATGGCCGCCACCGTCAGGTAGCGCCCGTGGCGCGGGTCACAGGCCGCCATCATGTTCTTAGAATCGAACATCTGCTGGGTCAGCTCTGGCACCGTGAGGGCCCGGTACTGCTGGCTTCCGCGGCTCGTGAGGGGAGCAAAGCCGGGCATGAAGAAGTGCAGGCGAGGGAATGGCACCATGTTGACCGCCAGCTTGCGGAGGTCGGCATTCAGTTGGCCAGGGAACCGCAGGCAGGTGGTGACGCCGCTCATGGTGGCCGACACCAAGTGGTTGAGGTCCCCATATGTCGGAGTGGTGAGTTTGAGTGTGCGGAAGCAGATATCGTACAAGGCCTCATTGTCAATACAGTAGGTTTCATCCGTGTTCTCCACCAGTTGGTGGACGGACAGCGTGGCATTGTAGGGCTCCACCACTGTGTCCGACACCTTAGGGGATGGCATCACACTGAATGTGTTCATGATCCTGTCAGGATACTCCTCCCGGATCTTGCTGATGAGGAGCGTCCCCATCCCAGAGCCTGTGCCACCGCCCAGGGAATGGGTCAACTGGAAGCCCTGCAAGCAGTCGCAACTCTCAGACTCCTTCCTTACCACATCCAGCACAGAGTCCACCAGCTCCGCTCCCTCCGTGTAGTGGCCCTTGGCCCAGTTATTCCCAGCACCACTCTGGCCTAGAGGAGGAAGCAGAAAGGTGATGAACGAGCAGAAGCTATAGCTGCCAACACTTTCAATGCATAAAGTGTGGAACTGCTAAAGCAAACCAGCTGGAGCCAAAATGTGCATTTCTTTTAAAATTTTGGTTATGACCTCTTTAGGGGGGCACAGTCTGTAACAGCCCTAAGAAATGGTTCTGTTGTGTTCTTGGATAAGCAATCCATCAAGTGCTAGAACATTGGTATTTCCTTCATACATCTTCTCCAAATATTTATTTGCATGCAAACACTAAACCGCATGGCCAAGGAATTTGCATGCAACAGGGATCCATGGTCAATCTAGGATAGTGTCAGGTCTGCAGATATGGACAGGAGTTTCCAATAAGAATTAATGAGCCTCTGACAGGTTTATAGTCTATTTACAATAACACAAAGAGAGAGGCACTGAGCCAACTTCTCTCAGGGTATCAGTTGTTCACTCTGAATCTCCTCCCCTTTTGCAGCATGAAGGGCGCCAATTTCCTGTCCTTCTGCCCCTGTGCTTTCGTTGCTCCTTAATCCTTTCCTGCCTCCTAGTCCGAGGGGAGGGAGGAACATCCTTGCCTCTCTCAAAGTAAGAGCCTTTCAAAGTCTCCCTCCCTCCTGGTTGCCTAGCAACTTTATCAGGGCTGTCTATCTCCTCCTCCTCCGACTGCGAGGTTTCTTAATCTACTGTTCTCTCTGTTACTGAGAACACTGAAGGAAGGGGGGCAATTACCCCCTTCCTCCTCATTAAAGGCTGCTCTGTGACTGCCTGCCTTCCTTGTCTGAGTCAGACCAGTCTCTGGCATCTGACACTGGCCAGACCCTGCAATTAAGCGTCTCATGCTCTATCGACTGAGCTATCCACGGTGTGTTCTGGTTAAGGGAGAGAAGGCTGCCCTTTCTCTTGTGGCGATATGCCCCAAATCCTGGAATATCTCATCCATTTCACCATGGGAGAGATGCAGGAATGATCCCTTGACCCATTTTTCTGCCAATACATGGAAAACAGGAAATGCATACTTGCCCATCCTACTCCTATTATGAAAGCTCATAATGGCAGAACCCTACGCAGAGATTGATGCCTGACAACTTTAAAGAGGACCGCACATGCTGATGGAAGTGAATGCCAATTGGCTTCAAGCCAAGCTGACTGTAGCACTCATGCTTCGCTTGGTGGAGGAGAAGAGGAGGTACTGAAGGTGAACTGGAACAGACTGGTAGATTTCTAGCCAGCAAACCCTTGATCTAGGCAGAGAGGACCTGAGCTTCTGAGTTCATTTTCGCTTGGGCCATCCGTTTTAGAACAGCCATGATGAAACACTTACCAAAGACAAAGTTGTCAGGTCTAAAGATCTGCCCAAAAGGTCCAGACCTGACCGAGTCCATTGTGCCAGGCTCCAAGTCCACAAGGATGGCACGGGGCACGTACTTGTTACCTGCAGTGGTGGTGGTGGAGGGACGACAAGACACACTCAGCGTTACAGACCTGCTGTCAGCAGATTTCGTGGGCTGGGGAGGGGAGGGGAATCCACACAAAACCCAACACAAGGCAGCTCCTATGCTCTTGGCAACCTCATTACTATTCACCGGAGAGACACAGCAACTCTCTAAACAGATAAAAGGAGTGGGGGAGGTGCAGATTTAAAGGGAACAGCCTAATGAAACCAGGCTTGAATTTTAAGTAGGCATTAAAGCGTTGCCAAGGATTTCAATAGCTGCTTAAAGGCCCCGGCTTGCCATGGTTTTGTCACGCTTGCTGCTCTCCCAGTGCCCGTGACATTTTTTGAAGAATCTATCAGCAGCTTTCCTCCCCGGCCTCCCTCCCTCTCTCTCACACACACCCACACCCACACCCTGCTCCCTCCCCAAGGTTACCAGTTGCTTCATTGTAGTAGACATTTATCCTCTCTAGCTGTAGGTCGCTGTCTCCGTGGTAGCTGCCGGTGGGGTCAATTCCGTGCTCATCGCTGATGACTTCCCAGAACTGGAATGGGAATTTTGGAGAGCTATTAGCAACTGCCTTTGAAATGCCTAGAAGGCTGACTCCCCCTCCCCCCCAAAAAAACCACATGCCGCTTGCTGGCACGCCTTGCCAAAATCCCGTTGTCAGGCCTGCCAGATTCCCAGCTGAAAAGAGCTTCTGCCGTGGGAAATGAGGCAGATCAAGGCAAACGCTTAACAGCTCTTGCAGCCCAGGTGGCTTCCTTGACAGCGGCTCGAAGCACAAAGAAACAGCACCACTGCAATACTCCACATGCAACCCACAAAGGAAGCCACAATGCACCAGGATGCCATTGACAGCTCTTTAAAATCTCCGTTTATAATTCTGAAATACGTTGCATGGTGGGCAGTGAGAAAAGGATGGCTGCAGAAAATTCTTCAGTACTGCTTTCCTTAAAAAAAAACCACTCCTTATGTTTATTTGTATTTTCTCTGCTCTATCTTTTGTAATTCAAGCCTCTGTCTTGAATGTTCTTGGTTTTGTTCAATTTTAACCATATTTAAAAATTGAATGATGATCTTTCGTTGTGTGCAGGAGTGGGGAGGAAAAGGTGCCACCAAGCCCATGTACACACCCACTTGTGCCCCACCTTAGCGGCGCTAGAAAGGCTATTGTCTCCTGGTGCTGTTCTCTCAAACACAAAACCAAACCAGCACCAGCCTCTCTGCCCATGATCATAACCAAAATGGGAGCAGAAAGCCACTCTTTGCTTCATATCCTTGAAAAGGTAACCTTAGAAGCTGCTAGGAAACTCGCTTATGAGAGGACCATTGGGCATGTGTCCCCAGATCTGTGACAATGTTTTCTGAGCAAGCACTAAGGTCTAAGGTGTGTGTGTGGGGGGGAGTGCTTTATGCTCACAGAAAAATGCCCTGCAATGTTGCAGATTAAAGACCACTTTCCATTCACTTGAGAGCCTCGAGATACATGCTGCGTGGACCACACTATTACTGCATAGCCTGCCAAGGTGGTAGTGCCAACTCTAAATATTTTCAAAGCGAATTCAGTACTTCTTCGTTCCCCTCCACAAAAGGGCAGCAGAAAGCCCAGCCGGGGCAACCAGATCCCCAAGCAAGTTAAGCTCAAAATAATAGGCTCATATGATCTACCCAAACTGAATTCAGAGAAAGCATCTGTGACAATCTACCTACACAAGGGAAGCAACATGAAGACGGAGTACTATTCATCGAACCTTAAAATCTCCTTTACTGCAGAATCTAGCCCAATACCGTATTAGAAGAGAGGATACCAGTGAGTCTAGAGATGGCTATAGAGCCCCCCTCGACTTACTGAAAGCTATATTGTCTCTGTACCAGCATTGAGGGTGTGGCTGGGAATTGAGTTACCAGCTACCCTTACTTGTCAAAAATAAAACAAGCGGCTGGTGAAGCCCAGCCATATGGGCGGGGTATAAATAAAATTGTTAAAGCACCAGATCCAGTCCCATCCACACACAAAAAACCAACACCACCCGGATTTGGAATTTTGTGTGTGTGTGTGTGTGTGTGTGTGTGTGTGTGTGTGTGTGTCTTTGTGACATGAGCGCTGACTCAAAGCACAAAGTGCCTACAACAAGGCGGGATGAGGAAACGCCTTTTTCTAGACCCCTTATTAGAGCGCCGGTTCCTGCTAGCAGCTCACACATCAAAGGCAACGAATGGGGCTATCCAACGCGACCAGCATTTTCTATTCTCCTCCCCCCCCCCGCAAGGGGCGTGTAACAAAGGAACCGGCTGCAGCGTAGGATGAACGCGCCGTCGAGGAAGCAGACCCGAGCGGGGGTAGAGGTGGTGAAGAATACATCTCTCAAAATTGTGAGACGAAGACATAAAAAGAGAGAGAGAGAGAAAATGCTGAGTTGCTGAATAGGCTCCTTCGATGCGCAGGAGGCCGAGGTCATTGAACCCCACCCGAGTTAGAGACGCGTGGAACGCCTGGAAGTGGCGACTCCCTGCAGCGCGTGCAACAATAGAGACGCCCCCCTTTCCTCTCCTGCCCCTGTCCAGACCATACCTTCGCCCCTATCTGGTTGCCACACTGGCCGGCCTGGATGTGCACGATCTCACGCATGGCGACGGCTTGACTCCGGGCTGACCCCCCACTCGCTGGCCGCTTCTGCCTCCGGCGCGCCCACCTGCCTGACCTCGGCTCTCTTCAGCACCGGCAACAAGCAACAGGGAGCGCCTCGGCCGGGAGCTGCTTTTTATACGGGGAGCGCCGATCCCCGCCTTTCTGCAGCCCAAGCCCCACCTACTCCCATTCACAGCTGCCTCCTCGGCTCGGGTGATGTAATGCTCCCAGTAGCTGACGGCGGATGGGGGGGACGGGGGGAGACGACGGATCCGCAGAAGTCCGTCCATCCCCTCTCCCCCACCCCCGGTTGATTTTATTTTTATTTTTTATTAGAATGCACTCAGACATTTGCTTCGAGGTTGTCTGTCATATCGTAACTGCTGACCCATCTCTCCTCTCCCTTCGCTTTCTGATATATATACAGTGGTACTGTACCTCGAGTTAAATACGCTTCAGGTTACAGACTACGCTAACCCAGAAATAGTACTTCGGGTAAAGAAATTTGCTCCAGTATGAGAACAGAAATCGTGCTCCGGCGGCGCAGCGGCAGTGGGAGGCCCCATTAGCTAAAGTGGTACCTCAGGTTAAGAACAGTTTCAGGTTAAGAACAGACCTCCTGAACGAATTAAGTACGTAATCAGAGGTACCACTGTACTTAACCCGAGGTACCACTGTACTGTATATTGGTGTAGCGGGGGTGGGGACAGGGTGGGGCAGCTGCCACCCAAAATCAGTAAAAATCCTATGCCCTTTTAAAATGTGCCTATTGGGTCGTTTTTTTATTTTTATTATGTATTTTTTGGTTTTATATCTTTATTTTATTATGTGAACCGCCCTGGGGGCCCTGTATAGGGCGGTATAATTAATAAACACAATTAATATTTTATTAATACAATTAATAAATACAACAACAAAATAAATAAAAATATATAGCCAACTGAAGTTCTCCCCCCTCCCCAACAAGAGGCCTGCCCCCTAACAAAAATCCTAGCTACGCCCTGCCCCTCCTTGGCGACACCCCATGTATTTAAAGGCGGTTGGAAGCTTCAAGTTGAAATGGACCGGAGGAACAGAAACAGCCTCCATCCTCGTCCCTCTCTGTCCCCAGCAGGACTTTCCCCCTGAAATATACTTGGAGTCGAAACATCCCCCCGACTCTTCTTCTTGTTCTTCTTCTTTTCAAGGATGGAGTGGAATGGCTTTGTTCTCGACTCCCCCAGTGAGAAAAGATAACGTGATGGGGTCAGGGACAGAGGAGGAAGGGAAGAGAAAATGAATCTGCTGCGCGCAGGGCTCCGGCATTTGCAGCATCCGGCCGCGCCCTCCGGCTCCCCCCCCCATCCTTTTGTTTCTTAAGAGAAGCCCCCCCCCCCGCCGCCCCCCGTTTGCAGCTGCCAACGCTGCAAGGTGGCAGGCAGGCAGTGCGCTCGGGCGCGGCCTCTGCTGCAGTTTCTCTCGGCCGTCCTTCTCCCCACGTGCTTTCCCGAGATCGAGGCCTGGTATGCAAAGGTGCAAGGCCAGGCCGTCCTTCTCCCCTGCCTGGCTCCCCATTTCTGCAGGCGGAGACACGAGTCTGGGCGTGTTTATCAGCGAGCGAGACCAGCGGGGTGGCTGCATAACGGTGGGTGACTTGAATGAGGGCGAGTCTCCCCTGTTAGCTAGGTGGTGGTGGGAGGAGGCAAGGACCACGGCGCCTTTTAAGCTCTCGAGTCAGATCCACAGCTATATCTGGGTTGGCACCGGGTGTGGCTGGAAGCAGGCTAGTTCACGTGAACAAAATGAGGAGGAGCTGGTCATACAACTGAACAAAACCCGCAAGGCCCTTTCTCATCCCAGCTACAATGCTCCAAATAATTTGGAATAAGAAGTTTTTAAAAAGCTGGTTCGGGGACCATAGCCAAATAAGCGCATTGATTCTCTTTGCTCCTTGGATCAAAAGCAAGATACAAGGCAATGCACTGTTTTTGTTGTTTTGTTGTTTAGTCGTTTAGTCGTGTCCAACTCTTCCTGACCCCATGGACCAGAGCACGCCTGGCACTTCTGTCTTCCACTGCCTCCCGCAGTTTGGTCAGACTCATGCTGGTAGCTTCGAGAACACTGCCCAACCATCTCATCCTCTGTCGTCCCCTTCTCCTTGTGCCCTCCATCTTTCCCAGCATCAGGGTTTTTTTCCAGGGAGTGTTCTCTTCTCATGAGGTGGCCAAAGTATTGGAGCCTCAGCTTCAGGATCTGTCCTTCCAGTGAGCACTCAGGGTTGATTTCCTTCAGAATGGATCGGTTTGATCTTCTTGCAGTCCATGGGACTCTCAAGAGTCTCCTCCAGCACCATAATTCAAATGCATCAATTCTTCCGCGATCAGCCTTCTTTATGGTCCAGCTCTCACTTGCATACATCACTACTGGGAAAACCATAGCTTTAACTATACGGACCTTTGTTGGCAAGGTGGTGTCTCTGCTTTTTAGGATGCTGTCTAGGTATCACGCATACCTTCAAAAAAACAAAAACAAATGATGAATTTCAGCCGGATAATTAATCATTAAAGGGTGAGGCTGCTTCCAGAACAAATGCATTCAGTCACCAGTCTCAAGAACATCTTTTGCCCCGTCTGGAGCGTTTTACATGACCTGGGTTTCTAAACGGCTCACCCAGTATTTCCCTGAGGAGCGATTCAGCTATGTAGATGCATCAATCTCGTTTGACTTGCAGTGCGATTCGTGGGTATAATTTTATTGCTGATGTTATGTTATTCACCGCCATGGTTTGTTTTTTTTTTAATTGATGATGATGATGATTGCAAATAAGGTCTCAGAAGGTACTGGGTTCATTTTTAAAGTCTTTTCTGAACACGCAGCACTTCTTTCCTTGCCAGCCAATAAACACTGTTGCTAATCGTCGTCTTCTCTTTTCCCGTCTACGCCTTGCCCGGTGTTCTAGAGACAATGATGAGGTCAGCTTCCCATCTTCCAGGGATGAGAGGCTACATTTCAAGCTGCTTTCGAGCAACATAATATCGGGAGGGGGTGACTCAGGGCTGCCGGCTGCCTTCTGCCAGATCGTCACTGGGAGAGGAACTCCGCCTTGCCCCCCCCCCCTCCCTCCCTGCAAAGAGGATGAAACGATCCAAGCCAGGGAGTAACAGTATGGTATTTGCTCTCTTGCATATTTTGCTGTGGAGGAAGGGAAGAGAGAGGGCGTGAATTGTATCACACCATATTCCTCGCAACGCAGCCTGAGTGGTTGGTCGCAGCAGCGCTTTATCTCAAACCTGCTATTAGCAGAGGCAACGCGTTTCATTCTGTTTCTGTGTGCTCAGCAGACAGACAACAACAAAAGCAAGTGGCTAAAAGGAGCAGCTTATTTCCCCCCTTTGTTTTCTAGCCAGCTAGAACTATAACTGTATCACGTTTCGATCTGGTCTGTGTGTTTACTCCGGGGGTGGGGCAGATCCACCGAATTTAATAGCGCATATTCTCCAATCCCATAAAACTATCCCCCTTACTGAACACAGTGCGTCTTCCTTCCGAAGAAACAAGACAAGCGAAACTGCAAATCCAAGATTACGCTTGGGAGTGAAGCCTCACTGAACATAGGTGGAACTGACCTTCAAATAAAATTGGGTGAAATTTAATGCTCCTCGTTACTACTTAAGAAGCCAATTACCAATTCTTATCCCTTGAGTATTCACTATTTTCAATTCTTGGTTATCATTTATAAGATTTATTACCCGCCCTTCTCAAGGAAATCTCAGGGCAAGTTACAACAAATAGAAAATGCAATTTTGTAGCAGATAAAAGTCCGTATAATCTTAAAACACATAAAGGTAAAGGGACCCCTGACCATTAGGTCCAGTCGTGGCTGACTCTGGGGTTTCAGCACTCATCTCACTTTATTGGCCAAGGGAGCTGGCGTACAGCTTCCGGGTCATGTGGCCAGCATGACTAAGCCACTTCTGGCGAACCAGAGCAGCGCATGGAAACACCGTTTACCTTCCCGCCAGAGTGGTGCCTATTTATCTACTTGCACTTTGATGTGCTTTCGAACTGCTAGGTTGGCAGGAGCAGGGACCAAGCAATGGGAGCTCACCCCATCACAGGGATTCGAACCGCCGACACATACAAGCGTTCTAAAATGGAATAGAGCAATATATAATTTAAAAGTGTCAGATATTCTGCTAAACTACCAGGCTGGGTTTTTTTTTGTTTTTTTTGTTTTAAAAACACCCTTATATTCCTTTTGTAAGTGACACAACTCCCAGACTACAGGATTTCCAAAAAAACTGGAAGAAATTGAAATAAAAATAAAAGTATCAGTATTCAATTTTATTTTAGTCACAGACCAGCATAAGATTAAAAAACAACAACAAATAAACTGAACACATAAGACTTAAAACAGGTAAGGGATAAAAAAAACCCTAGTAATTAAAAGATGATTATATCATACATACTTTAAAAGATAGAAACAAGGACCAAAGATTAAAAGGTTATACTCAAATGGGTGGGGTATTAATAATAATAATAATAATAATAATAATAATAATAATAATTAGGAAGGGAGTGTGAAGGAGCACAGCTTCTCGGCCTTTTGGCTAAAATCAAGTGTAAAAATAAAAGTATTATCAAGAGACACCTACCTGTATGTATAACCTCATGTTTTCCATATTTGTGAGACAAGACTTTGCTGTTTTATTTGCAAAGCAAATCTTTAGACCTGAGCATAGAATTTTGTCAATGATATTCTTTATTCCTTTTCCAAGGAACAGAGTAATCCTGCCTTGCTTTATATACTCAATACAGCACTGTCAAATATTGATTATAGAGACAGCATAGGATGCTCTCTGCTGCATATGAGCCAATTTTGGTCTATTATTGCGATACACACGTCTTCTGTTTGACATGTTTCCTCTAGATATATGAGGGAACCACAGAATAGCACTCCATGGATATTGTATTTTGCTGTGTCTGAATGTGCTGGGATTCCTGACAAACTGCCTTTCCAACACATGCACAAGTAGGCAGAGGTTTTCCTGTAGGAGAAAGAAAGGGAGGGAGTGTCTGAAAGGGCATTTAACCCCCTGCAGTCTGAAAGAGAGTTGAGCAAAAGCAACACTCATTTGTATAGGTCGCCTCTTTAAAAAACTGGACTTTCCAGGCCTGTCATCTTGGTGGCGGCAAGGATCAGCCAAACCCAAAACTGCAGTCCTGGATTCACCACCACTCCCAAAAAGGCCTATTATATAATTAACAGTGCAACTTTGATGACACCCAGAGTTCTTGGCATCCGTCTGCCTCGAGAGGCAATGGAGTGTGCCTCCGGGGGTGAAGTCAAACCGCTGTGTTAGCAGCACCAAAGCGGCCTCCCTGGGGCACAAGCCTGGGCAGCGTGTATGAAGGTCCTGGGCTGTCTAGCTAACATGACCCCCTTCTTGGCCTCGCTGATGTGGTCCAAAGGAAAGCAGAGCAAGACGTTTGGCACCAGCTTGGCTGCAGGAATTGCCAGAAGGAGGCGTAGAAGGCGCTATCCAACCATCTTAGGAACTCCACTCCAGATTTGTGTAGGGTTTACTCCAGGGGTCAGCAAACTTTTTCAGCAGGGGGCCAGTCCACTGTCCCTCAGACCTTGGGGGGGGGGCAGACTATATTTTGAAAAAAATAATAATGAATGAATTCCTATCCCCACAAATAACCCAGAGAAGCATTTTAAATAATAGCACACATTCTACTCATGTAAAAACACCAGGCAGGAACCACAAATAACCTAGAGATGCATTTTAAATAAAAGGACACATTCTACTCATGTAAAAACATGCTGATTCCCAGACCGTCTGTGGGCCAGATTTGGGAGGCAATTGGGCCGGATCCGGCCCCCAGGCCTTAGTTTGCCTAACCGTGGTTTACACCTTAGCCTTTTCTTCTCCCAAAGATGTCTTGCAAGGCAGTGGTGGTTTAGGATCTGAGTTTTCCTTCTCCTAGAAGGGCTACCTTCCCAGGTTGATGAGCCCCATCTGCCCCTCACTTCCTTCTGCGGCATGTGCAGCCTTCTTGACTGTTGGACCCACTGATGGTCTTGTCTGCTCAATCTGCTGGAGCCGGTCTTCAAGTGCAGGGGAAGTCCCTAGCTGCGGGTTTCAAACCCATTGGCTACCTTCACCTAGTTTAGCTGGCCAGTCAAAGCCATTTCCTGGGGTGTGGCTATTGTCACGTGCTGACTGCTCCTAGGAGCTATAGGTAAGAACTGAGTGCAGGATGGGGACCAAAGGTGGACAAACTACCCCAGAAGGAGCACAATGTGTCCCCCACCAGAGGTACTACCCCTCCCCTAACACCCTATACTCCCAACAATCACAGTATTCCTAATCCAATGCAGCTGTAGTAGGTGGGTTTAATTTTCCGAATGCCGTCAGCAGAGTGACATTTAAAAGATCCTAATTTCCCCCCTATTTCTGGGGGAAGTGATTGGAAACAGAATGTGCTCTTTAAAGGAAACAAACACTAAACACTACTTCCATATATATGTTGAGAAGATGCACCATCATATTCAATACCGATTTCCTCATTGTTCTTGAAAGAGATATTTTACTGGGTATTACTGTATACGTAATTTAAACTGATATTGTTTCTCCAATGCACATTTTAAAAATTCCGTTGGGCAATAAATCTTCACGGCTTGCAATTTTTTGTCCCACTTTCCTTTTTTGAAGTCTCCTTTTACTTCCACAGAGACATCCCTCCTTCCTTCATTGAAACTCTTCCCACAGCTCTGATGCTCAGTCTGGCCATACAGGCCATCAGATTCCACCTTCTGCAGTTTCCTAGGCAACCAGCCTAGTCTTGGAAACAAGCTGCATTTAAAACAGGATCTCTGCCACCCAACACCCTGTAACCTTTTCATTCTTGGCTGCATTCTTCCCTTGCTTAAAAGCAGAGAATATGAAGACTAGCTGCTATGTCAAGAATATAGAATTGTCTTATTTCTCGCATACATTGAAAAAAGACATCTCTTCGAAAGTTGGCTTAAAATCAACTTACAGACCAAATTAGTTTTGCTGCCTGCAATACCAGGCACAAAGGTGATTGTGTAAATTCCTTTATCCAGGTCAGTCAGAACTGACAGATTCTCTGGACATATATTATAAAAAATGGTTTCTGACTTAAGTAATAGCAGCATTACATATGCTGCAACTTGTTGAGAGATCTGGAGGGTGACAACACGAGAATGGGCCTTCTCTGCAGTGGCTCCCCACCTGTGGAATGCTCTCCCCAGGGAAGTTCGCCTGGCGCCTTCATTATACACCTTTAGGAACCAAGTAAAAACATTTTTTTTTTTAACTAGGCCTTTGGCTGACTTAATGGACATCCTATACCCTTTTAAAATGTGACTCATTGTGTGTGTGTTCTTATTTTGATTTTATATATCGTGATCTTTTCTGTGAACCGCCCTGAGACCTCTGGGTATAGGGTGGTAGATAAATTCAATAAAATAAATAAAAAACCCTGTACTGTACCTACTTACCAGTACCTGGGAGCAAGCCTTACTGAACTCAGCATGACTTGTCTCTGATAGGATAGTGCCATTAGCATTTTATTTCCTTTCTATAGGTTATCTTACTACCCCTTACAACAGCATTGATCGCCAGCTGGAGGAAGGGAGGAACAGGTGCTGAATTCAAAGCAGTCCCCCATTCCCCTCTCCTGATCACAAAACAGGTGACCAGCATATCAACAGGTGACCAGTACATCAAAGATGGCAACAGCCATCATCTGTTGATGGGTGGGTACCGCAAGTGCTGTAACTTGTGTAGCCTCCTGATTCTTTGGGTTTAGACAATGACCTCTCTGTAGAAATAGGTTCATTCACAAGACTGAGAAATGTGGCAAAAGTACAACAGCAAGAACTGGTGGGGCTAAGCCAGGGGTCAGCAAACTTTTTCAGCAGGAAGAAGAAGAAGAGGAGTTTGGATTTGATATCCCGCCTTTCACTCCCTTTAAGGAGTCTCAAAGCGGCTAACATTCTCCTTTCCCTTCCTCCCCCACAACAAACACTCTGTGAGGTGAGTGAAGCTGAGAGACTTCAGAGAAGTATGACTAGCCCAGGGTCACCCAGCAGCTGCATGTGGAGGAGCGGAGACGCGAACCCAGTTCCCCAGATTACGAGACTACCACTCTTAACCACTACACCACACTGGCCGGTCCACTGTCCCTCAGACCTTGTGGGGAACCGGACTATCTATCTATCTATCTATCTATCTATCTATCTATCTATCTATCTATCTATATTGGGGGGGGGATGAATGAATTCCTATGCCCCACAAATAACCCAGATATGCATTTTAAAGAAAAGCACACCTTCTACTCATGTAAAAACACAATGTTTCCCAGATCATCCACGGGCCGGATTTAGGTGATTGGGCCGGATCTGGCCCCCGGGCCTTAGTTTGCTACAAGGGTGGCAAGGATAGCCTCCCAAACTTTCTTTTCCAGAATTGAAGTCCACTTCCACTTGGTGTGAAGTTCCAGCAAGCCAGGATGAAAAAAGCACTGAGGACTTACGGGGTCTTTGCTTTATTTAAACATGTGCAAGCAGAGCACAGTGGAAGCAAACAGGCACCCTACTTACAGTAAGCAGCAGAATCTCAAAAAAACAATGGACTCAGCTACTAATTTGCATCCCTCCATTCAAATTGCTCTGCTCCCTTCCCCCAAAGTCCGAAGAGTGACCTTCTCCATGCTCTGCTGAGTATCTCATTCTCAAACCTGAGTTCTCCAGCCATCAGGAGACCAACCCAGCTTAACAGGAATTTTCAGTCAGTAGCTATTAAACTATGTAAATTGCTTTCAACGTTTTCCCCTGCGAGGAAAACACGTAGCTGTTCTGGTTTAGTAGTCGAGTCCCCAACTTGGTGCCTGTGGGCAGTGCTTTTCTTCTGGAAAAAGGGGGTGCCAGTACTGTGTACCATTGAGTACCCCCATGTGGGGGGGGAAGCACTGCCTGTGGGCACTATGGAACCCTCAAATACTCTCCTGGTGTCCCTCGAGACTTCTTGTGCTTTCAAATTTTTAGTTTTGTTCAAAATGAGCTCTCCCTGCTTTTGTTGTTGTTTTTGGTTGGGTCTGTGACAGGTTTTTTTTTTTTGCAGGAAGGGGCTTCCTTTTGTCAGCTTTATTTATTAGGGGGAGTGTTGATGTTTTGCCTGGTTTTTTGTGTTTTTGGGATGGGGGTCTCCCCAGCTTTTTACTTTGGTGAAATAGGTATTTTGTGGTGTCTTTGAGTTTCTTAGACTTCCAAATATGCCCCTGGACATGAGAAGGGCTGGTGACCTCTAGTTTGGACCACTAGCCAGCTAGAAGAGCACCCACAACTCAGGGGTTTACACCTGGTTCTGCAGAGTAGCTTCTTCCCCTCCCATTCCGCTGGACATCTCACACATGCAAGTTGTGTTTATTTTCTCTGCACAAACATACACAAAGGCACATCCCTGCAATTAAAAAGAAAAAGTCACAATGAACAAGGTGAATTTCTGAACGATGGCAACCCTCAAAACCACAGCCGCTAGAAAAAGGAGGATGGAGATTGCAGAAATAACTGTTGCTTATTTCTGTTAAGTCTGTGTAGTGCCAATTGTTCTTTCAAGCAAGGGTACATCTTTAAATAGACACGTTTCCCCTTTAAATTCAGCACACAGGAACAGAGAAAAAGTTGAATCAGCAACTCCTGGGTGCCTCATTAATATTTATAACAGGCAAGAGACCCCAGGCAGGAATAAGAAATATCCTCCATCTAGTGGTCAGATGAGACATCACTCCTCTAGGTTGCTGGTGCCTGCCTGACATTTACATTCTGAGATGTTCCACAGAACCAATTGATTTGTTGCAGATCTCTCCCCCCGCCTTTTTTTTTAAAGAAAGGAAGCAAATCAGTGGGTGCATAAGCAAACAGATTATAAAAAGGTAAAGGTAAAGGGACCCCTGACCATTAGTTCCAGTTGTGACCAACTCTGGGGTTGTGGCGCTCATCTCGCTTTACTGGCCAAGGGAGCCGGCGTACAGCTTCCGGGTCATGTGGCCAGCATGACTAAGCCGCTTCTGGCGAACCAGAGCAGTGCACGGAAACGCCTTTTACCTTCCTGCTGGAGTGGTACCTATTTATCTACTTGCACTTTGACGTGCTTTCGAACTGCTAGGCTGGCAGGAGCAGGGACCGAGCAATGGGAGCTCACCCCGTCGTGGGGATGTGAACCGCTGACCTTCTGATCGGCAAGTTGTGGGCTCTGTGGTTTAACCCACAACACCACCCGTGTTTATATATATGTGAGGTAGGTTAGGCTGCAACTACAGCATGGATAACCTAAGAAGTCTTAAAAAGTGAGCCATATTTTGCTAGTTATTTGGTGGGCGATAGCTAATTAAAAAAAGGGAGGGGGACCATTCTTTGTGAAAAGCTAATGCCGAGTTACCAGATTAAAGCTGTTATCCTATGCAAATTTTCCAGGAAGTGAGTCTCATCGAACCCAGAACAACTTACTTCCTTGTAAGATCTGAAATCCCGTGCACACTTCCAGCTCACACCTATGCAGCGGATTGTGTAACAAGGCTTAGGTGTATTCTAACTATGTATAGGAAAAGGGCTGTATTTGCACACAGGCGCTTTGCACTTACTAGGGAGTAATCCCACTGAACTGCCATTGAGCTTCTCAGTAAAACAGACTTAGGACAAACTGAAAAACCACAATAGGGTAATACCCTATTAGGGCCAACCAGAATGTCAAAAGTTGTGAGCAGTCTTTTGTGTTCTCCAGTACTTTTCCTTCAGCTCATGAGATGGGTCATTAGGCTTAGTCTAATAAAAAGCATTCAGCTTTGAGTTGTTGTTGTTTTAACTGGACCAACATGACTACCTGTACTGTTTGTGTAATTAGAACTCTGCCGCAAAACACCTTTGGAGATGATGATGATAATGATGATAATAATGATGATAATTCATTACTTATGCACCGCCCATCTGACTGAGTAGCCCAAGCCATTCTGGGCGGCTTCCAACAGAATATAAAAACATAACGAAGCACCAGACATTTAAAACTTTCCATACAGGGTTATGTTCAGATGATCTCATTGCATAAAATAATGCAGTACACACACCCCACAGCCAGCACAGTCAGAACCACAGTTTAGACCTTCCTGTGAACATTTAACTACTGGATTTGCATCTAGTCCAGACACTTAGGAAATCTATGATCTCATCTTCATTTTCTGCTCAGCAGGTATATCGTGGAAAGAGAGTTATATGCAACTCAAAGCTTGCACCTGAACTTTAGCAAGTCCAGAAAGCCTATGACACAAACACACTTTCTTCCCTTGTTTTTGGAGACCTCGCATGGCTGCAAACCTCACCCCCCCCCGCCTCACTGGAAATAATAATAGTAATAATTTTATTATTCATACCCCACCCATCTGACTGAGTAGCCCAAGCCATTCTGGGTGGCTTCCAACACATAATAATCTGACCCGCCACAATAACTTTAAAATACAGTGGTACCTCGGGTTACATACACTTCAGGTTACATACGTTTCAGGTTACAGACTCCACTAACCCAGAAATATTACCTCAGGTTAAGAACTTTGCTTCAGGATGAGAACAGAAATCGTGCTCTGGTGGCGCGGCGGCAGCAGGAGGCCCCATTAGCTAAAGTGGTGCTTCAGGTTAAGAACAGTTTCAGGTTAAGAATGGACCTCCGGAACGAATTAAGTAAGTACTTAACCTGAGGTACCACTGTAAACAACTTTTATCAAATAAAGCAGGGATGCACAACCTGCAGCCCTCCAGATGTTTCTGGACTATAACTCCCATCAACCCCAGCCTGCATAGCCAGTGATCAGGGATGATGGGAGATGTAATCCAATAACATCTGGAGGGTGTCAGGTTGTGTACCCCTGAAATAAAGCAATATTCAATAATCCAGTGCTTTTTTTCTGGGCGGGACAGACGGACACAGGGGTACGCATACCCTTAAACATTTTATGAATCTTTGTACTTTTGTCCATGTACTGTATTTATTTCCCCCACTTTGAACTATAAAATGGTGATTTTTCTGGAGTCAAAATTAGAGTACCCCTGAAATTTTTTTTGTGTGAAAAAAGTACTGCAATAATCCATTAGGATATAATAGTAAACAGTCAATGCCAGATTTATGTATAAGCTAAAAAAGCTATAGGTTAGGGCCCCACAAAAATTTGAAGGAAAAGAAAACTGGATGTACGTTTCCAAAATATAAGATAAAAAACAAATAAAATAAAACCTACATACAGCGTTTTGTGTTGTGTATGGACCTATTAGGTCCATAAATTACCATATAGCATATATTCAACACAAAAAAACAGCGACAACTTGTTGTTGACAAAGGACAGCTGGACATATAAAGGGCCCCATTGCTTTCAGTAGCTTAGGACCTCATCAAACCTAAATCCGGCCCTGTAAACAGTGAATACTTTTTGGCTCCCCATTATTCTGCCCTTGGGACGAAAGAAAAGGAAGTTGAACTTGATCCTAAAACCAGCCGCCCTTCAGCGCCGCCTGAACGGGCACATCTTTATAAAAGGGGAGTCCAGCCCAACTTGACCGCCTTTGACAAACTGAAAGTGAAAAGCCTGCCGGAAGGGCTCGGGGATCGCTTGCTTTGGCCTGCCTGCGGCGGCGGCTGAACTGCAGCAATGGAGGAGCTGCCGGAACCGGGCGAAGAAGCCGCCGAGCCGGTCTCGGCTATGGGGGCGGCGGGCCAGCGGATCTCGGTGCACAACTTCTGCGGGCGCCTGTCGGAGCAGCTGGTGCACTTCCACGCCATGCGCCTGCGGGACTCGCTCTTCCTCTGGGTCGGGGAAGAGCCCAAACTCGGCAACCTGGCCGTGGCCATGTGCACCCCGCGCGTGAGTCCTCTCTTTCGGATGCTCTGAACCCCGGTGTTGGAGGAGGGGGTGGGGGGGACCGGGGGGGGGACGGGGAGGATGCGTTGCTTGCAACTTCGCATCTCCCCGTCGCGGATCGGTGGCGCATGCACAAAAGACTTGAGGCATGGAGGTTATCCGCCTTCTTTTATTGTCCATTCCGGGTCGCCCAGCCACTGCCCCACTGTCCTTTTTCTCTCGGCAGGTCAAGATGAGCAGGGGACAGCAAAGGTTGCAAGGTTTTTAGCTGGGGCAGTCAGATCCACTCTTTGACTATGGATTCAAACCTCTCAAATGTGTTTTATATAATGTGACTTTTTATTTCTATTCTTTGTATATCGCATTGCTATGGCTGATGCAATTAAATATTCGTTCCTTCCTTCGTTCCCCCGTCCCGCCACTGGCCTCCCTCTTTGCAGGCTGGAAACGGAAAGGGAGCCATGGTGCTACCCGATTTGGAGAGGACGTGCGCGGAGAAAAGCTTCCCCGGGCTCAAATCGGGCTTCTTCTCCCTCTCCCCGGAGAAGCATGCAGAGGCTTTGATGATGGTGATGTCCACAACCATCCTATTCTCCTAAAAGGATCAGTTAATGGGAGTGTTTTAAGATCGGGAAAGCGCAACTGCTGACACATTAGACATTTAAAGCAGATGATTCTTCCACTCACCGCAAAGGGTCCTGGGAGCTGTAGTTTACCCTTGCAGAAGGAAGATTCCTAGAACTGTTAACAAACGAGCGGGCAGCACAGTTAACAAACTATAGCGTTCCCAGGATCCTTTGGGGAAAGGCAGGTGCTGTAAATGCATGGGGTGTTTGCAAATTTATTAAGGTATAAGTTTTTCTGATGGTGTTTCCTGCTTGGCAGGGGGTTGGACTCGATGGCCCTTGTGGTCTCTTCCAACTCTATGATTCTATGATTCCTGTTTCATGGTCCACTTCATTATACACATACACACACACATATACACAGTGCTTTTTTTAATGTTTAGGGGTACTCCCATTTTCCTACTCATATTGAAACACTTTCCCTCAATGAGACCAGACTTAGATTCACAAGATGTTTAAGGGTATGCATCTCTTAGATTCACAAGATGTTTAAGGGCAAGTGCATCTCTTTCTCTCTCTCTGGCTAATGTGGCAGCCACAGGCCTTTTTCTGTTCCTCTGGATCTCTGCTTATTTTGAATTCTGCTTGCTGAGCTTTCCTTAAGTAGGATACGAAGCAAAATACTCCGTAGCCAGGGAGTGACTGAGTCCTTCTCCAGATAATCTTGAACGGGTTTGTGTGACAGGTGTAGCACAGAAGTGACATAACTCCAGCCCAAAAGAGATATTGTGGCACTGCGGTTGGATTCTGGTTAATGATATATAGCAGGTATCTTCAACCTTTTCAGACACAGGACCCAATTTTAACCTAAACATGCACCTGGGGCCCTGCTTCTTAATCTTTTGCACGTATTTGCATGGTGGTAGTGCTCCTGTTATGACACACTTTAGATCAAGCTGCAAGCCTCCCCAGCCACTCTGGGCAGCTTTCAGCAAAATATTAAAATACAGTAATGCATCAAACATTAAAAGTAAAGGTAAAGGTAAAGGTACCCCTGCCCGTACAGGCCAGTCTTGACAGACTCTGGGGTTGTGCGCCCATCTCACTTAAGAGGCCAGGGGCCAGCGCTGTCCGGAGACACTTCCGGGTCACGTGGCCAGCGTGACATCGCTGCTCTGGCGAGCCAGAGCCGCACACGGAAACGCCGTTTACCTTCCCGCTGGTAAGCGGTCCCTATTTATCTACTTGCACCCGGAGGTGCTTTCGAACTGCTAGGTTGGCAGGCGCTGGGACCGAGCAGCGGGAGCGCACCCCGCCGCAGGGATTCGAACCGCCGACCTTTCGATCGGCAAGCCCTAGGCGCTGAGGCTTTAACCCACAGCGCCACCTGCGTCCCTGCATCAAACATTAAAAGCTTCCCTAAACACGGCTGCCTTCACATGTTTCTAAAAGTCTGGTAGTTGTTGTTCTTTTTGACATCTGGTGGGAGGGCATTCCACAGGGTGGGTGCCACTACCGAGAAGGCCCTCTGCCTGGTTCCCTGTAACTTGGCTTCTTGCAGTGAGGAAACCGCCAGAAGGCCCTCGGCACTGGACCTCAGTGTCCGGGTAGAACGATGGGGGTGGAGACGCTCCTTCAGGTATACAGGACCGAGGCCGTTTAGGGCTTTAAAGGTCAGCACCAACACTTTGAACTGTGCTCGGAAATGTACTGAGTAAAATGCTTCTGTATACCTCCCTCCAAAACCAGGCTTGGTTTCTCTGCTAGCTGGACCTCAGGACAGACTTTTAAAGTTGACTTGTCCAGCTATTTAAGAAGCATGGAAACATTTTTCTAGGCCAGGCTCTGATGGCTCTACTTGTGTCTGTGATCTGTTTTAAATTGCCATGACCCAAGTATCTCTTGTGTGCGCTCTCTCTCTCTCTCTCTCTCTCTCGTATCTTTATAAGAGAGTCACTTGTGGAGGATGGAGAAAAACTCACCACCCCTTTTTGCTTTCTTTCCAGGACTCCATTCCAGCGTCTACCTTACTCTTTGGCGACTCCTCCAACAGCACCTCCAATTCACTAGCCCAAAAATTAGGTACGTAATTGTGTGCACCTTTAAACCTGCCGTGGTCTGGCTGGATGCAGAGGACTGGCGGGAGGCACCAGCTGGGGAACCCCCAAGGGAAAAAGGCTTAGAGCCTGGAGATTGGTGGTGGGTCAGAGGGAGAAGACTGGGAGCAGGAGGAAGTGTTGGAAGCTGAAGAGGTAACAGGGCTTAGTGAGCTGGGAGAGTCTGAGGCAGAGAGAAGTCTAGAATCAGAGGCAGAGGCAGAGGCAGAAGCAGGACAGGAGGGAGGCCAAGAGGCAAAGATGAGTTTGGCTGGTGAAGAGTCATGTGTCTCCCCCTCCTCTAGCTCCGCTCTGTCTCCCCCTGCCCCCGGTCTACCAGAACCAGGAGAGGCATGAAGAAGGTGGAGAGGTTAGCTTCATGCAGGCACAGTCTCAGATTGCTTGGGAAGGACCTGGGTAGGAGCTGTGGAAAGGCGGGGGGACCTTTAATCTCTGCAACTGCCACACAGGGGCAAGCCCTTCCAAGAAGAGTTGCTGTGCTTATTAGGCCTGGCATTCCTGAGCAGACCTTGCATCCTTGAACAAAGAGTTAACTCCACTTACTCAGTGTGATTTATTGCTGGCCTGCCCCTGACACATGAGCAGGGAGCTGTAGGCGTGGAGGTCAAATGTGCCCCCCCCCCGGCCTCCCTCGGGACTCTTCCCAGGCATGCACCCTCTGCCTAGGTCTCACCCTTCACCAGCTCTGCTTTGCATCTGCCTTGAGTATATTTGTCTGGCTGGAATGGGTCCTTGGACTCTGGTTATGCTTCTTGCTTCCCTAGATGGAGGGTATAGAGGGGTATGTGTTGAAACGATTTTACTGCCCAAAGCTTAACATTTATATCCATTGCTCCATCCACTTTAGGGACGCGGGCGGCGCTGTAGGTTAAACCACAGAGCCTAGCACTTGCCGATCAGAAGGTCGGTGGTTTGAATCCCCGCCACGGGGTGAGCTCCCGTTGCTCGGTCCCTGCTCCTGTCAACCTAGCAGTTCAAAAGCACATCAAAGTGCAAGTAGATAAATAGGAACCGCTCTGGCGGGAAGATAAACGGCGTTTCCGTGCGCTGCTCTGGTTCGCCAGAAGCGGCTTAAGTCATGTTGGCCACATGACCTGGAAGCTGTACGCCGGCTCCCTCGGCCAATAAAGCGAGATGAGCGCCGCAACCCCAGAGTCGGCCACGACTGGACCTAATGGTCAGGGGTCCCTTTACCCTTTACCTTTACCATCCACTTTTGGCACGGGGATCTGGCCCCCACAAGGGATTGTGGCCCTCAGGCTGAAAACGGCTCCCTGCTCTTCCTGTAGCACAATCGAAGAGAAATAAGCCTATGGCAGTGTAGGCTCTTTTTAAAACATATTCATTCTGAGTTATTCAGATAGTTTGGGGTGTTAGGGGAAGGGAGGGGTAGTACCTCTGCTGGGGGACACGCCATGCTCCTTCTGGGGTAGTTTGCCCACCTTTGGTCCCCATCCTGCACTCAGCTCTCACCTGTGGCTCCGAGAAGCCGTCAGCATGTGACAGTGGACACACCCAGGAAATGGCTTTGACTGGCCAGCTAAACCTGGGGAGGGCAGTCGATGGATCTCAAACCCTTGGCGAGTTAGGGACATGCGAAGACAGGCTCCTGCAAATTGAATGGATGAGACCAATATTGTGTTCAACAGTCAAGAAGGCAGTTTCTGCACGTGCTGTAGAGGGAAGCGAGGGGCAGATCCACCTGGGAAGGTAGCCATCTAGGAGAAGGAAAACTCTTGATCCTAAACCTCTGCTGCCTTGCAAGACATCTTTGGGAGAAGAAAAGGCTAAGGAGTAAACCCTACACAAATTGGGAGTGGAGTCCCTAAGATGGTTGGATGGCGCCTTGCACGCCTCCTTCCGGCAACTCTTGCAGCCAAGCTGGTGCCAAACGTATTTCAGCAAGGACAAGAGAGGGGTTTTGTCTCCTGGACAGGCCAGGACCTCCATATACACCACCCTGGCTTGCACCCCAGGGAAGTCACTTTGGTGCTGCTAGCACAGCAGTTTGACCTCCCCTATTGAGACAGAAGGACGCCAGCATCAATGCAGGGAGCTTACTTCAGATGCCATTAGGTTATTTTATCTCCTCCTCCCCTTAACCAATTGCTGACCCTCCTGTGGGATTTGAACTGCTCTGGTCCATGGGGTCAGGAAGAGTCGGACACGACTAAACGAGTAAACAACAACAACAAAAATGTATTTTTCATTACGGCTGCAGCATTAGCTCCTTCATTTTTTTTTTTTTCTCAGTCTTTGCATCTGTTTTTCTTTCAGCCAGCAAGACGAGAAAGCAGATTTTTGTCAGCTATAATATTCAAAATACAGACAGCAGCTTCACACTACTTGTGGAAAACCGAATCAAGGAGGAAATGACAATATTTCCAGACAAGTTTTAGCTTTGCATCATTGTGGCGTGCCTGCATTTTTGTTTCTGTGTTTTTTGTTTGTATGTTTTTAAAATAATGAATGGGATGACATGCTTTTTTTCTGTCACTGAGTAAACTTCATTTGCTTTTTGTATCAGGCCTAGAAGCTGTAAGGTTTGGCTGAGGGTGCCATCTACTGGATGTGCTGGGAACTACACACATGATAACGCAATCTGTGTTCTTCCCACTATGGCTTCCTTCTCGCTTCTAGTGCATTATGAGGCTAACTTGGTCCAGGGCAGTACCACTTCAACCATGGGGGACTCAAGAAATCCAGTTATCTTGAGAAAAACGAATCCCTTCCTATCAAAAACCACATGGCAAGGAGAAGGGCTGACTGCCAGTTTCCTCTGTGCAAGGAGGTACTGCATTTTATTGTAGGGAGAACATTAAATCATGTGAGCCACCCCTGCAGTCTTAAATGGTATGGCCTATAACAGGTTTACTGCTTCATCTGCATTTGTTGCAGTCGAGAAACAGCCCTGTCTTAATAGGGAAGGAGTAAATATATTGAGTTGCATGCTGTAAGAGGAAGTACTGCTGGCATGAATCTAATGGAGTCATTTAGTGCTTCTTGCTGTGATTCTGTTAAAAAGTTCCCTATTCTTTGTGGGTTTTGTTTTGTTTTTAAATGAGAGGGAGGTAATCTTGCTTTCCCACAAGAACAACAGGAATAAACTATTGGAGCTACTACAGCATCTGGGCATTAATAAAATGAAGTCCATAGGCGCTAGGTCTAGGGGGCTTTGGGTGTCAGAAACCCACAATTTTCTTTGGGGGGGGTGTGTGCTTAGCACCTCATATGCGATGCACCTTAGCACCTCATACGCGAGATCTGATTTTTTCCTTTTTTAAAATCATTTTTATTGATTTTCCAATAAGAAACATCCAATCATAATACTTCAATTAAAATAAATAAAATAAAATAAAAAAGACCAAATTATAATTATTAATTTTTTGGGGCGCCCCACGGTCTGGATCTCTGAAGCAAATCTCCACATCTTAGTCCTGCTTCTCGTTTTTTCCATATTTTCCACATCTCGATTTTAACGCTTCATAATTCTTTGTCCCTGCGAGTTCCGGCTTCTACTGGAAGTCATGTCGGAACCCCAACCCCTGCCAGGCCTCTGAATGCAACTTCTGGTAGAAACCAGAAGTCGCTTGGGAGGCCTCACAAGGCCTCGGACATAACCTCTGAGAGACCCTGCAAGGCCTTGCAAGTGATGCTGCGCCGTCACGTAACGTCATGATGTCACGACACGTCCCGGGCGCCATTGGGCACCCATAACCCGGAGCCCAAGTCGGCGCCCCTGACAAAGGTAAATCTGAAGCATGTATTTAGAGAGATGCTTCAAATGCACCTCCAACCTAGTGGCCTGTAGTTGGACTACAACTTCCACCAGCTGCTGCCATCATAGCCAGTGGCCAAGGATGGTGGGAACTGTAGTCGCAGCTACAGCTAAAGGTCAGCAGGTTGAGGAAGGAAGGCTGCTTTAAACAAATGGATAATGGAAGAACTTCCAAACGGGAAGTTCTCCTGTGTGAGCATGGATGCAGGAGGAGAGCTTAATGAGATACTAGTCATGAAGACTAAGGCTCTCTCGGCTTGAAAAGTTTAATAGGTTGGCGTTTTGCAGGGATGGCAGTGCCTTGTCGCTCATCTTTGATGGGAACATGAGAAGTCGCCTTATGCCCGATTCAAGCAGTGGGGCCAATCTAGCTCAGTATTGTGTTCAGTGCCTGGCTATGGTACTGTAGGTTCTTAGACTAGATCCCTTTCCCAGACATATCCCTGAAATGCTGGAGACTGGATCAGGATTGCATGTACTTGGTTAGTGAGCTACAACTCTTAAAACTGATGGGATGGATCCAATGGAGAGCAGGTGTGATATGATTTTTAATGTTTTAACACGCTTTTATGGATGCCTATAAGTTGCCTTGACACTAGACACAGGTATATTTAAATATTTCAGTTAATAATAATAATAATAATCAGGTACCTGCCTAAAGAGGTTGCTAGTATACCACTGGCAAGACAGACGAGTGTGGGGTATTGTTTTTTTCTAATGGGGCAATGTCTTTTATTCCTGTTCATTTACATACAAAGTTGTTCAGCAGGTACAACGGATGTGACATCATGCAGACATTTAGCTTTTAAGACAGTTCTTCAGTAGTTGACTTTTAAGCTTGTGCTATGAAGCACCACCAAACCACCCGTGATTTATTTTAATAAAAAAAGAAGAACTGTAGAGTAACAACGATTAGTTAGTAGAATTTCATCAAATTGAGGGGAAGGGGAAGGAAATCTCACCCACTACAGACATAAGCACACTACTCCATTCTCAAGAAAATGTTTTCACACTGTACATTTAAAAATGAGGTTTTGTTAACATTTTTTTAGAAATTAAGTGTGGAAGATCTGCCACGCTTAACTGGTTTCTTTCTGTCCCAGCTACAGATGCAACTTGACATCACATCCAGAATTCATTATAATGGCACTTCTGAGTTTGGTGATTCCCGGCCCCCCTTCATTTGGCTTTCGGAACTGGCAACATAAATGAAATACTTCCAATTAGTAATAATCAAGCAGCCTGTATCTCAAAACATCCCCATCTCATATAGGGGATGCTTCATTATAACTGCATTCTACCCCATCTTTATAGTGTTTTGGTAACAGAAATGGACACAGAAAACCTAAATAAATAAAAATCAGTCCTGATTAATGCTATTAAAATGGGTTTTAAGTAAAATATTTCAGTGCTAAATTTAAAAATGAAAAAGCTAGACAAACTGACCAATCTTGGCTCATAGAAAAGTGGGGAAATGACTGAAGTCTATACAGTGGTACCTTGGTTGTAGAACTTAATCCGTTCCGGGAGTCTGTTCCTGCACTCCCATGTCAGACATTTGGCTTCCAAATAACATTCGAAAACTGGGATAATTCTGGGTTTTTGGCGTTCGGGAGCCAAAATGTATGTGTACTAAGGTGTTTGAGAGCCAAGGTATGATTGTAGTTGATTACTAGTGCTTTCCCTATTAGGATGAACTCAAAGTGAGGCTTCTGTTATCTTCAGACCTGGCAACTACTTGAGGTTTCTTAATTGGGATGACTGGCTGCCTTGGTTCTTGACCTCCACTCCATGGGTTTCTATGAAGAGTACTGAATGTTATGTGTCCATCTAGAATCACCTGGCAATCAACAACTTTAAGTCATCCTATAGCAACCATGGGTCTTCAGCCAGCCTGTGTACCAAAGCTGGTCTTTTAGTTGCATTGCTATAGGCTGAATCAGTCTTTGGCACAGCCCCACTGACATGCTTAGTATGGCTTGTGGTAGCATGGCGGAAACTGACCTGAGCACAAGATGTCCTCAAGCACTCAGCTCCTTCACCTCAGTCACAGCTAGAAGTCAGTAGAGGTCACTGAAAACCACAACTGCTACAGACTGAGGCTGCAGTGACTGCTACAGTCTTCCTTTTCCCATGAACTCTTCCCTTGTGTTTACCAGCAAGGGGGGGGGGGGCGGAACATGGCACCAGATATCTGGCCAATGTCAAATTATTACTTTTAATGGAGTGTTCACTGACTCTGTGAAGGGGACTATCTGAACAAGGAACAAACAGCAAACACTACCAATGAAGGTATGGTTGCATGATCTGGTTCCCTCTCTCGTATGAGGGTGATCTTTGAATAGCCTTTCTTCTGCTAAGGAAGAACTGACCAGGACCAGCCTGGAGGTAGAAGATTGTTTTTAAGCAGAGATGAAGATGGTGCAACAGAGGATGCTTGCTTACTTGCTTGTTTGATTTATTTATTCCCCACCCTCCCCGGCCAAGGCTTGTGATGTACACAGTTGTTCCTTTTCATCTCTGCTCAAAACAGGTTTGCAGTAAGTGCAAAACTTACTGGTTGCAGGCTGAATTATTATTATTATTATTAATTGAATTTAGTTACTGCCCTATACCTGGAGGCCTCAGGGCGGTTCACAGAACAATGTGCACACTATGGTCAATGGTGCCCCTACAACCTTCCACAAAACATCACCTGCCTCCCTTGTACACTGTTGGAGAGCCTTAAAAAATGAACTGGAAACCAGTGTTTCCTCAAAGATGGGCTTGTCAGACTTCCAACCCCCTGTCAGTGTGCACATGCTTGTTGCATATAGAGGCCTACACAATGTGGCCTAGATGCGAAAACAGAAAGCCAACTCAAATGGCTGACAAGCTTTGATACGCAGCTGACAGGCCTGTTTTAAGGACACAAAGGATATGCGAATGAGGAGCTAACAACGGGGCAGTCCAGAACCCATCGTTCCTAAGGAGATGTCAACATCACATTATGGGTAAGGCTTTAACAACTTGCAACTGGTTCAGGTGGTGAGCTGTGTTCAGCTACATGCTATGAAGATATCAGGGCTTCCAGAAACCTTGGTTGCCTGAGACTTCCAGAACAGAGCACCTGGCAGGGCACAGTGGAGAAGTACTTATCACAAGTTATACAGGACCGTAGTGCAGCAAATTCAGTAGTGCTCTTTGTTTGGATGGTAAGTTAGTGCTAATCTCGTCTCTTCGTCGAAAGCTGATTTGAATCTGTTAAGCACCGTGAGGTACTGGACGCTATCAAAATAATGTTTAAAGTACCATATTTTTCGCTCTATAAGACGCACCAGACCACAAGACGCACCTAGTTTTTGGAGGAGGAAAACAAGAAAAAGAAAAAAAATTCTGAATCTCAGAAGCCAGAACAGCAAGAGGGATTGCTGTGCAGTGAAAGCAGCAATCCCTCTTGCTGTTCTGGCTTCTGGGATAACTGCGCAGCCTGCATTTGCTCCATAAGATGCACACATATTTCCCCTTACTTTTTAGGAGGGAAAAATGAGTCTTATAGAGGAAAAAATACGGTATCTTCAGCAAAAGTACTATTCCAAAGGGAAATGAACATTTGCTTTTGGACCGAGGGAAAACTGTAAAATAAGCTGGAAACAAAATGTGAAGTACTGATTCAAAAAGTGAGATTTCCAACGATATAAATAAAAGGGGAGAAAAATCAAAAGATTAATTTTCATATAATTTTTTTTTTTAAAAAAAATCACCAAGGGCTTCCATCACCTTACACAGTCCATTAAATATGTTGAGAAACTCCCTCTCTCTTGCTTTTGCTTGTTTGTAAAGTTAAGGAGCATCACATCAGAACAGGAAAGTAGAAAGTGCAGCAGGCGAAAGAAATGAGCACAACAAAGACTTTAATGGCGTTAAAATGCAATGAACTCCACAGGCTGGCATGTGGTCCACATGATTCGTTACACTATTCTAAGACTATATGCACAGAGACGGGGAATTAAAAATCTGTTTTGTACCACAAGGATTGCAAAAGTGCTGTGTGTTGGCCTGGAACTTTTGCACGTCCATAACCAAATTCTCTCTCTGCCTCTCTCTCAAATGCTTTTCAGGGCCCCACTCTAGTTTAAAAACAACGAAAAATTATTATACTTCATAGATTTTACTGAAATGCTAGGATGTTCCTGATAGGTCGCTTGCTAACAAGCATTATATAAAAGGCGTTACACAAATTTGGCACATGAATACTGCACAATTCAAAGAGGCCTTATTTTTCACTGCGAGGTTGTAATAGTCTCAACATAAAAGAAGAATGGAGAGGAAGAAATGGCCTTTTTGTGGTTGAAGCCAGACAGTTTATTAGAGAGTGTAAGAAAGATGGGGCTCGCACTTTTTCAAGTCCCACTCGGGTGAATGCAGTAGTGGCAATTCTGGGGGGAAATTATACACACACACATATATAAACCACTGATCTATTCAGTGTTGTTGTCTTTCCCTCAACGGGGCTTGAGAAAGATTTCCCCGAGTGTCTCATCCTCTGTGTGAAAGTTACCAGCTTTACAACAACGTCATTTTTTTCTTCTCAAGTACATACATTCTTGCCTCTTAGATCAGGCCAATTCTGCCCTCCTAGCAAAAAGCCAGCACTGAAACGCTGCACAACTTGCTATGTGACAAGCCGCTTTGTGGGCTTGGTCGCAGGAACGCAAAAGGCAGCCTGACAAGAGGAAGGAAGAAGAAACACAAGCAAGTTAACAGACAATATATAGAGCAAAGAAGGGTCACAGGAAGGGAGGAAAGCACACGAGGGGGGAAAGAGTCCCTTTCCTTCACCCACAAATGCAAGGTGGACATCAAACAAAGTGACAGTCAAATGGATGGATCTACACGTCACCACACATCTGGCTGCTGCACTCATTTAAATGGCTGTACCACTGGGCAATCACAAATGCATGGTCTGAGTGGAAGGGGAGGGAAGGGGATAGTTAACTATAAGCAAAGTAGCCGCAACTCCAGAACATCCTTGCACAAAGCTGGCTCTGCAAGGCTCTTGCGCAACAAACACGGCTTGAGCAGCCAACATCTGTTTGTGTTAAGAACATTTAAATCGTTGCTAGCTTTTGGTGGAAGAGGAAGGAAGAGGGCTGTTGGTGGGTTGCTCTTTCTTTTTTTGCTTCGTTGACATCCGGATCCTAAACCGATTTTAAGCAGGAGCAACCTCTGTTGAATTTCAGTGTCTAAATACATTTAGGATCAGGGTACGTCTGTTTTCAGCCAAGTGAACCACACGGGGTCAATGCATTTGTTCATTTGGGGGAGGGGGGGGAGGAAAAATCCTACAAGAGCACTTGGGATTTTTATTTTGGTGCACTTCAAGTGGCCATTTCCCATAAGCTTTCACGTTGGAAAATGGCAGCCAGCTGATAATATGCAAACCTATTCTTGGAAAAACACTATTACAAATCTCATAAGGAAATCACTCTGGTCTCCATTAAACATCCAAAGAGCCTGTTTGGTTTATTATTCCCCATCTCCCCATCTCCTCTTCCCCTAATCTGAAGCATTAATTTATCATATCATTTCATTTACAGCTTATCGCTCATATTAGTCCGTTAAAATCAGTCTTTGGGGGACAGGGAAGGCTCGCAGCTAAACCAGTGTTGGGTTAGACAGAACTTTCCAGTCTAGCCACTTCTGGACCAAGCATGTTCAAGTCTTAAACCCTTCTGGCCATCTTTTCCCCTTCCCAAATTGGAAATATTCTCATAGAAAAAGCACTACCTTATAGTCCCTAGAACCTTTGTTAGGTCAGAACCACTTTAGGTAAAGCCTTGTTTACCACTGAGTACCGAATTTAGAAATTTCTTATTGTTGTTGTTATTATTATTAATAAACACTTGTAAGAATTCCTTATAAAGAGACACGTTCCTCTTTTAAATCCACATGCCTGATCTCCATTGGAAAAACCGTAGTTTGCTTGTGCAGTGGTTTCTTTTAGGCTTGAAACTGCAACTTTTCAAGTTTAGAAAACAGCTTTTTAAAAAACAGACTACAGCTCACTAACCAAACTCTATTTCTGCTGCCTAGAACGGAGTTGGAATTTTAAGTGAGAGCTTTGTATGCACACTTATACAGTAGGTAAACTGCAAGACGGGGTGGTGGTAGGGAGGACTGGATTATCTGGAGAGACAAAGAAAATTGGTTGAACCTAAAACGTCAGTAGTCAAAGAATTCTTTGTCGCAGCAAGGAGATGCTTCATTCCTCCAACAAAAGCACAAAAAGACAATAAAAAGCAAAACGAATCTCATGGTTTCTATCTTGGAATGTCTGCTCTTACGGAGAACAACGCGGCTTCATGTTTGTGGTCAACAAAGGAGAAAAGGGAATAAAGTGCTTCATGGCGGGGAGAATCATTAAAATAAATAGAAACATTTCATGGCAGGAAGAAAAGAAAAGTTCCGACAGGCAGTTTTGTCTCCAGCCAGTTGCTTTGAGGATGCATTCCCCTCCCATTACTAGTTCCAAAGCGATTTGCACCCCAGTCAAAAGATTCCTACGAGAAGTGGCTTTAGCAGCAGAGTCCAATTCCCCCATTTATCTGTCCCTTTAATTTCACTGGTCTCTTGTGGAAAGCACTGCCACACCAAAAGTGCCTTCTCCTCCAGCCGGCCAGCTACATCGCCTTCATCCCGTTGGCCGTGACGCTCTCGGTCACTCCATCGTTCACGGCGGCCGAATCATGGAGGCCAGAGTAATCCTTGAGTTCGGAGTTTGTCAGAAGCAGAGGCTGTTCCCCCTTCTTGTGCGGCAGGAGGGGCTGGCGGGTGTAATGTTCGCCGTCTGGAATGTTCTCCGGCAGGTTCTGGTTTTTGCTCTCGGGCAGGAGGAGGATACAGATGATGCAGATGAGGGTGCAGCAGGCAAAGATGACATGGTGGAGGAAGTAGCCTTTCTGGTTGTGGAGCTCCATGATGGGTGCCGTGAGCATGCCAAAGCCTGCGCTGGCCTGGACGAGGCCAAGCCCACCACCCCTGTGGAAATGAGCATGCAGATATATATATATTTGGGTGACAAAAATCAGTTTGGTTACAGATTCACCAGTTTGCAATGTTACGGCATCATAAACGGATCAGAATTGTATGTGCACTTCCCTGTATGGCGGAGTCGCCTTCGAAACGATTCGCTTTGCTTATGCGCCAACTTCTTTTTAATAAGGAAACTCAAAGCAGTTTGCAACAATTAAAACATCGCAATTAAAACACCAACAGCAACAGTTCTACATGTTTCCTAGTGCTTCTAGTTCTACATGTTTCCTATACTTCTGAAAGGTCTTTAAATGCACCTCAAAAAGCAGAAAGGTCCGACTTTGTGCTAGCAAGTTCTACAGGAATGGGTCCCTGGCTGTGTACCCTTCTGCTGCTCCATACTCAAAAATCATGCTCTCTCCCCTGGAGCATCGTAAAGTAGTTCTTTCCTCCATCCTTTCAATAGAGAAAGGGCAATCCCACTGGCAACTTAATCAAGCTTAAACTGTGTCAAAAAATGGCAATTTGTAGCCCCAAATGATTCAGACATCTGAAGGCAGCCCTGTTTAGGGAAGCTTTTAATGATTAATAGATTATTGTATTTTAATATTCTGTTGGAAGCCACCCAGAGTGGCTGGGGAAACCCAGCCAGATGGGCGGCGTAATAATAATAATAATAATAATAATAATAATAATAATAATAATTTAAGTTTCCTCTTGGAATAAGGAGGCTCCCCAGCAATCCTACCTTAACATTCTTCACCTTCAATTCCTAATATAATTATTACTGTGAATGTATTTTGCCCATCTTTAGCGGGGGGGGGGGCAGGGGGAGCACATGATGGAACATAGCTCAGATTTTGGACTAAGCAGCTAGTCTCCTCCTCCTTCTAGGCAGGGCTGTCTTAAGCATATGCGGCGCCGGGGTGCAAAGATCCGCCCGGTGACCCCCCAGGTTGCCCAGTCCCAGGCGCGCAGGAGGGCGGAGCTGGCCGGCCGGCCACCTCAATAGCTCGCTGGCTTGGTCGCCCCCGAACTCATGGCGCAGAAGAGCCTGCTGTGGCGCTCCGACTGATGGGTGGGCTTTTCCCCCGGACTCAACTCTTGGGCCCTGGACTCTTGGCCTGGCGCCCCTGAGAGCCCGGTGCCCGGGTGCCCCGCACCCCTAGCACCTATGGGTAAGACGGCCCTGCTCCTGGGGGTGGCAAGGGCTATAAAAGTAAGAGGCACCTAAGAATGAAAATGGGTTAGACTTCAATTGGTACTCCTCAAAGTTATCTGCACTTTTGAAGGAAAAAACCAAGAGTTCTGCCAGAGTTAATTTCATGTCAATTATGCCCCTTCATCTTACTCAGATTTTACCTGGCCATTTCAATGGCCCCAGATATTTACTACCCTTCACACCCAGTTGGGGGAAAAAATCCAGAAGGATCAATTTTTATGCCCTTGAAAATCCAAATTCTGCATGCTTTGAGTAAAAATTACCCCACACAACCCAACCCTGGCCATTTAAAAAATAAGCAGAGACAATGAAGTCTTATAATTGTGAAACTAGTGTGGATATGTTGCCTAGTTTAAATTTGCAGGAATTCACCAAACACCGCTCAATAACATCAGTGATGGAAAAGGAGGAAACTTATGCTAGGCTGTAATATACAAAGGGCAACCACTTATAATTGCCCATCTGTTGCTTTCATGAGCGAGAGTCTACTTTCTATCTCCAGATCGCTAAAAAACTTAACTTGTGAAATTCTCTTTTGTCATCACTAGGGAGCAGGCTTTCCTCACATTTATACAGAGCCACTTAAAAATAATGAGGAACCACAGTGATTGAAAAAGACATTTTATAGTTACGGCTCTTTATCATTCTCCCTCTCTAAAATTCTGAACATTTCTCTTCCTGTCAGTTAGTCATTCAGTCAGCCAACAGGGTGCCATCAGATTAAAGAATTCTCAGCTGACCAACTGGATGAATTTTAGTTGATTAATGAAATCTGCACACATTTACAGATGAAGGAATCATACTTTGTTTTCAGATGATACAAATTCCTGTCACAGCAGTCCCTATCCTGGATTCCATTCCATTCCATGTGTGAGAGGGAGGAATGCCACTTCTACAAGGGCCTGCCACTCTTGGCTTGGGTAGCTTCACATTTTTAAAAGAATATAGTGCTTAAAATTAATTAATCCAAGAGCTGGTAAAGTGCTGCATCTTATCTACAAAAAGTGCCCAGTATGAATGACTTCTCTGTCAGAAATTCGTTAGATGGCATCAGGGAAACCACTGTCTCAGGTGCAACACTGGCCATAGGCAATATGGGGACAAACTGCCTTGGTCCAGTATACCTGAAAGAGTGTCTCCACCCCCATCGTTCAGCCCGGACACTGAGGTCCAGTTCTGAGGGCCTTCTGGCAGTTCCCTCACTGCGAGATGTGAGGTTACAGGGAACCAGGCAGAGGGCCTTCTCAGTAGTGGTGCCTGCCCTGTGGAACGTCCTCCCATCAGATGTTGAGGAAGTAAACAACTGTCTGATTTTAGAAGACATCTGAAGGCAGCCCTGTTTAGGGAAGTTTTTAATGTTTGATGTTTTATTGTGTTTTTAGTATTCTGTTGAGAGTCGCCCAGAGTGGCTGGGGAAACCCAGCCGGATGGGTGGGGTATAAATAATAATAATAATAATAATAATAATAATAATAATAATGCTCATCTTGACCTTGCAGTACAGTTGTATAGATTAAAAGATAAACTTTGTCAAAAGCTCTGAATATGTTAACAGGTTCTCTCTAAATGCTGTTATTTTTTCCCCAGCTGATTTCTCCGATTAATCAACTAAAAACTGAAGACCTAACAATGAAATACCATCCAATCAGGAGCGGCGGCTGCTTACCAGGATAGTGCAGGGGCATTGCAGGGTGATGGTAAGGCAGGGCTATGCAAAGCCAACCCAACGTTCCTGCTGGCACACCCAAGCAGGCCCAACCTCACCATTATCTATGCCACCACCTCCTGTTACCGCAGATGGCAGCAACATCATTGTTGGGAGAGTGGAGGCATGGCACTGCCCCCCCCCCCCGCCGGCCAATCCTGCCAAGAGAAACTTCAGTGCTCAGAAATCAGACCCACAAACATTATACCCACCCTTCTTTTCTGCAAGAAGAGGATTTCAAGTCTATTTCATTTTTTATTTTATTTTTTGCTGTGGGCTCAGACGTCTGACAGAGCCATAAGACTGCTTAGTCCAGCACGCTTTGGAAATCCCTATGGATATAAAACCTGCATCCAGATTTATTTTACACTATCCTGTTCTTGTCTGTCCTGGTCCCAGTTAGGAGAGTCCAGCCATGAATGGCTATCCAATGCAGATTCAGAGAGCTGCTGTTCCACTGGCATACAGAGATGTAAGCACTGTGCTACTGCTAGTACGAAGGACTTGCGCTTAGCAAAGCCTTCATTGCAAGCACTCGGTCCCTGCAGTGAGTCCAAATAGCGGCCACCAGAATGAGCTGCCAATGTAAATAAATTATGTCACTGTTTGATGCAGATGACTGGAGGCCTTTGCATAAATATAGCAGGTTGTGCCAGCGCTGAACAGAGCAGGACTCTTCCATCTTCTCATTCACCATCTGGCTGCGGTGGATGAAGGCTGTGTATGCCTCCCCCTCCCTTGGCCAGCCACCAGAAGTGATGTACAATGACATAGTACACATCTGTACATGGGCTGCACCTGCTTCCCAGGACTGGATTCCTGAGAAAACTCCTCCTCTTCACTTACAAAGGGGGGGGCATTTTAGGGCACACCCCCAAGCTCCTGCTAACTGCCTTGGCTCATTCACATCCTTATCTCTATTTCAAATGCTCAGGCTGTGAGTGACACTGCTTAGGTAGCCAAAATACCGCCACCATTTTGCCAACTTGCATCCCTGCTACTCTTTGTCCGCTCTTCCCAAAATTACTGTATTTTTTGCTCTATAAGACTTACTTTTTCCCTCCTAAAAAGTAAGGGGAAATGTGTGTGCGTCTTATGGAGTGAATGCAGGCTGAGCGGCTATCACAGAAGCCAGAACAGCAAGAGGGATTGCTGCTTTCACTGCACAGCGATCCCTCTTGCTGTTCTGGCTTCTGAGATTCAGAATATTTTTTTTCTTGTTTTCCTCCTCCAAAAACTAGGTGCGTCTTATGGTCTGGTGCATCTTATAGAGCGAAAAATACGGTAACCTGTTCTATAAAAAAACCCTCTCTTGTTCCATTTTGTAGCAGCAAGAACACACACAGCTGTTTCGTCAACAAGTTTACTGTGGCAGGGTTAGGAGTTTCATTTTGTTAAGTGCCCGAAAGAAGCTTTACAAATGAACTCCTTGGCATAAAGAATTAGAAGTCTTCAATGATGCCTAAAGTACTTGGCAGCATGGGACCAGAGGAACCAACCAAAACTAAGGCATCAGCATACTAAATGCTGTTATATCAAGGAGCCTCCATTCTGCAGCTCTCAGTGTTGTAGCTTTTGGGAGACAAAAAACACTCTGGATGCTTGAATTTGGAGCTGTCCACAACCAGACTTTTGCTTGTGACAAAGGAAGTAGAAGTTCTAATAAATGCTATTGACTGACCTCCGTCCTCTACATTTTTCTTTTTGTTCTTGCTTTATTTGAAAAGACTGTGTGTGCTGGTAAGATTTCTATTAATTTCATCTTAAATTACGACACTCTTAAAAATCCAACTGAGTTGATGCACAAAATTAACCTAAAGGTCAATAATGTGTTTCCTATTAACATCAGTAAGAACAACTTAATTTAATACAGAGAAAGAATGCTACTTATTTATTAATATACCACCCTTTTCTTATTTAGAGCTCAAGGTGGCAAGCAACAAAAATGAAACAATAGCAAGTGAATTAATTTATGTTTTTACAGTCGTACCTCGCAAGACAAATGCCTCGCAAGACGAAAAACGCGCAAGACGAAAGAGTTTTCCGTTTTTTGAGTCGTTCCGCAAGACGAATTTCCCTATGGGCTTGCTTCACAAGACGAAACGTCTTGCGAGTTCTTGCGAGTTTGTTTCCTTTTTCTTAAAGCCGCTAAGCCGTTAATAGCCGCTAAGCCGCTAAACCGTTAATAGCCGCTAAGCCGCTAATAGCCACTAATAGCCGTGCTTCGCAAGACGAAAAAACCGCGGAACGGATTAATTTCGTCTTGCGAGGCACCACTGTACTGATGTAGTGCTTTTTTTCTCATATTCAGAAAAATTCACAATCTCGACAATCCTTGCAGCAATCTTAGAAGGCTGAACAGTACTATTATTACTGCCCCTATACAGTCGTACCTTGGAAGTCAAACGGAATCCATTCTAGAAGTCCATTCGACTTCCAAAATGTTTGGAAACCAAAGTGTGGCTTTTGATTGGCTGCAGGAAGCTGCCTTCCAACTCTACAATTCTATGGTTCCATAAGTGGCTTGCTTTACTAGTGATCTAGCCAAAAATATACAAACCCACCTTTATTTTATTTCTTATTATTAAAACAGAATCCCAACATGCATCCAAAGAACTCAGGGCACAAAGTCCATTTGCCTTTGCATCCTCATATCAAGCCTGGGATAGGAGGGTAGCAGCTGGCCCAAATATTTCCCACTCAGCTGTGCATCCTGAAATACCGTATTTTTCGCTCTATAAGATGCACCAGACCACAAGACGCACCTAGTTTTTGGAGGAGGAAAACAAGAAAAAAAATATTCTGAATCTCAGAAGCCAGAACAGGAAGAGGGATCACTGCACAGTGAAAGCAGCAATCCCTCTTGCTTTTCTGGCTTCTGGGATAGCTGGGCAGCCTGCATTCGCTCCATAAGATGCACACACATTTCCCCTTACTTTTTAGGAGGGAAAAAGTGAGTCTTATAGAGCAAAAAATACGGTATTTTTCTTTAAAGCTCTTTTTGTCCCATGCGGCAGTACTGATGGAACCTTCCCTGCAAAAGCTACCATTTACTGCTAATTGGGGAGGGTTTAATGTATCATTTAATGGAGTTGGTTCCAAAATGTCCATCCCCAAAAACTACCCAAAAAAGGTACCAGTGGACTGTCTTGTGCAAAAACAAGAACCCTAACCCTCAGAACGTCTCCTCAAGCCTGAGTGAGCTTTTCATGGCCATACCTTATAACTGTTGGTGTGATTTCTGCACAGAAGAAAACGCTGAGACTTCCTACTGCGTGTGATGAAAACATACCGACGATGGAAAACGCTGTAGAGAATTTGTCCTTTACAGTGTCGCTCATACCTACGAGACACATGCAAAAAAAAGCTTAATCTCCATCCCATTCATGATCAATAGGTAGTAGCCTTTTAAAGCTGCTCCCCTCCACCAAACACTATTATTATGTCCAAATAAAACCAGCCATTTAGTTTTGGTTATAGGCTCCCATCACTGGCTGGTCTCAGGGCAGTTTACAAAAGTATGTCAGTTTAAGACAGATACGGTCCTAGCCAATGCTAGTCCTACTCAAAGCAGGCTCACTGAAGTTAAGGAATATGACTTAGTTTCATTAGTTTCTGTAAGTCTGTTCTGAGTAGGACAAGCACTGGAGGCGACCCATGCAAATTCCAACAAAATCACTGTCTAAAAACACAAAACTAACCAATGGCAAAATGAAACAGCAGCACAGAACAACAATGCAGGAGACAGTAATGCAGAGAACAGGTTCAACTATTATACTAGTGGTTCCCTATGTGAACCTTTTCACCATTTCACATAAGTAAACTGTAGCCATTCATTCCTACTGAGAAGGGTAAAGTGCCATGTTTTTGGACACTGTTGAAGGGAAGGCAAAACCTGCCTCCCACTGGATGACCTACCCCTCCCCAAGGATGGAGAACGGCAGGAGAAATGTTTTCCTTGGTGTAGCTTTGTTTATATTATATTCAATTTTCCTTAGCCAACTGAAGCACAGCCACAATTACAGATGCTTGAGGAAGCCAGTGTTTCTCTAAACATGCATCAACCAGTCTAATGTGTGGCTCAGAACTTGGCTATGCACCAGACTTTCCCAATGTTCCAGTGCAGTTCTCAACTTATAAAATGTATCTAAATGGTTTAGACATACATATTTTGAGAGAAAACATGCCTAAAACTAAATATTTATATATGAATGCAATTTTGGGGCAATTCTAACAGGTTTTTGTTTTTTGCAAATTAATGTAAAATGGACTTATGTGTGAACACAGACTGGAAATAGACTGATTCATTCCTATCCACCACTTAAGACCTGTGTAAGAATACTACTGGTCTATATAGAAGCATGTGGAAGGCTGGTTCACACAACCATGTTCATTACTTGATATCTGCAGAATCGACTGGCTATGCATGCAAATCTGCTATCACAGATTTAAAAAAAACACCCAAGACACTTTTTTTTTTGCATTTTCTTCTGTAACCTCACAACATACTATTTTTCAATGAATGAATTTTACATTATTTCCTAACAGTTTCGATTGTCAGTGTTAGTGAGGTGCCTCCAGTTCTCTAAATGTGGGATTGCTTGCTTCAGACATTCAGCTGGGGGGGGGGGAGGAAAGAAGTGTGTGAGCCTGAGGTGCAGATGCATTGTGGTTGGGAGGGAAGTGATGTCAGAATATCGTGGCTCAACAAAAATAAATCACATTCGAAAATGGACTTGAAAACTATACCTGAGTCTGGAAGTTGACTGTATTTTCCTATCACTGGATTCAGAAGCAGAAATGTATTAAAATAGGAGAGAGAAAAAGAAAACGGACCATCAAGAATATGCATAGAAAAACATGACAATTAAATGCCAGTTATTTAAAAAGTAAAAAGCAAATCACACCATAAAATAACCCCTTTCCCCACCCAACATGGCAGGGCATGCAATTTTCTGTCCGATTCCCAATGGAAAGATTGAATTCTAATGAGAGATAACAACAATGGAAGGCACGCTATTGAAGCTTTCTAGGCCTGAAATTAGTGCAGAAACCAAACAAAGGCCTTTATGCTGATAATGAAGGGAGAATTTTAAAAAGAGTCAAAATTAGCTGTAATTCTCAGAGGGGGTTCCTTAGAAAGCAAAACCCTGAATCTTTCCCCCTCCCACTAAGTTGTCTGTGCCAAAGCTCAACCATGAGTGAACAGATTGAAACACTATTCATCAGCTATTTAAGTGTGTGCGCACATCCAATATGAACAATGAATGGAACTTTAATTTTTGCATAAGCCTGGCACCCAGGAACTCTGAAAACTTTTACATAACAGAATTTCAAAGGTTCCCACTTGGAAGTCGTACAGTAAATCTCAGGATTCGAAACTTTGTGATGATCATAAACTGAGATCCTCCTCTCCATGCCTGTCCCTCCATTTTCGGCATGTTTGAGCAATTTCCATACGAACTGTTAATATACACAATGAGCAGATAAAAGACTTGGAAGCAGGGGTGTGGAATCTCTGGGGCTCCAGGTGTTGCTGAACGATGATCTCTGACCATTGGCCGTGCCAGAGGGGATGCTGGGAGCAGAGTCCAACAACATATGGAGGGCCACAGGTTCCCCATCACTGCTTTTAGCTTTTAGATGTCTTTTAGCCTGTACGTGTACTGCATAAGCTAATCATGTAAAGAGCTGTGCTTAAGAAAATGCATTTGGCACACTATAGGAAGCTCCATGAGACATGCAGTCATTTGGGAAGACCTGCCTCATCCACAAGTACCATGCAATCAGATTTCTCTTGAACAGGCGCTAAAGGGAACTTCCATAAGGCACAGTTGATGCACTTTTAGCATCTGAAAGGAAGAGAGTGCTAGGCTAAAAGTAGGGAACATAGTCAAAGTAGTCTGGTAGTAGTTTGCTCCCAGTGGTGCTTTTTGTACTCTGGGAAGAGAAATTGCCTCTGCATTGAAATGGCCCAGGGGTGTTCTCCCTTCCTATAGCTGGTTGATGCAACCTACTCCTGCAGTAGCAGAATCCTCAGGATTTGGGAGAGCTCTACTTGCAGTGCTGGAAAAAAGGCACACCAGTCAACCTTCTCTTCTCTGTGCAACCCTTAAAACTTTTAAGTTTAAAGAATTGGACTCTTTTTCCTACACTGACTCTGCCCAGTCTAGAGTGTGCAGACCTTTGTAGAAACAAAGGTCAATTTTGTGGTTCATGTTCAACCACAATACACGTTCCATAGAATCACAGAATGCAAGAATCTTTTGCCTAACCTGGGGCTTGAACTTATGACCCTTAGATTAAGAGTCTCAACCGACTGAGCTATCCCAGCTTCTTATGACTATGTTTGAATGTGAATGAGCAGGTGCTGGTGCATGCTGCTCCAAAGACCTCACTCTGCTCCTCCCTGCACCAGAAGCAACAATACATTCAAATTCAGGCTTGCAGTTCATTCCCCCTAAAGAAACAACGAGTGGAGTACAGGCAAGAGCACTATTTCAGATCACATGGCAAACCAAGGCTTCTTGTTTGTTGGTTCCAACATACTGAGGAGCAAGAGTGCAGCCAAGTGGGGACTTCTATGCACTGTGCACTAGTATGGCATTCGTTTGTATTAAACCACTGTAAACATTAACTATGGCTTTAATGTGATATGTGAATACAGTCAAAGTGTGCAGTTCAAATGTAGAGAGCGATGGCCTTGAATCAAAGGAGAAAAGGTTCTAGGATGCTTGCACTTAAGTTAATCAATACCAATAATCTATTGGATTGCCAGATAGTAATTTGCTTTAAAAAAGAAACCACTCAAACAAACCTGATGAACTCTGAGCTTTGTCAATATCAATGTATTTGCATAGGAAGCAAGCAAAGAAAATGGAACAATGTAAAGGATGAGTCAGTACGATATCTGCACCCCAAGGTGCTGGATTTTCTAGTGCCAGTTACTGCATGACACTTTTTCATCCCACAGACAGTTTCTTCAGCAGTACTGTATGCTCAGAGTTCCAGGACTGACTAAACACTAAATGAAATAGGTGAGAATCACATGGCAAATCAGTGCCAATTAAAGTGGAGAGGAGGACAATCAGCCGCAATGAAAAGCTGGAATGTGGACAACCCCACCCTAAGGGGGGAAAGGAACAAAGGGCCAACATGTATTTTTGTTTTCATTGTTCCCTGTTTAGCACTTCACTCTCTCCAAATCAGATTGGCACAGCTAGGTTTTGGGTTTTTTTTAAATACTTCCCTACAAGTGAATTCCCCACCTACAGCTGAGAATAGCAGCAGGCTTGAAACCTTGTACAAATCAGAAACACAGTGCTTTGCAAAGCGAACCCAAGGCACGTAGAAGGGATGCGGTAGTTGGATGTGTGCACTCACAGTTGAGAAGACCTAGTTGTAAAAGTGAAGCCAGAGCAGTGAGGATCATGAAGAGCAGCAACCCCCCTCTTCGCCCAAGGAATCCGACCACAGGGCACATGGCTAGGCAGGATGCCAGCGTTATCCCTGCCATGGTATAGTAGTCCGCATAGAAATTGTTGGTGAGTGACATCTTATCTTCGTGACCCATCATACTCTTTGCAAAGCAGTGGTGTATCCCATAGCCAGTCAGCCTTTGGGAGACAAAACACAAGGATGAACAGAAGAGTTTGGATTTGGATTTGATATCCCGCTTTATCACTACCCGAAGGAGTCTCAAAGCGGCTCACATTCTCCTTTCCCTTCCTCCCCCACAACAAACACTCTGTGAGGTGAGTGGGGCTGAGAGACTTCAGAGAAGTGTGACTAGCCCAAGGTCACCCAGCAGCTGCATGTGCAGGAGCGGGGAATCGAACCCAGTTCACCAGATTACGAGTCTACCGCTCTTAGATAATGACATACAACCCAAAGCTGGAATGCAGGGAGGGGAAAAGACTTAGGTTAGTCCCAAATGCTTTGCTCTTACAAAAAGTAGAGGGAGAAAATCTGAATTCCACATCAATTTATTTTATTGTTAGGGATGCGGGTGGCGCTGTGGTCTAAACCACAGAGCCTAGGGCTTGCTGATCGAAAGGTCAGCTGTTCGAATCCCTGTGACATGGTGAGCTCCCGTTGTTCGGTCCCAGCTCCTTCCCACCTAGCAGTTCAAAAGCACATCAAGTGCAAGTAAATAAATAGTACCGCTCTGGCGGGAACGTAAATGGAGTTTCCTTGCGCTGCTCTGGTTTGCCAGAAGCGGCTTAGTCATGCCGGCCACATGACCCAGAAGCTGTCTGTGGACAAATGCTGTCTCCCTCAGCCTATAGAGCGAGATGAGCATGCAACCCCAGAGTTGTCCGCGACTGGACCTAACGGTCAGGGGTACCTTTACCTTTACCTTATTTTATTGTTACATTTATCAGTCATCTGATAAACATGGTTCTTTTTTTTTTAATAATTTTTTTTTATTAAGGATTTTTTCTTTAAAATACAAAAAAAAAGAAACAACATATGCAAATAACAAGAAGAAACATAATAATTAGCATCATATAGTAACCAACTTTTCTTCATCTTTGGACTTCCTCACATCTCCCGCTCCTGCATTCCATGTTTAATAAAACTTTAATCAGCAATTTGTCACCTTATTTCCATTCTTATTATACACCTTTTCAATAGTTTGTCCCTAACTTTGAATATAATCTAAGTCTTAAATACCTAATTTTAACATATTATTTGTTCAAAATTTATTATTCTCATAGAATCCACTCATTCTCATACTTTTTTCGACTAACTTTATGGTGCCCTGTTATTTTCAAATCTCTCATCCTTATTAACATTCATATAGTTTACAGTATCTTTGTAAATAGTCCTTAAATTTCTTCCAATCCTCCTCCACTGTTTCTTCTCTCAGGTCTCGGATTCTGCCAGTCATTTCTGCCAGCTCCATGTAATCCATCAGTTGCATCTGCCATTCTTCCAGCGTGGGCAAATCTTGAGTTTTCCAATATTTCGCTACAAGTATCCTCTGATAAACATGGTTCTTCCTCCCATTTGCTCTAGATGCCAGCGTCAGATTTTAGGAAGAGTCTATATAAAGAATCAGGAACCTGTGACCTTTCACAAGTTGTTATCATTATTCCTTATGATTGGCCATGCTGGCTGGGGCTGTTGGGAGTGGAGTCTAGCATCATCTGAAGGGCAATAGGTTCCCATCTCTGGTCTACACATTACTGTGGCAAACCACGTCCAAGCAGTTACCGTCAGGGCTCTGCCATAACATCTAGCGTGACTTGCCCTGGGGATTTTCTGTATTTCATGGAGAGATTCCACGCCAGTAACAGATCCCCCAAAGAGTATTCGCTGCCACTGAATAAACTTTCCCTGCAACTTCAAAGATCCATGTGATGAGTGTGGAGTGTGGAGAGGAAAGCCACTGGGTCAGAGTGGCTTGCCACAGCTAGGCAAACGTGGACACTGCCTCAAAGAGTCGCTTATACATTACACAGAAACTGTTTTGCTACCGCGGCTCAGGTTCCATACATATGGTTAGGGCAGCTGCAATATCAACTAGCAACCACTGATGAGAGAGCTAGGGTGATATCACCTTTTGTGTTCTATACAACATCAAATGTACCATTGGTACTAGGTTAAATATTAATCAGGGCTGTGAAATGTTATGCTTCACAATTATGTGACCTGTACATGGTATACAAATTTATTTTATACATAATTGCTTGATTTTGCACAGCTTATCCAGTCTTACTAGTTTGGTGCAAAGGACAAGGAACTATGTAAGATACTGAAGCCATGTCCTCTGAAAACAAGAAATCCTAGACTTGTTCTTCAGCAATATTTCACTGGACATTGACTATATCACTGTGAATCCAGTCTTCAACGAAATAGGGGAAGGCACCCGCATTTAAAAAAGCAAGCACAGACTCAACCCACAGTGTCCAATACAGTTCATTTTCTGCACTTGCATGAGACTGCAGAATACATACAACCCTGAGTGTAAGCCAGGGCTGGCCCTACCATGAGGCAGAGTGGGACAGCTGTCTCAGGTGGCAAATCCTGAGTGGTGGAAAGTGGCTAGAAAGGTGTACCATGTGGTCTGCCCTGCAGCCCCTAAGCTAGTTTACTGCTGTAGCATGGGAATTTTAATTTTTAATTCCAGAGGAGATGAGAGATTTCTCTGCTTTATTTCAAAATGTTTTGCTCCAGTTGCAGGTGACAAAGACTTCTGGCAAACTTGAATGCTTTTAGTCATGGTGAACATTTCCCACAGATGTCTTCACTTTTAACAAGAAGATCTGGATGTTTTGTACTTCCTCCCTCTGCCCCCTTGAGACATCCATTGATTTTTTGTATCATGCTCTGTTCACCTTAACAGCACTGCATGTACGGTGTTTTTCACACACACAAAATTGCTTTGTGATACTTGCTAACAAATAACACAAACCGCCAGAAAATGCACTGGAAAAGGCCCCAGTGTGAATCTGCCATAACACCCCTCCTGTTGCCTCTCCCCCACGAAGCAGTATTGGAAGCATGTAACCTGGAGACAGTGGGAGGGTGGATTAAACCCTCCCGCAAAGCTGCTTTCCGCCCGGTTAGAGTTGTATTCCAGTGTTCCCTCCACAAACATGGAACAGTGGGAGAAAGCAGTTGGTGGAGAGGGAGTTGGAAAGCAAAAACAGAAGGCAGGGAAAGGGCTTCTTCTAAACAGTTGCAAAACATCCCATTCCAATGAAGAGGTGGCGACAACTGCAGGTGTTAACATTCAGTTCTCTTTTGAGTCTGATCCAAGGGCGAACTAACCACTTGGGAGAATGAAGAACAACCAGATTTTCACTTCCAGAGCTCAAATCCTAGACAGTAGGGGGTACCCAATTTTAGCCATACTCCAAGAAGATCCATAGAAATGAGTAAGTCCCCTGATTTCAATAGGTCTACTCTAAGTTGGAGATCATCCCACTGGGCTTGTGTGCTAAAAGGTAGAGCATTCTTCACCTTTTCCTCATTGCCCCATGGGCACCAATATGTTACACACTGTACAGGAATATGGTTGTACTTACGAATTAACACACAGCACAACGATGTTTTTCCACAGGTTCCTGGTTCCCACCACTTTAACAATGCAGACCTTCTTCGGCCTCCTGCCAAGTTCTCTCTCCAATTCTGAAACAAAAGTAACAATTTACTTTTTCAGGGGAAAAAATAATCATTAATTTTGAAATGAGGCAGAGCAACCCAGCAATATGGATTCTCCATCACTTCCTTCCAAGTTTCATAATACGGTGAACTCTATTCGAGTTCTTATAGACCTCTCAGGTCTGGCGATTGTGCAATATAAAGAAGAGTTTGGTATGTCTCCTTTAATCTTGATCCGATGACTGCACTCTTAGTTAATTGTACCCCCCCTCCATGTCCTCATAGCTACAGTCTCACAGAACTTGAGGATTAGATGCTCTCTCTCTCATTATATTTTGCACGGGCATGTAGGCATGTGTAAGAATTGGAAATAAGTCAGGAATTAAGAACTAGGGTACGCTTGTAAATACCCAGTTGCCTTGTTGTACGTTTAGAAATCTCCAGGAGACAATTTTGTATCCTCCCCTGACTTTAAGGGCTTCTGTATGAGAGAGAAGATAGACAAGTGTTTTGTTTTGGTTGTTCGGGCTGGCAACTTTCTACCTGCAAGGCTCTTCTCTGCCTGACTCAAGCTTCAGTTGACTCCCAACAGTGCTTTGTCTGGTCTTTTACTCTTGTGTCTGACCACCAATATGTAGACAGCTTGCAGGATCCCCTTTTAATGGTCTTTACCCAAATACCCAAAGACTAGTATGGACTTTTGAGTAACGCTCAGTACTCCAACCATATTAGTCCTTTCTAAAGGCCCCTGATCAGTGCAAATATATCAGTGACATTCACTTTCAGCACTGCTAACTGCCAGAGGTGTTTCCTTCCCTAGTAACTGTAACTAAGGGTTTTTTTTTTTTTGCCAGGCCCACCTACGTTATAACCTTCACAAGAGGCCTGACCAGATGCAATTTCATCTCAGGTTTCATCTCAAGTAGAGATATTTAAGCAGAAATCTTAACCTATTCGCAATACATTCTCAACACCTGTGCTTTTACCTTAAGCAATAATACACAATAAATGTTTTCTTTGCAGTGGGGAATACAAGTTTGTGGATGGGCAGGCAGACCTGACTCCGTTAAGAGACATGTAACTGCTCATCCCCTTTCACTGTGGTGAAAAGAAATGACATTCTTATCCCATAAAATATAGATAGGAAAACACCTGAAACAGTGTGATTTCCCCCCTGTGCAGTGACTTACATAGGAGTAAAAGGAACCAGAGCCTGATTTTATCTTTTCAAATTATTTTTAGAAAGTCCAATGGAATAGGACTTTTTTTTTTGAGGGGGTATTTTTTCCCCCCTATCTTGAAATGCAGATGTTTCATAAATTCTCCTAGGATCCCTTTGTGTAACTCAGCTTTCCCCAGCCTGGTGCTTTCCAGGTGTTTTGGACTACAAGTCCGATCAGTCATGTTGGCTGAGGCTGATAGGAGTTGTAGTCCAACTACACCTGGGGTGGGGGGAATACCAGGTTGGGGGAATTTGATTTAAAGCACCTTAGCAAACAGATGCCCAATATTTGTCTTCAGCTTCTAACTTGGGTTTATTGATGTTTACAGTAACTCAGATTGTTTAATATATGAAAAGTGATTTGTAAGTTTGAGAAGGCTGGTGTAACCAGAGTTCCTTAGCACTATATTAAAATTACCGTATTTTTCGCTCTATAGGACGCACTTTTCCCCCTCCAAAAATGAAGGGGAAATGTGTGTGCATCCTATGCAGCAAATGCAGGCTTTCGCTGAAGCCTGGAGAGCGAGAGGGGTTGGCGCGCACCGACCCCTCTCGCTCTCCAGGCTTCAGGAGAGAAGAGCGCTTCTCCCCGCTGCCTGCCCCGCAAGCTCCGGGGACAGCTGGGAGGCGCAGCGCGTCTTCCCGCTGTCCCCGGACCTGGTCTGCAGGCGGGCGGCGGGAAGAAGAGCGCTTCTCCCCGCTGCCTGCCCCACAAGCGCCTGGGGGGGAAATAATTTTTTTTTCTTTATTCCCCCCCAAAAAACTTGGTGCGTCCTATGGGCCGGTGCGTCCTATGGTGCGAAAAATACGGTAGCATGCCTAGGATTTGCCATTATTGCCCTAAGTCTGATACAACTGCAAAGTCAGCTTAACACCATGCCCTTACACAGAAACATAACCCCAAAGCTTATTAACTGATTGGTCCTGTGAAATACATTGCTTTACGGTCCCTGTGCATTTTTTCCCTTGACATTTGTAACACGTAGGAAGACGAGCCTCTCTCAGAGTAAATTAGTCAAATTCCACTACCCCACTACAAACACAGGAAATTCCATTTTCCCTTCACGTGATGTGAGGAAAAGCCCCAAAGGGGGAAAAAGATGTTTTACTCATCTTCTTGCAAACTTTATTGGAGGCTTTCCTGTACACCGCAGGCATCATTCTCTGTAACCTCACAAATTCGAGGACGCGGCTGGAAAACTATCATACAGATAAACCATACCATTTGCTACAAAATAAGAAGTTCCAAACAGCATAGGAGTCATCAGTACACACATGCACCTATTCTTTTTCTTTACTGCTGTGGAAGTGTAGGGCTCATTTTATAAGCAAACAAGCAACTTTCCCTGTTACCCTCAAAGGGTTGCATCCAGAATTTCTATGAGTAAGTAGGAGGTGCCGTAACAGAGTTTGTAGAAGAGTTATCTTAAAAACACTCAAATATATTGTGGGGTGGGGGATCCAGTGTCAAATATACTACAGGAGGACGATGTTCTTGTAACCAGAGTGTAAAACAATGACAGGCATAGGGGCAAAATAATAAGATCAGGATTCCTGTGTATGTTGCATGTGTTACTATTATATTATCTGTTTGTTACATTTACACTGCTTTGCTTCATTGTGGGGCTCAGGACAGCATACAGGGGTTTCCACCAACAGTCTTCTATCCAGGCACTGACCAGACCTAAAGGTAAAGGTAAAGGACCCCTGGATGGTTAAATCCAGTCAAAGGTGACTGTGGGGTTGCGGTGCTCATGTCACTTTCAGGCAGAGGGAGCTGGCGTTTGTTCACAGACAACTTTCCGGGTCATGTGGCCAGCATGACTAAACCGCTTCTGGCACAACGGAACACCGTGATGGAAACCAGAGCGCATGGAAATGCCATTTACCTTCCCGCCACAGCAGTACCTATTTATTTACTTGCACTGGCATGCTTTCAAACTGCTAGGTTGGCAGGAGCTGGGACAGAGCAACGGGAGCTCACCCTGTTGCAGGGATTCAAACCGCCAACCTTCTGATCGGCAAGCCCAAGAGGCTCAGTGGGTTTAGAACACAGCACCACCCACACCCCAGACTTAGACTTGCTTAGTTTCGGCAAGACTGTTTCATCATGGAGGCTCAGGCCATGCAGTACAGTAGATTCATTCTACTAGTACAATGGAGGTCTTATCATCAACATAAACAAATAAGTGCATCTCTAATTGTCAAGCACACCTCATCAGTTTCCTTCCACTGTTTAAGGCCTTGTAAACATAAAATATAAAATTCAGCTGAGTCTTAGAGGAGTCACCACTGGATTTCTCATGATCGACTGCTGTTAAGGCATAGCTAGGTATGATTATATTAGCAAAACAACCGAGCAAACTGGAATTGCAGAAGGGGAGGTTGTTTTTTAAAAAAGACCTGCTTTTAAATTTATAATGTTTTGAACAACCCCACTTCCAGTGCAATTTGTTAATTGTTCTATTATTTTCCTTTTTGGAGATGTTGGACATTACATATCACCTGGCAAGGCTCATCAAAAGCTTAAAACCTATGCCTTAAGATGTGTTGTACCTATATCCAGTGTTGTTGTTTTGTGAATCTAAGTTTGGCCTCATTGAGGGACAGTATTTCAATATGAGTAGGAAAATGAGAGTACCCCTAAACATTTTTTAAAGAAAAAAAGCACTGCCTATATCCATTAATTTATCCACTTCACAACCAAACTTGTACAATCAGAAGAGCTCCAGAAGTTGAATGGTTCAGGAGGATAGCTTCACTGTTAAAGAGTCGTGCATAGAACTCTTCTTATATTGTAGTTTGCCTGCATTTGAGACACTGGTCTCATGCTGTCACAAGTCGAGGAGGCAAAATTCAGAGCCCTAGCCTCTACAAAGGTTTAGAGCCCTAGCTTTACCTAGACTGATGCTAAAATGTATTTTATATGTGCTGAATTGCATAAGAACATAAGAAGAACCCGCTGGATCCCACAGTGGACAATCAGATGCTAATGTGAAACCTGCCAGCAAAACCTGAGACATCAGCAGTCTCACCTATGATTCCCAGAAACTGGTATTCCGTAGCATCCGCTCTCAGAGACAGTATGCATCCATAGGTTAAAGAATGGACAATTAATGAGCATGCCTCCAATATATCTACATGAACTATGGACACACCTTGTTGGCTGCCTAACCCATTCCACCTGCCTCTTTTCAATATTTATTCAGCAAGCTGCTCCGAAGGTTGCTTACACACCAATATCATTTTCTAAGTTATTTCCAGTCTGCTTCTTGGAATGTTAGCAGTGTCTTGCCAGATCAGATTCTCGTTTGGAGATAAGAACAGGCAGGTATTGCAAGAGCCAGCAGGTGAGGAATTCCTACAGTGCCTCTGATATTATAAACATCACAATCTGCAGGGAAAGTATCCATCGATGCCAGTGGGACTGAAACCGAAGGCAATTTTACGGAGCACTGATGAAAAATATATCAACAAAGGGCACATCAATGTAGCCAGAGAGGCAGCTTGTTCAAAAAGATGCCCACAGCCCTCTCCTGTGCACATGTGTTTGTGCATAGAGGATGTATCAGTGGATCAGACAATTCAGCCTTAGAGGCAAAAGAGGAACCACTGTATACCCCCTCCTTTGCCAAGCAGCCTGAGTGCTGAACTGTTACTTCTTCTTATTGCAGGTAAGGGATCAAATATTTGAGTGCTCCCTATATAGAAAACATCCCCTCCACATACAAAAGTTAGCAAGCGATGGAACCAATTTCCAGCCTAGCATTATCCCTGACACATAAGGGTATTTTCATGTAACTCTAATTTCATTACATTTCCATCTGCATGTGCAGGATACGTCCTTTGACACGGGGGAGCTTTCAATCATTTGATCCCTACCTCCGGTGCAGCCTGAAGAGATACAGCTGATTCACAAACGAATCAAGTGAGACTGCTGATCATGAAGCTTGGGTTTGAGGGTGAGCTCCTCTAGGGCTTTGTAGAACTTCTGTAATCTTGCAGCCTGGAGAACATGGGCTTATACATTACCTCCAGCCTGGCTGCTTCCCTCATCCCCAATCTGGAACGCCCTGATAGCAAAGCCATTAGCGCTCTGTGACGGGTTGTCCTGTTCGTCACTTCCTGGCATGAGGAACCATTTCTGGCCTGTGATGGGGAGCCAACCAAACAGGTCAATGGAGCTTGGTCAAATAAGTGAGGGAGAGGTATCAGCAAAGGCTTAGCAGCATTGTCACAGCCTGCCAGAAAACAATAGAAGCAACATGCACATTCCTACCTAAGCCATGTTCATCTAGGCCACTTTGTTTTGCCTCCCCCTCCAACTCAATGCATCCAGTCCCATGGGCCATAGGACATCCAAGCACACAAACTATGTTGACACCTTGCTAGTTTCTTGGATTGCAAGGCTGCGAGCCAAGTCATCCTTATCTTATCTTCTCTCTACCAAGCTACTGTGACTTACTCAGTTTCTTTCTACAACCACAAAGGCTAAGAACTTATTTAAAATTATCTGGATTCTAGGAAGTTATTTATGGACTCAAATAATCACATGAAGGCATGTGATATGCTGCCATCTCCGGAACAAAATGGGTCCAGCCAGTATTTAGATGGGAGCTCACCCAGGAACACCCAAAATACCACTTTGAGTGCCCTGGCAGGAAGGGCTGAGTACAAATGTAACCGATAAGCAAAACAAACAGGTGCTGTTGAGGGTAGCAGCTTACTTAAGTTCTGCCACCGATCCAACATTTCAGCTGCATTATCCAAGTCTACCACATCAGACCAATTGACAATTCGCACAATCACTTTCAGTGAGGTGAGTTGTGGGTTATTACAGACCATTTAAGGGTTGCAACATTTACACATGGTAGCTCAATTCATAGCCGTACCCAAAATATGAGTGAATTGCTTGTGGTGGGAGTTTTACTCTCAAAGCCACCTCACTGTGGCTAAACTACAATGCAGAACAAGTCATCATACCAATGAGGGCAGTAGAAATTGGCTCCAAATTTGATAAAAATGTGTCAGAAGCTGTTTGGGGTGTGTAAGGTTGTTTTGTAAGAGAAGCTAAAGGGGTACACATTTCTGCTTCGGAAAAGATGCTGCTTGGTCAATTTGCACTAGTGAATATGCACTACTCTTCAGTTTAACACACCATTTGGGAGCTGAAGGTGAGCTCAATAGTGAGTCAAGTGATTACTTATTAAATTGCTAATGTGTAAAGAATATAGAGTGATTTGCAATTATGCGTTTTTTTTCCTGCATTGAAGTCATCATTTTCTTCCCATCCTTTTGTGGGCAAGCACTTTCCCCCTCCATTATATTACATTTCTACCTCGTACATTGAACAGAAATGTTATTTCCTATTTTCTAAGCGATGCACTGCCATCTACATTTAAGTCAGCATGTGCTTTCAGCGATTAGTCATTGTCCTCTCCTCATATGAGATGGTGCAGTATTCACTTTAGCAAACTTGGGAGGGGGAGAATCCAATATGTTTGTTGCCCATTGCACTACTATGTTCACCTCTCATGCCTCCCCCCACCCTGCCAATGAATTCCTACAGCAGTACAGACAGGAAAATGCTTAATATATGGGGTTACTGAGATGGCCTAATAAATTGGAGGTGAAGGGAAAGAACAAGCACAATTGGCTTCAGTAAGAATACAGAAACAGATGTGTCCTGTTTCCTAACAGTAACTCAACAAAAAATAATTGCAACTAGCAACACAGAAGTATATATCTGGGATGCTTTGCATTCCTGTAGAAGAAGATTAAGCACAAAGAACTGAGAAGTGAGCCAATATTCCTGTAGGTGGGAGTTAACAGGCCTGGTTTCCTTAGGCAGTCCTGTATTGGAAAGTTTTTAATGTTTGATATGTTATTGTGTTTCTAATATTCTGTTGGGTGCCACACAGAGTGGCTGGGGCAACCCAGTCAGATGGGAAGCATATAAATAAAAAAGTAGTAGTAGTAGTAGTAACAACAACTGCAGCAATGTAAAATCAAGGAAAATGTCACCAGAATAGGGGAAGCAGATCCCTCTTATTCAGAAATGATACCTTATCTCTAAAGCAAAACTTCAGAGGAGGGACTAAATCATATTTCCCTCACTCCTTTGTGTTTGTTGTGTGGACATTCTGAAGTCAAACGGCAGAAAAGCCTAAACTTCCAATGAAATCATGAGAACGCATTCTTAAGCTAGAGTGAAATAAGTTAACTTCCAAAAGCAAAGCAAGAACACAATTTTTCACTCTGTTGAAGTCCAAAGGTTCTATTAGGTAGAGTAGAAACCATTCATATCTTTGTATTTTCATAGCCTGTCACAGGGACAAACACTCACCGGGCAAGACTCCTTTGATATCACATTCCGTGCTTGTCCTGTCCTTGTGAGTGATGTGAAGGATGAGCTTCTTTGCAGCTTCGAACTGTTGGGTGGCCATCAGCCACCGAAGGGATTCTGGGAAAACACTTCAGAGATGAAAAAATGTGTTAGTGGAGGCTTACAAAGAACTAAAGCAAGCAGGAACTAAAGCAAGGTTGGGGAACCTATGCTCCTCCAGTTGTTGTTGGACTCCAAAACCCATCAGCCCCAAGCCAGCAGGGTCAATGGTCTGGGTGATGCGAGTTGTAGTCCAATAAGGGGACCACCCCTAAGCTAAACTGGATATCCAACTAGTGATGCCTCTGCTAGTACAATAATGAAGCTGATATGCACATTTCCTGCATGAAATCAGACACTTTCAGGGAAGTTTGCTGTACTTTATTTTAAGCCAAGGAACCAATATTTGAGCTTTGATGCATGTGGCATCAGAACCAGTTCCAATGCTGAGAGTGCTTTTGGCATTATTCACATGGGGAACGATAGCATGGAAGAATAAGTACCGGTAATCAGTGTAGATTTTTCAGACCAAAGAGGTGAGACAGATGCCACCAAAGAGGTTAGGAATACCAGTGGCCATGATTTACACCACAGACAAAACTCTCTTTCCCAAAGAGAGCCCTGGGAACTCTAGGCTGGGAGTGGAGGAAGAGGACTAGAGGTAGCTAACCAAGTTTTGAAGCGCCTTGACCAAAAACAGTAACATCCAGGATTCTTGGGTTTGGGGGACATCACAATAGTTAAAGGTAAAGGTAAAGGGACCCCTGACCATTAGGTCCAGTCGTGACCGACTCTGGGGTTGTGGCGCTCATCTCACTTTATTGGCCGAGGGAGTCGGTGTACAACTTCCGGGTCATGTGGGCAGCATGACTAAGCCACTTCTGGCGAACCAGAGCAGCACACAGAAACGCCGTTTACCTTCCCGCCAGAGTGGTACCTATTTATCTATTTGCACTTTGACGTGCTTTCAAACTGCTAGGTTGGCAGCAACAGGGACCGAGCATCGGGAGCGCATCCCATCGTGGGGATTCGAACTGCCAACCTTCTGATCAGCAAGTCCTAGGCTCTGTGGTTTAACCCACAGCGCCACCTGCGTCCCTTCACAATAGTTAGATTGGCATAAAACCAAAATAAATATGTAGATGTGGCGAGTGTGTATTCTAAAATTGTCTCCGTAGATTTCCTAAGCTGAAATACCCACTGCTTGGACAGTGTGCATTTGCAAAATCTCTATGTGCAGCCACACACCTGCATCCAGAAATGACAATAAATAAATAAATAAATAAATCCATCCTTATCCATGGAGACTCCTTGCTTTTATAGACTGATGCCAGAATACTCTATTTGGCCAGTCTTATGAGTGGAGGAAACGCCTGGAGATATACCCCCTGTAAGTCAATTTTATCTCTTTCTTGACCTCCCAGATTTGCTGATGATCAACATGAGAAGAGAAGCGGGATATACGCTCTTTTAACTTTGTTATCAGCAGCAGCAAGACATGGCAATAGAAACCCAATGGAGAGTGCTGACCTGACATAAACATACAGGAGAAGTGGAATGAAGAATATGCAATGCAAATGGGTAGAGAAATGCAGATAAAGAAAGGAAAATGTGCTTTGAATACACAAAATCATCAGGTACCTCTACTTTAGAAAATCGCAAGCTGGAGCCATACTAAAATTACTTTGATTCCCTGCCCCCAATCCTTTTCACAAGGAACAAACAGGTACCTCTCCCAGCAATCTCAACAGATATTCTTATCTTTTAGCTGTTATCTTTAAGGGCAGAATTTGTTGATTCACTCCAGAAGTAACAGTGATGGGGGATGGAGATGAAGGGGAAGGGGCATTCAGTACATGCCATATTATTATTCCAGGTGTGTGTGTGTGTGTGTGTGTGTGTGTGAAATCTAAAGGGGTAATAGGCACACTAACATATTGTTTCTAAAGTACGGTCATTTTTACATTTCCTTTTAAAAAAAAGATATAAAAGCCATACTAAATCTGGGTTGAAACTTCTTTCTGAGATAAATGCTACCAAGTAATTCTGTAGCGGCCAATATAGCCGTTGTAAGCTTCCTTGTTTTTGTTATTTGAACTCCAAATAACATTAAACCGTTTGCTTACTGGATTGATCTTTCCTCCAAAATAATCAAGGATGATGCCACTGGTAGTTTAAATGCTTTTTCTTTAAAAGATGTAACAAGTTTTGCATCCTCAAGAATTCATCTGTAATTTAAGAGAATTGTTTTCTCTAAAAGTATCAATAAAAAAATCCATCTGCAACAATATGCGTAAAGAGTTAATGTTTCACTGGCAACTGTTTTATATTTTTATGTTGTGAACCACCCTGAGATCTACAGCTGACAGGTGGTATAGAAATTTTGATAATAATCGGGGGCCACCAGGTGGCGCATTGGAAGATGGCCGACAATAACATCTCTCCGACCCACACGAGGTAATTAAGAGGCTGCTATGGGGAAGTATGCAGTCTCCCCCCCCCCAAGGATATGGGGGGGACTGCCTTGCCAGCGGTGGCCACAATGCACCCCCAGATTCGAGAGAGGGGGGTGCGCCAGTCACTTGGCTCAGCCCTCGGTGTGGTCGGCTCTTCCCGGACGCTGTCTCCAATCTGCGTGTGCTGGTTTGCTTTAACACGAAAATATAATTGGAAATATATAATTGGAAGATGTTAAAGCACATACGTCAAGCAAAGGTCGGGAGATAAGACTGCTGATTAATGGATTTCTGGGATCGGAGCGGCGGGCGAAGACAAATAAATCAGAAGATGAAGCGCCATTAAGAGATGGGTATGTCTGGAGCTAAGAAGGTGGGGTGGAGGAAAAAACTTTTCTTCTTTGTCTTATATGAGTATAAATAACTCTCCACCCCAAAGAAAAAAGAACCACCATATTTTACTACACAAGCAGGAATTTAAAAACTGTGTGGGATGAATTAATGATGAATGAAGAGAGGATTGGTAAAGATCGGAGAATGGAAAAATTTTATGACGCAGTTTTAAAATGGCGTCTCGCAAGACAGGCTTGTTTAAGAAAGACGGGGGGAGGAGAACCAGGACTATTTGAAAGTGAACGATGTTTGGAATTTGATCTTTAACCTGGCAGAGCCCTCTAGGAGATATTTTACAAGCCTGGGAAAGCTAAAGGGCAGACCGAAGATAAATTTTCGAAGGAGGAGTGAAATGGCGGCTGTCCCTATGAGATATGACTTGTGGAGTGCGTAAAACCCATGCAGACAATGTTTGTTCTTAACCTGCCTGTGAAGATTATCAGAGATCGCAAAGAAAGGAATATATGACAACAACAAGAAGATGAAGAAAGTAAAAAAAGAGACTATCTGGATAGAACTGGATAAAAAGGTAAAGGTAAAGGTACCCCTGCCCGTACGGGCCAGTCTTGACAGACTCTGGGGTTGTGCGCCCATCTCACTTAAGAGGCCAGGGGCCAGCGCTGTCCGGAGACACTTCCGGGTCACGTGGCCAGCGTGACATCGCTGCTCTGGCGAGCCAGAGCCGCACACGGAAACGCCGTTTACCTTCCCACTGGTAAGCGGTCCCTATTTATCTACTTGCACCTGGAGGTGCTTTCGAACTGCTAGGTTGGCAGGCGCTGGGACCGAGCAGCGGGAGCGCACCCCGCCGCAGGGATTCGAACCGCCGACCTTTCGATCGGCAAGTCCTAGGCGCTGAGGCTTTAACCCACAGCGCCACCTAACTGTTTAATTAAAGCAGTAATAGAAGTGATGTTTGAATTCTCATCCGGAGCTTGATGTATGGGTACCCCCAACAAAATTGAAAAATTTGGCTGTTTAATTTGGAATCAATGTGATTTGAAATAATGTGATATGATTGGCCTGTTAATAAAAATTATGTTTTTTAAAAAAAGAAATTTTGATAATAATTAACAACAAGTCAAACTTTTGATAATGTTTATTGGAAACCAGGGGGGGTGGGGAACACACAGTTTTCTAGCATATGTTACATTGCCTGTGGCCAATATAATGTGACCAATGTAACACATGGCAATTACTGTATTTTTCTGTGTATAAGACTAGGTTTTCCCCCTAAAAAATAATGTCCAACATTTGGGGGTGTCTTATACACGGATAGATCCCCCCCCATTTTCTTAAACTGGAGTCCCTAAAAAGCCTTATACATGGGGGCGTCTTATAGACAGAAAAATATGGCAACTGGTAGGCACCCACAAATAAATGCCTCCAAAGCACTTTACAGGGGACGCTCGGGTTGGGAATGTGATCCGTGTGGGAGGCACGTTCGCAACCTGCAGTGTTTGCAACCTGCAGCGCCGTGTCTGCGCATGTGTGGGTTGTGATTCATCACTTATGCACATGCGCAAAGCATGACTTAGTGCTTCTGTGCACTAATGCCTCTGTCTCACTCATGCCTCATTTTGGAGCCTCTCCTGCCATTTGCAAGGGAGAAGCTGCAGTTAGGGAAAGGGTTAAGCACCTACTCCTGCCTAGTAATTATCCTACGCAAATGCCCTGAGTCACCACATTAGTAGTACAAGGGAACCGTGGCATTGGGAACCCATGTTTGGCCCAACATGTCCAGCTTTATCAGTAAATATTTCTGAAAAATGAGAAACGGCAAATACTTACAACCAGTACAACAACATCAGCAGGAAGGGGCAGATGATGACAGCTTGGAGAACTTGCCAGTCCCGGCAGAGGGCAGCCAAACCCGGCATGAGGAACTGCCCCGCCATTGCTACAAAACTCGCCACCATCGTTATCATGAAACGGTGACCAGGAGGACAGAGTTCTATTCCTGAAAAAAAGAGAGAGAGAAAGAGTTGAGAGTGAAATGAGTAATGATGAAGGGGGAAAGGATTCAAGTAAGTTAAGCAGAGGCTTGACAACCATATGTCAGGAGTGCTCTGATGGTGTTTCCTGCTTGGCAGGGGGTTGGACTCGATGGCCCTTGTGGTCTCTTCCAACTCTATGATTCTAAGTTCTCTTTGGAATTGCTGTTCTTGGTTGCTTATGAAACTTCAGATGATGATAATAATAATAATCCTGTGGATTATTTAACAGGGCACACACCTCGTAAGACATTAGTAAATACATATATATTATTCCACAAGTATGGTTCAAAATAGTCATGCAAACCATTGCCATGTCTGCATTAACAACACTCCTCTATTTCATTAGTTCTCTCCCAACAATCATATACTTAAATATACTGTATTAGTCCAAATATAAACCACACCTGAATATAAGCCTTTGAAATTGGAGGGGGGAGAACCCCCCAAATATAAGCCCTTCCTCGCTGTTCCTGGCTGCATACTGGGGGTGGGGGCGGTGGGAGGGGGAAGCTGTGCTGCATTGCCAGTGGCCTTTCCCCTTCCTTGGTCTCTCCCTTCCCGGCCTTGGGGGAGAGGACTGGGGACTACTCATGGGGCAGGCCCCACTTTGCCACGCACCTGGCACTGTTTGACCCCCATGCTCCTGGCTACATACTGTAAGGTAGCACTTTATCTTTTCACGGTTGGAATTCGGGGGGGGGGGGGGTTGAGGTTTATATTCAGGCCAATATGGTACATCCAGTGTGTGAGAAGGGTTTTTCATTTTCTCCACAAACCACAGAACAGAACCTAAAATTAGGAAGATTACACACCTGAGGGGATGGCATGGTGCCTAGTTTCTCAGCAATTAAAACAGAAAAGGGAGTAACTTAAACCTACATGTGTTTAATGTGGTTCCATTATTCACTGCAAATAAATGCAATCCAATGAATGCAAGTCGTGACTAAATGCTACTGTATACCGTTTGACCCTCTGGTTCAACCACATTGAACTGAATGGGACTTAGCTGAGTAGATACATATGGGACTGTACTGTAAATCCCATCAAAACCAGTTAAACGCAACAACTAACTCATTGTTTTCAATGGGACTTAGGTTATGACTAACTATATTTGCATCCATTTGCACTAGAACCAGAGGCAAATATTTATTTTTTGTAGCCATCACAGAAAATGAAAGTTTGCTTTAAACTGCGAAATATCCATTTGAACACAGTGAGGTCACAATAAAGTCCTTGATGACCTGTCCCACTGGCACAGTGAATGGCTGAACTAGATTAAAATTGGTTTATTTACAAGATGTTTCTAAAACCAGGTCATAGACACAAATCCAGACAGTTGCTCTGGATGTTATCTGTCAGGCTGCATTATTATTTCCCTGCAATGAGCACAACTTTTGAGTTAGCTTATCTGCATTTATCCCTGGCAAAATTTAAGCAGAAGACATACTCATGCAGTCCCCTTTGTTGCCAGCAGGACCCAAAAGAGAACCAGAGCAGTGCAATATGCAAAGCAGAATACACAGGCATGTACCTAAGGGAGCTCGTGGAAAAGATCACTCGCAGATTCCACAGTGACTCCCATTTTTCACAAGCTTCTCTGAAGTTTCTCCACTTTTTAAGTGGTGGTGACGACCACCATATCTTCTCCACCTTGATCACCAAAATACCTCCCCAAACTTACAAGGGAGTCAGCCAGTTAAATCCCTCCCCCTAGAGAATTTCAATTGCCAAGAGAGAAGAATGAAAGGCAAGTCACTTCATTTGGGAGGGCAGAGTTAATTGGTTCTGAAATCAGGCTGTTCAGGAGGTAGGTAGGAGTTTGATTCAAGGGTTTAGAGGCAGCTCTTGCCCTATGCTCCTACCAGTGTGAAGGGGAGTTTGATTCCACCCTGTCGCTTGCTGTGTCTCTGCCACTATCACCTCCAGGGGCTATTGGGTCCACCAGGTTTGTTTTCAAATTGTGGCCATTATGAAATGCACTGCATCTGTGGACCCCATGGCATGTATTGGAATGAAAAGTTAACGTTGGAAATACGTCGTGGCACACTCACATTACATCTCCAGGTGCACACATAAAATGCTTTATATGGGCATAACTTTAAAAGTGCATCTGTAAAACAGCCGTACCTGCAGAACTACCTTGCCAAATAAATCTACACAAGTTACTAGTCCATGGCATTTTCCCTCCCAAGGCCAGTTGCCTGGCGCACGAATTCAACTTCTTTGTGTCACAACATTCAGAATGTTTCCTTGCCTCGTTGCAAGCAGGTGTTTACAAGCCAAAAAAGTAAAATAAAACCAAACACTAAACATTTTGGTAATGCTCCCAGTTTCTGTTTCAGCAGGACCTTAGTTATATGGGCAAAAATGTTGATAGAAAGAAGTGGTCCTTTTTAGACAGCGGCATGTTTAATTTAGTAATAACCTAACATGGTGGAAGAAGCAGAGGTCGCACAAGCTATGAAATCTGCATGGCAATTTGGTGTTCCTTCAACAATAAGTGTCACTCCCCATCAGTCCTCCTCTGTGTATTTCAATTACTGTCACTTTCTGTTCCAGCGAGTTGCACACAGAAAGAAGAGAGAAAGGGACGCATATGCCTTTAGCCAGATGGCATGCTTTTCACCACCACCATCAACCTGTTTCAGGTCTGTTAAGCATTTCCAAACCATCTTTGAATGAGAGATTGCCTCTCGCCTGCTGGTGGGGCTATAAAAAAAATTGTGACAGCTAGTGTCTCTGGGCATCAAGTCTATTCAAGAAGCAAGTGCACTTACGGGATAAGTTTTAATAGGTTTCTGGATCAAACTCCCCCAATAGGATTACTAATTTGCTGGCAAACATAAGGCAAGAGGGGTTGATTCTGAGTGTAAAATATTCAGCCTGCAACCAGATTCCCACCATATGTTGTCAGATTCCATCAGCCCTGATTCCATTGGCCATGCTGACCAAGGCTGGTGACAGTTTCAGGGCAACAATATCTGAAGGGTACTAAGAGAAGGCTGAAGTAAGGTTTGTTGAATCGTAGAATTGTACAGTTGGGAAAGGATCCTGAGGGCCATCTAGTCCAACCCCTTGCAATGCAAGAATCTCAACATGTGGTCCCCCATCCAATTTGAAACCATACCGGACCCTGCTTAGCTTTGCAAATGTGCTAGCAGTTTCATCGCAGATGCTCTATCACTGAGCTATGGCCCTTCCCCAAATGACAATGGAGATCAACACCATTTTGGTAATTTACTAATAAGCCCCTCTTGGCCTATGGTCTGTGATTTTCACAACACGTCATTGGTACAGCTGACTAAATTCCCCATAAAATTTTGTCAGCTAAAGGGGCCCTTTCAAGTGGCCTGGCCTAGGACCCATCATTTTTCAATATATGGTGTTTGTTTTGATCATAATGCTGATGAAAGGTGGGGAAAAAAATCATTAAGTGATCCACCACAACCCTCAGCGATTTTCAAGAGGTCTGTGGTGGAAAAGTGTTTCCCTGCTCTGATGTGCACCCACAGACAATAAACATACAGTACAGCTATACATTATAGTAAAGATACATAATGAGGACATTGTTACAGGTAATGAGGACATTGTTACCAGCTGAATTGGAAGGGATGAAGGTAATCTGTAACCAAAGAAATGGAATGGAGGTTTAAGTTTTCCCCTCATACACCCTTTCCCATTAAAACCTCTCCCCCACCCCCTCATCCAAATCTGCTATCTGACACATGGGGTAAAAATGAAGGAACCTCTATAAGGAAGGGAAAGCAAAAAACAAGACCCCACTACTGCAGCACAGACTAGTTTTGAAATGTATGAAAGAAATTGGTTGGTATTCATCAATTTCCATGAAAACAAAGGAGAGAGAGAGAGAGAGAGTATATGCATACATGTACATGTGTACACACAGACAATTTGATTTTTCCTTTGGGGATGGCTAGCTGACAGTGGGAATGTGTTTTATTTAGCAAACGCTAATCCCCCCCCCCAAAAAAAATAACATTACAAATAGTGCAAAACACTGCCAATAAGAAATGAATAATAGAAATGGAAAGATCGAAATTATTCAGCTCCATGTCTTGTATTCTGAAAATGGTATCAGAAGCTGTATCTGATCATATGGAACGAATAACTGGGATGAGGCATATGACTTCAATTGCAGACTTGCTTCACATATCAAGGCATTGTGCTTGAGCTGAAGAGACTGATCCACTCCTGTGCAGCTGATGGCATCAAGCTGTCTAGATGAATTACTAAACACTCATTTAAGCATACACGGCTCAAGACGAGTTCACATTTGACCATCTTGCAGGTGCAATTATTTCTTCAGAAGGTCCTTGAATATGTCGGAATAAGTGTGTGCTGAAAAGGCAAGAGAATACTAGGATCCTGACAGCATAAATATTGCCTGTTGCCTTCTGTGTGCACTCACCTTTGTTCTGTCCGATTAAGTCAGTGCTAATAGGCGAAGACAAAAATGCTGCAGTAGTGCAGAGTTAAGAACAGGCATAGGCAAACTCCGGCCCTCCAGATGTTTGGGACTACAATTCTCATCATCCCTGACCACTGGCCCTGTTAGCTAGGGATGATGGGAATTGTAGTCCCAAACATCTGGAGGGCCGGAGTTTGCCTATGCCTGGTTAAGAACATAAGAAGGACCCAGCTGGATCAGATCAAAGGCCTATCTAGTCCAGCATTTTTTCCTCACAACAGATCCCTAGCTAACAGGGCCAGTGGTCAGGGATGATGGGAATTGTAGTCCCAAACATCTGGAGGGCAGGTGCTGATGAGAAATCCACAAGCAGAACACGAGTGCAACAGAGATTTCCCCACTAAACTTTCCCAGAAACTGGTATTCAGAAGCCACACAATATAGCCAACAATCACTAGTAACCACTGACAGACTTATCCTTCAGCTCATAATGAAGTATTTGTACACCGGTGGGTTAAAGCCTTGTGGCACTAGAAATCTCTGGTTTGAGGAGGTAAATATGTATAAAGGGGTTGAGCTTAGTTTCAAATGGCAAGGAAGCCCCAGGGCTTAGCTATAGACAGCTGTCAATAGGGAGGCAGCACCTGGGAGCTGGAAACCAGGAGGCAAGAGTTGCACTGGGAAGTTAGAACCAAAGGCTGAGCCAAAAACACACACCAGAGCAAGGAAGAGTGTTAGAATAATAGAATCAAAGGGTTGGAAGGGACCATGAGGGTCATCTAGTCCAACCCCCTGCAATGCAGTAAACTTTTCCCAACATGGGGCTCAAACTCATGAGATTAAGAGTCTCATGCCCTACCGGCTGAGCTATATTGTTTTTCATCATGCAAAAGTATTTTATAGAAAGCTATGGTTTTCCCAGTAGTGATGTATGGAAGTGAGAGCTGGACCATAAAGAAGGCTGATCGCCGAAGAATTGATACTTTTGAATTATGGTGCTGGAGGAGACTCTTGAGAGTCCCATGGACTGCAAAAAGATCAAACCCAACCATTCTTAAGGATATCAGCCCTGAGTGCTCCCTAGAAGGACAGATCCTGAAGCCAAGGCTCCAATACTTTGGGCACCTCATGAGAAGAGAAGACTCCCTGGAAAAGACCCTGATGTTGGGAAAGATTGAGGGCACAAGGAGAAGAGGATGACAGAGGACGAGATGGTTGGACAGTGTTCTCGAAGCTACCAGCATGAGTTTGACCAAACTGCGGGAGGCAGTGGAAGACAGGAGTGCCTGGCGTGCTCTGGTCCATGGGGTCACGAAGAGTCGGACATGACTAAACGACTAAACAGTAACAATCTAGAACTACCCAATGGTCAATCTGGGTGGTTGGGGCTAGAGCCTGAAAATACTTCACTGACAGGAAGTGGTTCCAAACCACCACATGTGAGCCTAAGGTTCCTGGTTTTTGAAGCTCCAGTGACTCTTGACAGGAAATAATGTTTGCTAATACCTGGGCAGCAATGGCAACAGCAACTCTGCCATGGTTTCAAAATGGGCCATGCTCTTGTGGGTTTGATTGTCTGCAAGTAGCCTTTGCTGTGCAAATGCCACAGGGAGTCCACGAAATCGGGAAGAAAATAAGTAAATAATGTGGGAGGGTGCTGGCTGCTTTCCATCACTGAACTATGCAAGCTACCCAAGTAGCAACCAACTCTATGCATATGTTCAAGGAACCTGTGGATTTGGTTTTTTTAAAGGAATCTGTGGGAGCATCAAGAGGGGTGCATGCCTTCTCCACCTGCTGCACCCCCAGTCTTCCCACATCGAGTAGAAAGGTCTGAAGGGAACCTTCCCTTACAACTAGAAACCTTCATGTTGTGGAGCTTCTGGCTGCAGGGAGGCTTCCAAGAGCATTCAGCCAAGCTTACTTAGAAGCCACCTTCAATGCATGGAGGTTGAGGGTGGGCTCAGGGTTGGTGGGAGCATGACTGTTACTACTGCACCTGATTCCCTTCCATATTCTAGGAGTGAAATAACAGGACAGTAGGAATGATGTCATAATCACAACCATATCTCTGTTCAATATGGAGTTTTGTGGGAGAGCCACGTGAAAGCAGGTAATAATAAATGGGTTTTGTAAAAACAATATCTTGTTTACACAACCAATTATCCCAAGTCACTAGCTCCATAATCTTCCTCAATATAATTTGATTATGCATTCACAGAGTGTTGATCAGAAGAGAGCTGAAAGCAATAGGAGCATTCAGGATAATTACAGGCTCTTGATTTGGCTTTTGTTTTGTCTCGGCAAAACTAGCACTGGAAACAGCAGCAGAGTCATTTTCCCAGGGATACAGAGTTGGGGCATCTGAGAATGGAATATATAGTGATTTGCAAAAAGCTCACTATAGGTCATGACGCTTTGCTTGCTGTGGGTCTTTGCACCAGCTCCCAGTGCCAAAATCACTGTTCTGTTTAAAGCGACAACTTCACATTTATCTTCTTCCCCAGATACATGTAGCTACAGGTTGGGCATATTCAAGGTTTCGCTAACTATAAACTATGAACACACCAGGCCAGTGCCACATGTACCCTAGCAAATCCCCCAGAATCCTTTGCAGTAGTTATGCTGTGAAAAGGGCTCTATTAAAGGTAGCATATTTCAAAAGTCCTGCCTATGAAAAGGAGACAGAAGACATTCAATTATAATTTAACTTTCTCATAAAAGTGATGACAACTGGCTTTGCAAATAATATAGGTCCATAGCTATTAATATAAAATAAGGAATTCTTAGGTGAGGCATGAGCTGCAAGGGAAAGTGAACTTCCCATTAGTCCAAAGGGTATATACACACATGCATTGGTTTTGAACAAGCTGATGGACATCTTACGGATTATATACTGCTCTACTTGTTACAGTGTTTCATATTACTAAAGGAAAAAGAGGGTATCCTTTCCCACTTACACCCACCTTTTCACTTTCCTAAATATATCTCTTGTGGACTTTATAAATCATCATGTAGGCTTCCTCCATGTCTTTAATCTGCCTCTCCTCTGACTTGTGACAGACCTAGTTCACGTTGAGATGGTAAGCCAGTGCCTGGGGCCTGAACCACTTTGGGCTGCAGGTAAGAACTTGCATAAAATAATTTTTTTCTCCATAAAAATAGGGGAAAATATATGTGTCCAAATAGAAAACTTGCTGTCTGGAAGAAGAATTGCAGCCTAACCTCCTTACTGACATGAGAATGCAGGGATTTATTTAAATTAAACTTTAAGGAAAGCTCTCTCTACAGTAAAGTTTGACAATCCCTCTCAACATACACACTGCAAATGCTTTCGCAGGTGGAAAGGGGCTACAAAAAACTGCAAGATAACTGACGGCGGATAGGCTTCCAGATTCAATCTGTCAGTCACACATACAGAGCTCAGACTACACATGGCATTTTGAAAGAGAAAATGCCAGCAAACTAGAAATATAGGGCTGTAGCCAATGACAGCCATATTCAGAGTCAACCAATTGAAACTAATAACATGACTAAGTCGGGCCCATTATTTTCATTGGGTCTACCCTGCATAAAACTTAAATTGGATATAACCCATGCTCTCTGGAGACTTCTGAAGGTAACTCTGAAGGCATCCGCAGAAAGCCAGCTCCAACTCTTTGTGTAACAAGACATCTCGAACACTCCCCACCCTCTGGCTCCTTCCTCACCCACACCTTCATTTGGAATGTCCTCGCTATTCCCCTTCTTGCCCTTTGCATTCTTAACAAAGTATTAAGTAGTGTGCAGGTGATGTCTTAGATTAGTCACCCTAAGGGAATATGAGCTACAGAGGATTAATTCCTCAAGCTTAGTGTCCAGGGTTTTCTTTTGTTTTTTATCAACTGCAGCATATCCTATGTGGATCCAGTGCTTAGGCCATCAAGCCAGAGTGGATTTCCAGACCCCACTTTTTTCCCTGATGTAGAAAAGTCAGTAGATAACAAATGGACATCATGATCCCTATCCAACTCCCTCTGACTTTAGCTGCTCTTCTGACAGAAGAAGTCTGTACTGTGGTGGCTGTATCAGCACAGAATCATTGAATTGTAGAGTTGCAAGGGATGCGGGTGGCACTGTGGGTTAAACTACAGAGCCTAGGGCTTGCCGATCAGAAGGTCGGTGGTTCGAATCCCCGCGACAGGGTGAGCTCCAGTTGCTCGGTCCCTGCTCCTGCCAACCTAACAGTTCAAAAGCACATCAAAGTGCAAGTAGATAAATAGGTACCGCTCTGGCAGGAAGGTAAACGGCATTTCTGTGTGCTGCTCTGGTTCGCCAGAAGCGGCTTAGTCATGCTGGCCACATGACCCAGAAGCTGTACGCCGGCTCCCTCAGCCAATAAAGTGAGATAAAGTGAGTCAGCCATGACTGGACCTAATGGTCAGGGGTCCCTTTACCTTTAAGGGACCCTGAGGGCGTCCAACCTTGTCCAACCCCCTACAATGCAGGCATATGATGCTGTCCCATCTGGGGATCGAACCTGCAACCTTGGTGTTATCAGCACCATATGGGATCGATGGTCAAAACACAGATGTCTCCTTCTGTGCTTCAGGAGGAGCATGTTCCTTTCTTTACTTCCGTCATTTTTGTAATGATTTCATTAGGAGGCTCAGGGTGGGCTCTTCCCTTCAGCTTTTTCATAATATCTGGATATAGCCTGTGCAAACAGCCCCTCAATTTTTGCACCGGTTCACAGTAACCGCACCCTTGTTAACAAGCTCATAAGAATTAGTAGTTCTATAAAACACACACACACACATGGTCTGCCCATGTGTCCCAATGTCAGTCATTTGGGGCTTGCTTTTGACCTGAAGTAGATTCTGTTAGCAAAATTTTGAGAATCTCTAAGCTAGCTTCACCACTGCTCTCAAAAAACCTCACTGTTAAAGAGTCACAACAACTTAGCCTTGGAAAAGGCACTGCACCCAGAACGTTATTCCTCCACTTGGGTTTCTGACTATCCTTCATTTACAGGACCCTTTCTTATTGTACATACAAATGCAATAGATAAACTCAAAGAATATAGGGACATTTGTATCTTATCCATATCAGCTCAGTCCTAAGTATGCTTATTCAGTAGTAAAGTTCAATGAAATGAGTTCAATGTAACTTATTTTCAAGCAAGTATATATCGGATCATAGTCTCAATTGCACAGGTATAATTTCTCAAGAGTATCTTCTTAAAAAGAAAGGGGGGGAAAGGCCTGCTATATCAAGTTAGCTAAGCACCCAGAGCTGGGTATGTTTTGCTGATCAGGTAACTAAGGAATCTACGGAAGGAAAACTCAGTGTCTCCACAAATAGAGATGTGATGTTCCATGAATATTAATAAAATTTGATGAGAAACAAAGCCATCTGTTTCAGCTTCTATTCTAAATCCAGTTTAGTTTTGATTCCGCACCCATCTGTGAAGGATTCCTCTCCCTCCACAGTAGTCTTAACAAAATGCTCTAAAACAAATATCATAGAATCATAGAATAGAATCATAGAATCCTAGAGTTGGAAGAGACCACAAGGACCATCGAGTCCAACCCCCTGCCAAGCAGGAAACACCATCAGAGCACTCCTGACATATGGTTGTCAAGCCTCTGCTTAAAGACCTCCAAAGAAGGAGACTCCACCACACTCCTTGGCAGCAAATTCCACTGTTGAACAGCTCTTACTGTCAGGAAGTTCTTCCTAATGTTTAGGTGGAATCTTCTTTCTTGTAGCTTGGAACCATTGCTCCGTGTCCGCTTCTCTGGAGCAGCAGAAAACAACCTTTCTCCCTCCTCTATGTGACATCCTTTTATATATTTGAACATGGCTATCATATCACCCCTTAACCTCCTCTTCTCCAGGCTAAACATGCCCAGCTCCCTTAGCCGTTCCTCATAAGGCATCGTTTCCAGGCCTTTGACCATTTTGGTTACCCTCCTCTGGACACGTTCCAGTTTGTCAGTGTCCTTCTTGAACTGTGGTGCCCAGAACTGGACACAGTACTCCAGGTGAGGTCTGACCAGAGCAGAATACAGTGGCACTATTACTTCTATATCCTGCTGTTAAACACTCATTTAGGCTCTCAAGTTATGTGAGAGGACCCTCAGCCGAGGCACGAGAGGGGGAAGAATGAAGTAACCCGTTTGTGTGAAGATCCTCCTGCAGCAGGCAGAATTTTCTTTTCCACTTTTCTACAAGCTAAGAATTGAGTGGGCTGAACGTCCCTTTGGTCTTTACAGAGCAGTTAAGTTTCTATACCAGGGCGGTCCAACTTTTCATACCAAGTGGGCTGCAAGAGTACTTTGACACAGAACCCATGGGCCACACACTGCCTTGTCATGCAGGGGGTTAGGGAGTGAGGCCAAAAATTGATACCCCTTCCCAGCCCTCTCATTGCCTTCCCAAAGCTGGCTAAGTGAGGCACTAGGGTTTGGGAAGGAGGTGCAAGGCTCTGGCTAGGTCCTAGAGCCCTTCCATCTCTTTCCCAAAGCTGGGAAAGTGCTAACTAGGTTTTGAGAAGGAGGTGGGAGGACTCTAGGACCCTGTCAGAGAATCATGTCTCATTCCAAAAGCCTTGCTTACCCAGCTGTGGGAAAGCAGTGAGGGGGGGCATCAGATGTTGCCAAAGGCCACCAAAAAGACATTGAAGGCTGCATGTGGCCCCCAGGCTGCATGTTGGACCTCCTTGCCCTATACAGTGGCACCTCGGGTTAAGTACTTAATTCGTTCCGGAGGTCTGTTCTTAACCTGAAACTGTTCTTAACCTGAAGCACCACTTTAGCTAATGGGGCCTCCTGCTGCTGCCGCACCGCTGGAACACGATTTCTGTTCTTATCCTGAAGCAAAGTTCTTAACCTGAAGCACTATTTCTGGGTTAGTGGAGTCTGTAACCTGAAGCGTATGTAACCTGAAGCATATGTAACCCGAGGTACCACTGTACACTGTTGACACTGAATGCTAACACTGATCTGTACTGGAAGCAATGACCATTTCTCTCTCGTGTGCACACAGCTATGAGAGTGCAGAGAATTCTAATTCAGAAAGGGACTAACCAGCTGACAGAATTTTAGCACACCCACAAACTGCAATTTCCTCAGTTCCTTGTGGAGAAGATATGAGCAAAGTTGCAACCTTTTGAGGGTACCCCAGTGGCTTGAAAGGCAAGAGAAACATCTCTGCTCTGTGTGATGAATTGCTTATGATGTCCATGCCTCCCTGCTGTTGGAGCCTATGTAGCCCAGGAAGACAATGAAGGACTTAGTTTATTTGTGAGGGGAAGAAGTGGCTTTTATATTATATTATATTTAATTTATATTGCTAGATCCTCTGGGTGAAAACAAAAATTGGAAATCAATGATGTGAAAGGCATAAGCAGACACTATGATTTTGGGAGTATTGTACCTGCCTCTTTATTTCTGCATTTATTATAATATAAATAGTAGTTTATCAGACAGCATCTGTTGCATTAGTTGTGGTTCGAATATTAGTTGAGTACGAATATAATTTATTCAGCATCTTCTCAAATGTTTCTTTTTTAATCACACAGACACATACATCCTTCCATCCACACTGAAAATGACAATTTTGCCCCTCCTTTTGTTTTTTCCTAGAGGAAAAGCTTTGTTACAATTATCTCTAAAATGTTACAAGTTCTGATACTGTTTTAACTAAGCAACACTTTATACTATTGTTTTTCCTTTGGCCTGTGGCTGACAAACCTGAAGGAGCCTTTTAACATGGTATCTTAGCTTGGCTTGCAGCCAAGATTCCCTGTTTATGAAATACATAGCTGCTAGAAAAGGAAAGGTATACATGGAAGAAGAAGAAAAACATACCAAATGCTCTCTAGATGTAGGATATACAAAAGGACTTTGACTGAAACCTTGTCTGAGAAGACTGTGTTTTGTGATTGTTCCCCAATCATTTTGATTACAGACTTCCTGAGATGGGAGCTGTCAGTTTATTCGCCTTCCACACCATCTGGTACAATTATGCTCAACCTGCTTCAGGCTTCTCTAGGCTCTATTCCTGTGTGCATGCCGAATCAAAACAGGAATGGGGAGCTCAGCTTGCAGCTGCTCGAATTCCTGGCAACCAAAGCTGGAAAAGCAGAAAGAAGCCTGATCGAGCTGTATCAATGAACAACAGTTCTAGGCTTTATTTGCAACAAGCGACCACTGCTGTGCTGCCCACTGTTATATTAAGTGAAGCAAAACCCACATCTACTGCCAAGTTCCTTTCATTTAAAAAAAGGTAAATATATCTGCAAGAACATGGACCTCACATCCAAAGAAATTTGAGGCCTGCTAAAAGGTAACGCACAACCAATATGAGCATTTGACAGGGATTTTTTTTTTTAATTCTTTATTCATATCAGGAGAGATATGTCTACTCAGAAGTAAGTCCCATTAAGATCTGGCTTAATCCCAGATAAGAAGGCATAGAACTGTGGTCCAAGCAGGCCAGCTCTACCATTAGGCAGGGTGAAGCAGCCACCTCAACCAGCTACCGTAATTTGGGTTGTAATAAAAGGGCAGCAAATGGCTATTCATTATCATGCTCTTAGTGCCAGGGAAGAGGGAGAGAAACTTGTGAAATTTTCTGCCTCAGATGCCAAAATACCTTGACTAACACCAAGTGCTATATATCCTGATGAGGCTCAGGGTGAGCACCAGTTCCTGTTCCACCTCACACAGAAAAATGCCTTGGGTCAGCACTGGGCCTTAAGGCACAGATATCTGAGTGTAGGGCAAAGACTGTGCCGGTACAAAGAAATGTTAATGTGTATAAACTGCAGCTTTTTCACTCTAAAATACTTGCAAGCTGCAAACAGGAACAGATAGGCCCACACTTGTGAGTAATCTGAACAGAAAAACCATGATATATAGAAGGAGGCACCTTATGTGCCTGATGCAATGTGCATTTATCTGAAGCTTCGTGTCTCAATCTGATTTACAAAATATCTCAAGAAGAAGTCCAATGCCTATTGCAAATCAGACTGAGACACGAAGCTTCAAATAAATGCACATTGCATCAGGCAAATAATGTGCCCTCCTTCTATATTTCTAGGCTGTTACTGCTTTGTAAAACAGCCTAGAAATGTTTTCTGCAGGATATAAATCCATAAAATGAAGAGGCAAGATAATAGCAATAAGAATAATATCCAGGTTTCTTAACCACAAGGAAAACGCAAGAACTTTACTCAGAGAAGCAGCTTACAATATGGAGAAACCTATACTCCAAGAGCAGGTAAGTTGGAGGAGGTGTTTCCCTAGTTCTGGAGAAGTTGGCACAAGGATGAAAGAGAGTGAGAGCGAGGAGAGACTTAGCCAAATGCATGGAGGTGCCGAATTACAGAATCTTGTCCATAGTATAACAGCCTTTCTGCATTACATATTCTCTGCCTGGGAACTTGTACATTCTCCATCTTAACCAGCCTACCTTCACAGGCATGCAGAGTCATAAACAGAATGTTGGCAGTCGAGGCATATTCAAACAAACAAACAAATTACAACAACCCCATACCTCCGAATGAACAAAGCTGGCTCATGAAAACTGCTTCAACTGGATCTAAGATTACAATTACCCACCATAGTATAGATTTCAACACACCTCCTGAGGGGGAAAGCCCACATTCATCTTTCTGAAAGCTTCTAATCTTCTCCAGAAACTGAGATCACTCTTTTGTGTTCCCAAAACACCATGTTTCCCATTGCAAATTCCAGATACCTTCCACCTAATTATGGGATCAAAAGCTGATATATTTGCTGACGGCCTGGGAAAGTTGAAAGCTGAATAAGAGACAGCTAAACTCTAGGAGTCTGATCCAATCCACCGCAGGAACAGCAACTGCATAAGGGGGAAACCCCGTAACAGAGCTCACTTTACCTCCTCTTCCCCATCATTGTAGGAAATGGAAGGATTGTTCAGGTTTCCCATATGATCAGCTCACGCCCTATGATCAGTGAAGGAACATGAGCTCAGATCAGTTAAAAAGCTCTTACTAAATACAATGATCAGTGAAATCGTAACTCGGAAGAGATAATATAATTCCAGTAGCACAGGACTAAAAACAAAATGAAACCCTGATGGAACAATAAACAAAACCTATGAAATCTTAGCTGACCTTCTAAAGGGACAGTGACATGTGTCTTGTGGATGTCCAATGGATGTCCAACAGATGTCTACCAAAAGATGTCCAATGCCACCTGACCCTTTGTCAACATGGTACTCTCCATAGATTTTGGACTACCATTCTGATAAGCCCCCTCCAACATGCCCAGTGGTCAAGGATGATAGAAATTGTGGTACAAAAACACCTAAAAGGCACTAGGCTGGAGATGTCGTATAATAGAATATCTGACCCAGGCCTCAGTTTAGGAGTTGGGGCCATAAAGGAGCCAAACTGTTTAGGGCCTTAAATGGTCAGTTGGAATTTAGCCCAGAAATCAACTGGAAGCTCTCATGAACTGGTATGATATGTTCCCTGTAGAAAGATGAAAAGCCACACTTTCACATTCTAGACCAGTGAATACCCTAAACTGTCTTAGCTCTGCTGGGATAGCTCAGTTGGTAAAGTCTTAATCTCAGGGCTGAGGGTTCTAGCCCCACAGTGGGCAAAAAGATTCCTGCATTGCACTGGACAAGATGACCACTACTGTGGTCCCTTCCAACACTACAGTTCTATCCCATATAGAATGCACTTAGTAGTTGTTGAAAAGTAGCTGGAGCCTGGGGCACAG
>NC_137176.1:33789601-34147101 GCF_951804945.1 Podarcis cretensis
ACAGGCGAAGCCTGCAAAGGCTTTGATGTCGAAAGGAACCAAGCCAGATGTGGAGAACGCTTTTGTCATTGACACTGGCTGCACATTTCACATGACCCATCGTAGGGATTTGTTTTCGTCGTTTAAGAAGCAAAGCTTCGTTGTACAACAAGCCAACGGTCAAGAGCTGGAAGCCACCGGAATTGGGACTGTGTATCTTAAAAGTCTGAACTTGACTATAAACAATGTTTATTTGGTTCCAGAGTTGAAGTACAATCTGCTCAGCGTTTCGCAGATCGCCAAGAAGGGACTAAAACTGTCCTATGATGATGAGAACTGCGAGATCTACAAAGATGGAGAGCTGTATCTTTCTGCCGAAGAGAAAGATGGACTGTATTTGTTGACTTTTGATCAAAGTGATTACATGGAATGTAATTCTTGTGATTCTAACATGATTTCTTTTGCAGGTGTAGCCAAGAAGAACGCCAAGCAGGTCACCTCGAGGGTCAACAGGGCATTTCAGCGGGTGTATGCTGATGTGATTGGTCCTCTAGCACCTTCTAGAGGCAATGCAAAATATTACCTAATATGTGTTGATTCTTTCACAGGTTTTGTCTGGATTTATCTTTTGGAGAGACCAAGAGAAGCCTTAGAAAGGTTTAAAGAGTTTTGTGACAAAGTTAAAAATATGCATGATGCTGACATAGATTGTCTTTGCACAGATGAGAAGCCAATTTTTCTTTTACAGGATTTCCAGAGGTTCCTGAAGAAGAAAGGGATAAGACACAAAATTGCAGCTTCCGAAGAAGCTTGGAACAGATGTGTCTGTGTTAGAGTGAACAAAGAATTGCAAAAGGGAATGGAAGGGCAATTGCTTAGTTCACATCTGCCACATGAGTACTGGGCTGAGTCGCTAATGTCGTATTCTTACACGTGGTTGAGAAAGTTTTCAAATGAATTGGGAAGTTCTCCTTTTGAGAAACTGTTCCACAGAAAACCTTCTGTTGCCCATTTCAAGGTTTTTGGGTCTCATGTGAGGACAGAAGCTCCAGGTGGAGTAAAGAATGCCAGAGGCATTTTTGTGGGTTATGAAAAGGGTCTCTACAGAGTAATTTTGTCTGAATCTGGTAAGGTGATTCTCACAAAATTTCTAGAGAGTGCTCCTGAACAGGAGCGAGTGATTGTTCACACATTTCCCACAGGTGATGATGATGATTCTGATGATGATGAGTTTGATTTTATTGAGTTCAGTAGTACTGATGATGACAGCGATAGCTCAGACAGCTCAGTTGTCACAGTCATTGAGAAGAAATCTCACACAATGACTAGACCCTCAGAAGAGGAGGATGAACCACTGATTAAGCTTAGTACTGGTTCTTCAGAGAGTTCAGAGGCTGAACCAGAAAGCAGAGAAGAGCAGCACCTCTTACGTAGGTCTGAGAGAGCAACGAAGGGTGTACCACCCAAGAGGTATTCAAAAGAGTTTGCCAACCAAGCTATTGCATGTGTTGCTGTTGTAAATGACCAAGGTCAAATTGAAGCTGTGTCTGAGTCAGAGACAAAGGCACAACAGAGAGTTGCTAACCAAGGTAATGCAGAAGCACTCATTCCTTGGAAGTCACACAACCAGAGAGGTACATTGGTAAAACCAGTGGCGTGTAGTTCCAAGGGTGGAACTGAAACAACAGGGGAGTGTTATAAGTATAACAACTGTTTGTTTTCTTCTCTGGATGACGCTTTGCTCGCAGCACGCATTGATGCTTTAGGGGGAGTATGTTATTCTAAAGCAGCAATGCTGCAGCAAGCAAAGGCTCTAGCAGCTCAGTCAGCTGCTTGTGGCTGCAAAGCCAGACAGGATGTATGTGACTGTTGCCATGGAAACAAAGGGGCAGTCCATTCTCCTTATTGAGCGCAGGATGTGAGCTCAGTGTGTGTCATATGACCTGTACAGGATGTACATGGGTGGAGTTTGGGGTTTCTCTCAGTTTGTTGAAGAGAGCAGACATCTTTTACTGTATGACTGCTTAAGACAGGAATAAAGACATGTAGATACATTTCTGTCTGAGTCTGATTCCCCTCCCTGGGGATATGCAGGGAGCAGGGAGGAGGAGAAGCAGTTGGTGTGTTTTTCTCACAGCCTGAGGAAAATCGCCGGAACGGACCTCGTGTGTTTTTCCTGCCGGGAGTCGCCGGAGGGAGGTCAAAAGAATTCAGCCGGTGCCTGGAGAGATAGGCACATACCTCTGGCCCTGGCAGAATTCCAACACTATTAACTCACTTAAAATATTTGAAAAATATTTGTTTTTATGCCACTTTTGACAAATCATCTTACAAGAAGAAAAGACTGAGGAGCACACTATCTTTTATCTGTTTTATTTGCCCTAATATACCCATATTTGCAAGCAATTTCCTCAATATAATGCATTTTAAAACACCCTTCCCCCTAATATATGCATTAGTTTGATTGGAGAACTGCATTTCCAAAATTGACAACGTGCAAATTTTAAAGGATAACTCTGTTTCAGTTCAAATCCCGTTCAGGGACTGCAAATTATGTAGATTCACATTTTTTAAATTGTCCCCCATCTTTACCACCAACTAACAGCCAGGTTTCCTGGGTCTTGGCACTCCACAAGCTGGCATGCACCCCTGCTGAAAGCTGACTGTCTTGTCATGATCTGCATGAAAAACTGCTTATGCATCTGTGTGACATGTCACATCTTCTCCTCAGAAGTTCTGCCAAAGCCTGAACCTGAGCATTTCCCAAAGGCAATGTCGAGTCACCCCTAGTTTGGGAAACATTTTGTGGCTGTGGATGATGACTTTGTTTAAATTGTGTAGTCTTTATACAATTAGCGTACCATACAGTTTTAGACGGATGATTTTGTTTTGCGCAGTTTTAAGACTCTGTAAATAGGGTGGAATATGGACTGTATCTCCTGTCTAAATCAATATAAACATAACTTGTGGAAGTGGAGAAGAGTTTGGGATTCAGCTGTCAGAGGGTCATGGCTCCTTCAGCATCTCATATTTTAGAACTGTTACTTTGGAGTGTATGTTGAAACCCCAATAAGCTCTTTTAATTAGCATTGTCATTCTGATTCAGTGGCATTCAAAACACGTTTTCATATAAGTACTTGTGAAGGCAAGTGTGTAATTCTGGTTGAAGATACTGTTGTTTGACTGTGACGTGGGAACCTTTCTTCTTTCAAAGGCCCATTTAGAACACCTACATCTGGGCCTAAAGGGTGGTTGAGATGCTGCAGAATTTCTTGATCATGAACTCTAAACTATTTATATGAGCAGCAGTAACAACAGTGTATTTTAGCATATGTGCTGTGTGAAATTGAATATGGATATGAAATTGAATATGGATGCCACTGGATACTGTAGCACATCACAATGGCAGTTAGATAAATTCCTGATAGTGTGATTCTGTTTTGTTTGGATCCTGCTTTTGCTCCAGGGAGCAAAGGTTGCATTAAAGGGATTCTTCAGTTTATCCTCACAAGAACATGCAAGGTTAAGTTGAGAAGTAATGAAAGACTTTGGTCACTCAGTGGGCCTTTTGACTGGACAGATATTTGACACTCTGCACCACACTGTCTTTAAATTTATGCAAGTTGTACAGCATTCTGAGAGAGATCAGCAGAACATTTTACTTCTTAAATATAAGTTACGGATGATAGCAGAAATATATGGCTAGCTAAGTTTGCAGTGTGTTCAGTCATTGCATTGCCTCTCCATTTAAATGTATTTTGTCTTTTGTGTTACCTTTTTAAACTGATAATTTAAAACTGCTCTCTGTGGGGATGTTCTCCGTGTCGATCTGCCTATCAATCTTTCTATCTGAATGCAGAAGTATTTGATTAGTGTGTTTAAAGCAATAAAGATGTCTAGAGTAGTGTCACAGTGATTGATACTAATTATAAGTCTTTATGTGGCTCCTTCAGTTTGGCCACTTCCATTGCAGATTGCAATTTTATTGTTAAAATAATGCCCTGCTGTCCACAGACTAGGGCCATAAATTGTGGACTATCTTTCTTTAATGATTCTGTATCCAGTGGTAGAATCCCAATAACCTTCATTATCTTTGTTCAAAGAAGTCAGTGACTTCCACAGTGAGCGAGGAATGGATTTATTAGGGCCAGCTGAAGACTGCCTGGGATCACATCAGAGGTTATCTTGATAGTGCTTCTAGTACATTAGAATAAGCAGAAACATTAGGCAGGCACTTGCAGATAACTGATGATTTTCATTTGGTGTCTGTCTTTCACAATATTACAGTAAACAGAAATTGCTGCTCTTGAATAGGTCAAACCACCGTGGAACTTACATGGCTTGTCTGGACTTAAATGAATGAGATGTTCTGAAAATTCCCTGTTTAAACACATTACATGTAGCTAGTTGCAATCCTTTGAAGCATATTCATTGGGATTTTTACTGCCCAGATAATCACTACATGAAATTCTTTTTGTTTTTACCTCTGTGGCAAATCAACTTTTCATAGGGAAACTGTGTTATTAAAGGGAAATATATATAGAGAGAAATTACATTTATGGTATTTTGTAGGCACAAGTTTCACGAGATATACAAGCTTAGTTGGACTATGTTCTACACACAGAGAGACGCTTGTGTGTGTGTGTGGAGATCAGGAGTCAATTCTCAGCTGGAATAAGTTTCCTGACCATGCTTTGGTTGTAAACTGTGGTAGTCAAGCAGAACTCTTCCTTCTGCACACACACACTCACTTTGCCTCAATCAGATTTGCCCAGGGCAAAACATGACTGTAACAAGTGAACTAGTTTGACCTGGATGTCCAGAGCTTAAAGTACCATAAACATTGGGGCTTCTTGGAACAGAGGTTAGAGAGAAGGCAGTAGGGATTGGGGAGAAATGTGACGTTCACATTTAAAGGTGAACCTAATTTACACTTCCTAAAACAATGTGAAAAAGGAAAACACAACCATCCTTCAAAATTCGCACTTCTCCAAATCTTTCAATGCAGTTCTCAAGCCAATTAAGGTATACAAAAATGCATATGGTATTCATAAAAATCCATGTGTTACAAAAAATGTATCATGAGAAATTGCTTACATAACCATTGGTATTAGGCAAAATTGTATAAAAAAACTGAGCATATTAGAGTTTTAGAGTTAATTCAATTTTTTGGTCAGGTGGCAGGATTTAAGTTGAACAAACAAAAAACTAAAGTTCTGGAAAAAAACTTAACAAATGTTGAAAGAGAGAGATTCCAAAATGAAACTGGGTTAGTGGTGGTAAAGAAAGTAAAATACTTGGGGATTAACATGACATCTAAAAATGTGAACTTATTTAAAGACAATTATGATAAATATTGGACAGAGGTAAAGAAAGATCTAGAAATATGGTCGAATTTGAAGCTTTCCTTGTTAGGCCGAATTGCAGCGATCAGAATGAATGTATTGCCTAGAATGTTATTTTTGTTTCAGACATTACAAATTGTGGACAAACTAGATTGTTTCAAGAAGTGGCAGAAAGATATATCTAAATTTATCTGGCAGGGGAAAAAGCCCAGAATAAAATTTAAGATACTTACTGATGCAAAAGAAAGAGGGGGGTTTGCCTTGCCGGATTTGAGACTGTACTATGAATCGGCAGCTTTCTGCTGGTTGAAAGATTGGCTACTTCTTGAGAATGCAGATATTCTGGATCTGGAAGGATTTGATAACAGGTTTGGTTGGCATGCATATTTATGGTATGACAAGTTTAAAGTTCACAAGGGTTTCAAAAACCATATTGTTAGGAAAGCATTATATAATGTTTGGATTCGGTACAAGGATTTGTTGGAAAATAAAACTCCTAGGTGGTTATCACCTATGGAGGCTAAGGAGGTGAAGAAACTTAACATGGAATCCCAATGGCCGAAATATTCTGAAATCTTAGAACAAGAAGGTGGTGAATTTAAACTACAGAGTTTTGAGAAATTAAAGCCCAAGGTGTGAGATTGGCTTCATTATTACCAAATAATGGAAACTTTTAAACAAGACAGAAAAATTGGCTTCCAGGTGGAGAAATCGAAATTGGAAACAGAACTGTTAGAACCCAATACTAAGAATGTATCAAGAATGTACAATTTGTTGCTGAAGTGGAATACAATAGATGAGACAGTTAAATCAGCCATGATTAAATGGGCACAGGACATTGGTCATGACATTATGTTTGTTGACTGGGAACAGTTATGGACCACCGGTATTAAATTCACGGCATGTAATGCCCTAAGAGAAAATATTATGAAAATGATTTACAGGTGGTACATGACCCCAGTCAAACTTGCGAAGATTTATCATCTGCCCAATAATAAATGTTGGAAATGTAATGAGACTGAAGGTACCTTCTTTCACCTTTGGTGGACCTGCCCAAAGATTAAAGCCTTTTGGGAAATGATCTATAATGAAATTAAGAAGGTACTTAAATGTACTTTTCATAAGAAACCAGAGGCATTTCTCTTGGGCATGGTCGGCCAATTGGTGTCAAGGAAGGATAGGCCTTTTTTTATGTACGCCACTACAGCAGCAAGGATCCTTCTAGCAAAGTATTGGAAGACACAAGAACTCCCCACACTGGAAGAATGGCAGACGAAAGTGATTGACTTTATGGGATTGGCAGAAATGACTGGCAGAATCCGCGACCAAGAGAAAGAGACGGTGGAGGAAGACTGGAAGAAATTCAAAGATTATCTTAAGAACTGTTACAATATTGATGAGTGTTAAAATGTCAAGGGGAAGGAAGATGCAGAATTACAGCCGAAAATGTTTGATGATTTAAGGTGAAATTGAGAAAGATAACAAATTTAAATTTAATTGGCTAAAATGGTTGCTGAAAAATTGTAAAATAAGGATGTAAAAAGGGTGAGGTATGGGGAAGTCCGAGAAAGGAAGCTTATGAAAATGAGGTTAAGAACTTATATTTGTGTGTTTGTTTGTATCTGTCGATGTTTTTATGTTGTTGTGGTCGTTTTGTTTTAAAATTGGAAAACTAATAAAAATTATTATATAAAAAAAGAAATTTGTAGTAAAGTGTTGATTCAGTTTCATGAATAATTTTTTTTTAATGTAGACTGATATCAAAATGTGGAGAACTGAGTTTAATATTGAAAAAATGAGAAACAGATAAACTGAAATGGGCAGGCCACATTTGTGTTAGATTCAAGGAATGTGATGCATTCACCAAAGCTGCTGATTGAAACCCAAGCTGTAAGGTTCTTGCTTGACATCTGGGTGGTGGATGAGTTACCTACAGCTCATTTTGTGAAGCTGCTACAACTAGTGTGGTCAGCCTAAAAGAAAAAGAAAAAGCATCAAAACTGATCTAGGGTGTTGGAACACTTTCCTTGAAAGGAAAGGTGAAAATAAATAAATAAATAAATAAATAAATAAATAAATAAATAAATAAATATAATATTTTATTTATACCCCGCACTCCCCAGCCAAGACCAGGCTCAGGGCAGCTAACAACCAATAATAAAAACAATTTGATTAAAATACAATTTAAAAGATTAAGATACAGCATTAAAACATTAGGGTGCAATCTCTTCATAGGAGGAGAAAGGAAAAAGAAAGAGGGGGAGGGAATCAAACTGATTCCAAGCCAAAGGCCAGGTGGAACAACAGATGAGAGATATGCAGTAGACATTTATAAAATGATGCATGTTTTGAAGCAAGTAGGGAGTCACCTCTCTTCCCAGTACTACATCTTGTTCCTTCTCTGCAGAACTCATAACTGTTATGAAATTCACTAACAGAAGATAGAGAGAAGGGCTTTCAGTGGCTATTAGTTATGAAAACTAAAAGGAGTGTCCAGGTTCAGAGGCAGTATATCTCTGAATAGCAGATTCTGGCCTTCACACTGTACTTACATGCTTTCTGGAATCACCTGGGTGGCCACTGTTTGAGACCGGATCAAATAAGATTTATTTGGGTTATTTTTGTATCACTCCCTTCTCCTGTAAAACAAGGCTGGAGCAGTACAAAAGGCAGCCTGTAGCCATACTAACGTAAGAAGAGCCCTGGGGCAGGATCAGTCCAAAGACCCATCTCTCAGCCAGCATTCTGGTCTCACAGTAGCCAACCAGATGCAAATAGCACAGAGGATCCAAGCGCGGCAGCACTCTGCTCATGTGTGATCCCAACAGTGGAGCAGCTGGGAGTCAGCTGGAACAGATCTCCTAGCTGCTTAGAGCAGCAAGCAAAGCTGATGTGGTGGCTTTCATAGGGGTCGCTGACACAATGGCCTATTTGACTTCACAGTGTCTTATCTGTCGCTTATAGCTTGTCTCTCTGCAATTCCTTCCTTTGTCCAGAATTGAGTTATGGCACACCAAGCTGAATCCCAGCTTGATATCTTTCATAAACCATTGTTGACTCAAGCCCTGATACTGTTTGGGCAAGGAATTCACAGCTGCAAGGCAACTCTAAGGAAGCTTCTTTTCCAGAGTGCCATTCCTTTCATCTCAGGCCTCTTGAGACACCAAAGCTGTAAGTGGTTTGAGGGAGACAAGACAGGACTATGCATCTGTCTGTTGAGGGTATCTTTACTGACTCTGCTCTCTCTAGTTGTCGCCAGCTTTTATAGAAAGCCGGTGTAAATTCTAGCATTGAAATTTAATTATATATATACAGTCACCAAAAATTAATATGTACTGGCCAGCAGTCTCAAGAACTTCCAAAACATTCAGATAAGCAAACATTTAGATAAGCAGTCATGATATTTACATAGGATTACATGGCTATTATTAGTCATTTATGAAGCACTTCCTTGGCATGCCAAATAATTTACAGCCCTTATCTGCTCCTTCCTCACAGCAGCCTGAGGAAAAAGAACATTATTATTTCTGTTTTTATGGATGGGGAGCTGAGTTTGCGCGGTAGTGACTTGCTCAATGCTTCCCGGGGAGCCCATTCAATTGCCAAGCTAGGAACTGAAATTGAGTTTCCCAGGTTGATTTTCAAAACTCAGTCCTCTGGATTGTGCTAGCAAGCCCAGGGGCACAAAATGAACTCAGATCATTAGTTTTGAAAACTTGAGGTTTGTGTTTAAGTAAGCTGCAGCATGTTGGTACACACACACATGCAGTTGTCCCACACCTATTTCTGTTTTTAGTTTCCTAAATTGATCAGGAAACACAGTAATATTTATTACTTTCTAAAACTTTTATCCTGACTACTTTCTGGAGAACTAATAGCATTGAAGAAGTTGAAATGCCAAAACAGTATTTCGTATGAGTAGACCACCCATGGAAGCTCTTCATTGTATGAGATACAGCTGATTGTGTTATGAATCCCTATGTATAAAATAGGCCAGACTCTGTCTATGAACAGTTTAAATCCAGGTCACACTGTATTGTCCTTCATCAGAGAGTTTGCTTGCCTCAAACTGAGAGCAATTGTTTGTTCTGTAGAAGCAGCTGAAGACAAATGTTTGTTTTGTAGAAGCAGTTTGCCTCAAGTCACAAATGATGGTGTACTTTGCAGTAGTAATGTAGTAATGTGCCAGCCTAGCACTTCTGTCTAGTCATAGATGCTAGGAACATGCTCTTCCTGCCCCCAAAGCTAAGCCCCCAACTTACATATATAGGCCTAGCCCAAAGAGGAGTCTTGTGCCTGTCCAATTTAGATAGTAGAGCATTGAACTTTTCCAGCTTCTCTTGTAAGAGTGTTGCAGTAATATGGGAAGCAAGTCACCACTGAACAGATAGGAGTGTCCTTCAAGCACAGAGGATGGCAAACTCATTTGCTGGTTCATTATTTCTTCAACTTCTCTCCATCTTGCCATTGACCCCCCTCTATGGGTTACCTCTTTGGCCCTTTTATCGGCTCATGTGGGACCAACATGGATAGCTGGCCCTGATCAATGCTTGAGGTTCCTGACCCCTATGGTTGTAATTTGTGGGCAGTCATTTAATTTTATCTTGATTCTAATTTTTAAGCTGTATTTTAATCAGTTGTTTGATCGTGTTTTAATGCATTTGATATTTGGTGTTAGCTTCCCTGAGCCTGGTCTTGGCCGGGGAGGGTGGGGTATAAATAAAAAATTTCTTACTTACATACTTACTTACATTGACTACCTGAATTCAGAATTTTGCATTTCAATCAACATTGAACTGGACAAGCATATTGGCAACTAGTCCTTAATTCCAGTGGGTCTACTCAAAGAAGAACATAGTTGAAGACCACCCATGGGCTTGTATGGAAACCATAGTGTGGTGTTGTTTGCACTAAACAGAACATTAACTAATAAAATCTGAGCATACAAGGGAAGGAGAAGGGAGAAAGCCAAAGCCAGGTTTCACTCATGAAACAAGGTCATTTGTACTAGGCTTCTCAAGCCATATCACAATTGTGTCTAAATGGCTGAGGTTTTGAAGCTTTCCTGCTATCTGTGCTAGCTTTTTATCACCCCCGCCTCGAATTAATTTTATTCTTTTTCTTAAGCTCAATATGGGGAGCAAGCCAATAAATATGCATATATTATTTTTCTCTAGTTCAGTTCCCCCACCCACCCATTCCCAATTTAAATGCTGAATTTAGGAACTGAATAATCAATTGTTTGACTGAAGAAAGTAGTGCCCATTCTTTCACAATATGATTATTTCCTTTTGTTATTTTTGACAAATTCATGCAAGTTCATATGTAATACAAGAGAAGGATTTTTTATTATTATTAAAAATGTAGAAGTCCAAAGGCTTCTTCAGGTTAAGCCTTCAAGGTTTTCTAAAGCATTCTTACAGCATGTTACTAATTAAGATAGGGTTTTCATTTTAAGTTACACCAAGAATACCATTAGAGTTTCCCCCACCCACAAGAACTATTGCAATCCACTTGATACAGATTTCAAGGAACTGCTCAGAAAATACTGTGTGGTTTTACTGAGTGTAATGTAGATCCAAATAACACAATCAGAACCTATTGTGCAGCCAGAGCCCACCTGAAAATTAATTCAGATTAGATGGAGCAGAAGGGCCCAGGTTCCATCTCTGATATTTCCAGGTAGGGATGGGAAAGACACCCCCCATCTAAAACCCTGAAGAGCCACTGCTAACCTAGACCATGCTGTACCTTCTAGTTATTGAACTCCTGTCTCCCATTTGCCCTAGATAGTTGTCAGAGATTATGGAGTTGGACTCCAATAGCTGAGTGGCATTACGTTGACATACTGGGGTTTTCCATTAAAGTGTAATACCAGAGCTTCCTTTTGGTGCCCATGAGGGATCTCTTTATCTACCCCTATATTTACCTGGCCCTTTATCTGAATCCAATTCCTTCCTCTCCAAGCCCAGAGGGAAGAACCTGCCAACTAAAGTGAAGCCCAAAACCAAGTAATGTCAAGGGGCTGTCAGGAATGCTGGGTCCTCCGCAGGTCGGGAAATGACTCGAGATGTGAAGTTCAATAAGCTTTTATTTAAAAAGTAAAAACACAACAGAGTTCATCTAGGCTAGTCTCTCTTAGCTGAAGTTGTTGCTGGATCTGGCATCTTGCTCCTTCTTCCCTCTCTAGCCCCCTCACTCTGAACTCCTACAAGCAGCTGTAAACTGTGGTAGGAAGGACTCCTTCTCTGGGCCTGTCTGGCCTGTTGCAGACTGGTCCTCTGTGTCTCACCACCACTGTCCTGGGTCTAAGTCTCTTTCCTCTGTGTCATCCCATGGCAGTTCTTAGGTAGGTGGTGCCCACCACTCTTCCTCATCCAGCCAGTCCTTGACAGGTAATTGCTAAGGTGCTGTTACAGTCTTCTCCTTTTATATATGCACCATTCAGGAACCTGCTTTATATAGACCAGATAACATGCAGGCCTTGCCCTAATGAGTGAAAATGTTGTCCTGAGTTCACTGGACTTTATATGCATATCCACCATTTGGACTTCAAGTCTAATCCCTTTGACCTTGCTCTCCAGGCTGTGTTTTACTTTTGCCCACTTTTGTACATGTGTGAATAGGCCCTCACACCACTTGTCTGCTAGAAATAAATTACAATCCAGTTATTATAGCAGACATCTGTGTGGTCCAGCGTGTGCAGTATTTTCAGTAATTATTTTTACAGTCTTGGCCAACTGTCATGAAAAGGATCAGATGTGGAATTAAACAGAAGTTTTATACTTCAAAACTGCCACAGTTATACATTCATTAAAAGGAAGCCTATTTGCAGGCATACAAAGAGCCATTGTTATGCAGGCAGAAATCATATACAACTGTGGAAGAGTTTCATCTCTTTTATACAGTTGTTTTGTTCTTATTTTCTTTGTCTTGCAAGTAGAAACTGCTTGCCTTTTGTTGAACTCCCCTGACTACAATTGCATTTTATGTTAAGAATTGGATGATTATTGGCAGATGTGTCATTTAATTTGTGTTCATGCATCCTATTGGGATTTTAAAGCCTTCCTCAACTGTTCATTGTCAGGGTGTATATTTTTTTAAAAAATACAAAGCTATGATAAATTCTGACCAACTTATTTATGAGATTTGTTCTATTAAGATGCCTCTGTGTTAATACTGAACTGATTAAACATTTGGATGGTTGTAGGATGCCAGAATTATTGCCACGTCAGAGTATTTTACCAACAGCTACTGCTATTTCACTTTTATTATATGCCAACAGGGAAAAAGTCTGTTGAGCTGTTGGCAGAAGGAATGAAATAATACAATTATACCAAGACTTATTCACTCCAAATTCAAACTAGCATGAATCCTGGGAGTTGTAATTGGTGATGAATCTTAGAATTCTTTGTCTCACATCCCTAGTCTCTCTCATTGGGCTAGGTTTTCTTCACTGTACTCAGGCAGCTTTGAACACAGTTTGTTCTTATAGCTCAAGGTGGTCCGGCAGGTGTTGTTGGACTCCAGCTCACATCAGGCACAACCAACATGGTCAATGGTCAGGGATGATGGGAATTGTAATCCAACGACACGTAAAGGCCACAGGTCCTTTACCCTGCCTTTGTGTGAGAGGGCCTCATTCTGTTCTCGCACTGGGTCCCTCTGGTACATCAGTCCCAATTCTCTTCTGACTAGTTATAAGCTTTTGCTTTTGCTATGGGCAATCCTCTGGGCAATCCCAAATTTATAATGAACATTGTACGCTGCCTTTTAAGGGCCTTTTGAGTCCCCTTCCCAAACTGATGGGATAGTTATATGAATCTTGTGTGGCCAGTCTCTGCTAATGAGCGTGCAGTGGTGTCATTGTAAACGTCATATAAAATATAGATATGAAGTAGGGTTCAATGTGCAGCAGTATACAGAGGTGTCTTCATGGAACTGGTAAAAATTCCAACATACATAGTAAGGCAAAGGCATATGAAGAGCATCTGTGAACCTCCCCTGTCTATACATTCCCTACATCCAGAATTAAGCTCCGTGTCGTTGTTGTCTTGATTCCTTGGCCCAACCATGGTAAATGCCTTCCACATCTATTCTTCCTAGAGATAGCTGACTGTTTGCCTGTGTGTATTTGTGGCATGTAACTCTCCAACAGTTTGACTTCACCCTTGAAGGCACACTCTTTCATTCTCTCCTGAGACAGATGGATGACAACCATTTTACCCCGGCTTAATAAGATGGACACTTGGCCAATTAGCAGGATGGACCCACCCATCCCTAAGCTTTGCCTGTTTAAATTGCAGGTGGGAATGTGTTTGAACTGAGGAACATTCAGCCAGGTGAGCTTTCACCAGCTGCTTGAAGTGTAACAGCTGAAAACAGAGTTTTATTACTCCATCTGCTATTTTAAGACCACTGGGCCTAAGACTCATGAAGTAGCAGTAAAAATTGTAGGGACAGGCATCTTACAACATCTTAGCCATGGTTGCAGAATTAAAAGGAAGGCCCACACTCGTAACTGCTGCTTCCATTTCAGTTCTTTTTCAGAGTTCGGTTACCCAGAAATAATGTATTGATCAGTTCAATAGGATCCATGGATCCTGCCCCAAAGTTGTTGTTGTTTCATTTTTTAAAAATCCTACACTTATATGGGGTTTCCAGTGATTTCGTATCCATGGCCAAGTTCATACTTGCTTAGCTTCAATAATGCTACAGCCATGGGGTGTTCCTAAACCAAGTACTGCGTCCTTTCTGAAACGTTTTTAATTTTCACATGTTTAACTCACAAAAATAAGTGGCTTTTGCTGCAAATAAATTGATTTTTATTTTTTATTTTTGGCTTATGGTCATCTGAATGTTTCGCCTTTATTTTATTTCTGTTTTTTTTTTATAATAATTTTATTGCATTTTCCACAAAAAAGAACAAAAAAGCATATTTTCACAAACATTACAAAAAGAAAAATTTTCACAAACATTACAAAAAAAGAAAACATAGACAAAAAAAGAAAAAAAAAGAAAAAGATTTTGACATAAAAATAAACTCACTTTCCAATTATAACCTTCAAAACCTTATTTTCCTTACTTCCACCCGCCTCCCGATCTTGTATTCTATGTAATAATTAGTTCAGCAAGCTCAATCTTTATTCATTTTGATTCTTGGTCCCTCCCTTTGTGCTCTTATTTAACTCAGTCACTAGAACCCCTTCTTTTCCTTTTCAATGTCCTCAACATTCAAAGATTTTACAGTGTTTTTGTAAATAGACTTTAAACTTCTTCCAGTCCTCTTCCACCTGCTCTTCTCCTTGATCTCGAATTCTGCCGGTCATTTCAGCCAGTTCCATATAGTCTATTACTTGCATCTGCCATTCTTCCAGAGTGGGTAGATCTTGTGTCTTCCAATACTTTGCAATGAGTATTCTTGCTGCTGCTGTAGCGTACATAAAGAAAGTTCTGTCCTTCTTTGGCACCAATTGGCCGACCATGCCCAGAAGAAAGGCCTCTGGTTTCTTCAAGAAGGTATACTTAAATACCTTTTTCAGTTCATTATATATCATCTCCCAGAAAGCCTTGATCCTTGGGCACGTCCACCAAAGGTGAAAGAATGTCCCTTCAGTTTCTTTACATTTCCAACATTTATTATCGGGCAGATGGTAGATTTTTGCAAGTTTTACTGGGGTCATGTACCACCTATATATCATTTTCATAATATTCTCTCTTAAGGCATTACATGCCGTGAATTTCATACCGGTGGTCCACAACTGTTCCCAGTCAACAAACATAATGTTATGACCAACGTCTTGTGCCCATTTTATCATAGCAGATTTTACCGTTTCATCCTCAGTATTCCACTTCAACAGCAGGTTATACATTCTCGACAATATCTTAGCATTGGGTTCTAACAATTCTGTTTCCAGCTTTGATTTTTCCACCTGGAAACCAATTTTCCTGTCCAAGTGATAGGCCTCTCTTATTTGAAAATAATGTAACCAGTCTCGCACCTTATCCTTAAGTTTCTCATAGCTTTGCAATTTCACTTTATCTCCCTCCTGCTCCAGAATTTCCCAATATTTTGGCCAGTTAGATTCCATATTAAGCTTTTTTAAGGCCTTTGCTTCCATAGGTGAGAGCCACCTAGGGGTTTTATTTTCCAATAGATCTTTGTATTTCATCCAGACATTAAACAATGCTTTCCTGACAATATGGTTTTTAAATGTCTTGTACACTTTAGCCTTACCGTACCACAAGTATGCATACCACCCAAAAACGTTATCATATCCTTCCAAATCTAAAATATCCGTGTTTTCAAGAAGTAGCCAATCCTTCAACCAGCAAAAAGCTGCTGCTTCATAATATAACTTAAAGTCCGGCAGGGCAAACCCCCCTCTTTCCTTTGCGTCAGTAAGAATTTTGTATTTTATTCTGGGCTTTTTGCCCTGCCAGACAAATCTAGAAATTTCTTTTTGCCACTTCTCAAAACAGTCCATTTTGTCAATGATTTGTAGCGTCTGAAACAAAAACAACATTCTTGGCAATACATTCATTTTGATAACAGCAATTCTACCCAGTAAGGAAAGTTTCAAATTTGTCCAAATTTCAAGATCTTTTTTCACTTCTGACCAACACTTCTCATAGTTATCTTTAAATAAATTTACATTTTTCGAAGTCAAGTTCACCCCTAGATATTTCACTTTTTTCACCAATGTTAAACCTGTTTCTTCCTGAAACCTTTCCTTCTCTACTGCTGTCAAATTTTTCTCTAAAACCATAGTTTTAGATTTATTCAATTTAAAACCTGCCACCCGACCAAATTCTTGTATTATTTCCAGTGCTCTTTTAGAACTAGGGATTGGCTCCTGTAGTGTCAGTACTAAGTCATCTGCGTAGGCTTTAAGTTTATAGTGTTTAACTCCGACCTGTATACCCTGAATCTGTTGGTCCCTTCTAATCATGTTCAGCAAGACCTCCAGGACTGAAATAAAAAGCAAAGGGGAAATTGGGCAGCCTTGTCGTGTCCCTTTCTCTATCTTAACTTCTTCCGTAACTGCATTATTCACTATTAATTTCGCCTTCTGTTCTGAGTAGATCGCGCCTATACCGTTTCCAAACCTTTCTCCAACCCCCATCCCTTGCAAATTTTTCCTCATAAAACTCCAAGAAATATTGTCAAAGGCTTTCTCCGCATCAATAAATATCAAGACAGCTTTTGTACTTATATTAACTTGTAGCTTTTCTAAAATGTCAATTAAGTTTCTTGTGTTATTTGACAATTGTCTGCCTGGGAGAAAGCCAGCTTGATCTTTATGAATCATTGTTGCTAAAACTTTTTTCAATCTTCTAGCTAGAATATCAGCAAAAATTTTATAATCCACATTAAGTAGGGATATGGGGCGGTAGTTCTTTAGTTGTGTCTTTTCTATCTCATTTTTCGGTATAAGCGTGATGTAAGCTTCTTTCCACGACTCCGGCGCTCTTTTCCCTTCCATAATTTCATTGCCAACCTCCATTAGAGGTTGAATTAAGTAATCTTTCATGTCTTTGTAGTATTTGGAGGTTAGCCCATCCCGCCTTTATTTTATTTCTGGATTCAGCTCTTGTTTATTACTGCTCAGTCCATTCCCACTTGTAACACTTGGATGCCTGCCAAGCACTCTTTGTTTACAGTAACAAGGGTGGAAAAGCTGACTTCCTGACCGTACTCCCAAAGTCTAAGGTGAAGCGTCTGGCAGGTGTGAAAAAACATTGCTCTTGCATTTGAACCTGCGCAGTGTATTCCATATAAGGACCCAGTCCTAAACTAACAAAGGAAAATTGGACTGTTGCCCAAGATGAAATATTAACACTTCATTAGGCTATGACCTGGTTCAGCTGCAAAGTCGGTGCATCTAACATCAAGCCATTTGGCTATATAATTCTTGTTTGTACATTTTTCTACAGGAGAAGTCAGCACTCAGCAAGCAGCTAGAGACGGCGCATCACACAGTGAAGCTCAGACCTGTATCCTATGAGGCCTCTTCACCACAACTTTCTTTTTCAGGTTTGTACTATACAACATGTATACCTTTGTTTCAGGATATGGCTGGTAACTCTTGATTGTTTGGGGAGCCTTTGAGCTTACGTTGAGAAATACGTCTAAGGTGGAGTGGGGAACCCTTTTCAGTTAGCTATGCAAGTGAGTGGGTCCTGATCAGCTGATCAATACCGACAGCGAACCCTTTTGAAGTTGCCTATTTGCAGGTGCAGTTTGGATTAAAGCCACACCAGCAAATGGGCAGTTTTTCTCCGCAAATGGGCAAAGCTGCAGAGGAAGCTTGTCACTTTGCAGGCATGGTTTGAACACAAACTGCACTTGCAAGGGTTTCCTGTCAGCTGAGCAGTGCTGTCAGTGAGGAACAACCAGCAGTGCACTTTAATCTGCCAGTGGCTGCTTTACAGTCACATCTTCACCTGCCCCTCACCTGCCATCGCATATTATGTCAGGTGTGGGACAACTGGTCGTGGTTTGGGGAGAAATGGTCTCAAAAGCCAAATTAGGGAATTTACTGGACCTAATCTGGCCTGTGGGTCAGTGGTTCCCCATGCCTGACCGATGTTGTTCCTGTCCCGTTATGCCTGTCATGTTTAAACTTGCCTCCCTGGCATGACAAGCACGGAGAATATTCACTTCCAGAGCCCATATTTTGAAAAGCTTGCAGTACATAGCTTAGCTTGCTTTCTTGTCCAAAGATTGTTCTCCATTGTTATCTTGATATCAGCTCTTCCTCTTATGACACAGGTAAGCTTATTGCACCCAAGGTTGCATACTTTGTAATACTACAAGTTACCAAATGGAGAGTATTGTAGTTTTATGTTGTGAACAGCGCTAAGATCTACAGGTACAGAGTGGTATACAAATTAAAAAACCGAAAAATATTGACCTTTTATGAAGGGACTGTTTACTGATCATAGATAATACTTTTGCTGTTCTCGTTATGTACAATTCATCTCTCTCTCTCTCTCTCTCTCTCTCTCTCTCTCTCTCACACACACACACACACACACACACGTTGCATGATTGTGTCAACTCTCTATTATGATTCTTACTGTAGCTATACATTATACACAGAGCATGTCAGTTTAAAAAGCGAGTAGGTGACATAATAGCAGGTTTCATTCAAAATTCATATGAACAGCACTGAATAGCCCACCCTGAATCTTAAATATGTTCTGAAAATTCTCAGTTAAGCCTTGTTGTCATGAAGACGGGTGATGAGCCTATTTGGACTATACCAGTTCAGATTGCAGGGGGGTCACATGGTTGAGAGTTCCACCATACCCAAAATATAGCAATAGATAGAGCTTCCCCCAGCTGGTACTCACCAGAACTCAGTTCTAGCACCTCTCAGGTGGGCGCTATTGCCATTATAAGAGAACAAGGGAGACATTCATGGTGAGTTCCAGCACCTCTTTTTCTAGAAAAATGGCACCGACAATAGATTCTCACTTTAACGAAACGAAACGAGCAAACAGGGGGAAAGGTTTGCTTCCAATAGCTGTGGTTCATAGCTGTGGTGCATAAGAGCACTTTGAAGCGCTAGCACTAAGAGAAGGATAGGAAATGGCTTGGTCCAGGCGCCATCACAGAGACAAGTTTAGTGTCAGCTGTGTACCATATTTTGTAATCCATTGCAGAGGCTCATGAGAACTGTTGTTCCTTTGACCTTGGAATTGTGATGGTGTGCATATTTCTGGAATCCAACCCTGAGCAAACTTGTGTTGAGAGGCCTTTGCTGATGCAAGTGTATTGATAAAGAAGCACGGAGAATAAAATATGCAATCAAAGAGATGTGCAACCAAAGGGATGGCATTCAGATGAGCCTGAAGCCACTAAATAGCCCTTGGCAAGTCACACCAAAGTTAGGGATGTTTGCTTTGCTTTATTGGCCAACATCCAACTTGGGGTCATTGCTGGAGTTATGTGCAACTCTTGGGTTTCTATTTATGTAAGAGTTGACAAATGTTTGTTTTGGTTTCAATCCACAGGCTTCGCACCCCTAGGTTTCACTTTGAGGTTTCATGTTGAGTGAAAAATAAAGAGTTCTGTCTGGTTTGGGGTTAAAACCTCAAGTAACCACAGACTTCTCTCTAGAGTCTACAGGGAAAGGAGACGGTTCACTGGAAAGGGCTAGATGTGCTGAGCTTCATGAACTTTTCAAGGGAGCGTGAGCTGAATAGTGACTCTACTCTTTCCCATCAGGACAGGCTTAGTAACATGCTTCAGATTTATTTTTTTTCTGAAGTCAATATATCAAAGTTCACAGCCTGTTCAAAAATATTATTTCCGTCTCTTCCAGTCGGCGCCAGCGCTTAATGGCGGCTCTCTCCCTGATCTCCGGAGAGAGGGCTGCTTCACGAGTTCGGGTCTGACCGCTACGGCGAAGCGGGGACCTCTAAAATCACAGGCGCGGAAGCCTATGAACAAGGAGACTCGGTGGGCACCATTTGCGCCCCCCTTTACTGCAAAAGAGCCTTTTTAAAGGCTCCGGAGGAGCATCGGGGGATCGTGCGGTGCTGAGAGTCGCTACCCAGCCCGTGAAGTGAAGCCGTGTCGCCATAGGCGGAGAGCGCCGATTCCTTCCTGAAATCTGGACTGAAATTGAAATACCCGTAAGTAGGATTGGGAAACCTACTGGGATTAAAAAAAAAAACAACGTTTGAAATTTGGCTGAAAACGGGGATGGTAAATAAAGGAAGTCTGCCTCCCCCGGACTGCATGGCTTTTAAAGCAACGGAACTGGAAAGCTGCAATTGAAGGAAAAGTAACTCTGAACTTTTGAATTATTTAACTTTGGCATTGAACTCTAACTACCCCCCCAGCAAGCAGGAGCGGGGGGGGGGGGGAAGAAAAGGGAACTTGGCTTAACCTGCATGAGAGGAAATTTAAGTGATTAATTCCTGCTGTGTCTGTCTCTGGGAACAGACTGCCTGGGTGAAGCGCTTTGACAGGAACTGTCTGACAGAACCTGCTGCAAAGCGGAGAGCTTAAATAGATACAATTTTTGGGACTCTACAGAAATAATATTGTTGCAATTAGAAGATTGAAAGTTTCTTTTGTCAAAAACTCTTCCCCAAGAGGGCTTTTGGTTTCTTTGTTTCTTCTGCTTATTGGACACAATGTACTGCTCCCTCTAGAGGGCTGAAAGGCTACAGTTGTAACATAGACTGTCAAATAAAAACAAGTCACTGGATTTTTCCACTCAAGAGCTGTTCCTGTGGGAACGACCTTGGGACATGAGTGGCTCCGCAGAAGATATAACAACAAGATCTAAGGCTAAAGCTGCACAAAAGAAAAGAGGCTCAATATCAGGCTTACTGCCAACAGGCACAGCTGGACAGGAGAAAGGAATAAACGCATTCATGGATTCAGTGACTCAAGCATTACTCAAAATAAATGAATCTTTAGAAAATTTGACTAAGCAAAGCACGGAGAATACCAAACAACTGACAGAACTTACAACAAAATTGGACTTAAATACCAAAAGCATTACATCTAATACAGAAACCATAAATAAATTGGTTCAAGAAAACGCCACAATTCGAAAAATTGCAGAAGAAGCTAAATTTACTGCAGAAACCACACAGGAAAGTTTAATACCAGTCTGCAAGAAGCTGGACCAGCATGAGGCGGCCTTGTCTTTGTGGGAGATGCAGAGGAAAGAGAAGAATTTGAGACTTAGGTTGGTCCCGGAAAGTGAAGGGGACAACCTAGTGGACTTTCTCACAAAAGAATTATCAGAATTTTGGCAGGTAAATTCAGAGGAAGAAGAATTTAAGATAACAACCACCTTCAGGTTGGGCAGAAGGCAAGGCAGGAAGATCCCAAGGGATTGTCTGATAACTCTGAGATCTAAAGAGGAAAGGGATAAAATTTTAAATTTGCATTACCAGAGAACCCTTCAGATTGGAAATGCTTCTGTTCAAATTTACAAGGACATCCCAAAATACATTCTGGAGGTAAGAACCCATTTTAAGAACCTGGTTGACCTGCTGAAGAAGAATAACATACTTTTTAGGTGGGAATTTCCACAAGGCCTGTCCTTTAACTTCAAAGGAAAGAAAGTCAAAATAAGAACAGTGCAAGATAAGGAACAATTCCTGGACAGAAACGAGGAGGACCTTCTGAAAGGAGTGTTAGACTCGACCTCTGACACAGACCTCGGAAATTTGACATTTGGACTGAAGTCACCAACGGAAGAAGAACAGCTGCAGGGAGCAGCTGGAGGTAACTAATTAACAATGTCTCTGCAATTTTTAACCTGGAACTGTAATGGACTGAACCTTCCCAGAAAAAGGCGTGAGGTTTTTCACATCTTGAAAAGAGAACAATTGGATTTGATATGTCTACAAGAAACCCACGTGACAAGGGCACATAGAAGATTACTTATAAATAAAAGATTAGGACAGGAATTTATTTCATCAGATAAAGTTAAGAAAAGAGGAGTGGTGATTTATGCAAAGGAAAAATTGGCTCCAAAATTGATCTTTAAAGATGAACATGGAAGAATTTTGGCAACTGAGATACAAATCCAAGGAGAAAAATTCCTGATAGTTGGCATCTACGCACCAAATGAAGGGAAGGCAGAATTTTACAAGAAATTGCATGAGACATTAATGGATCATCTGGATTACAAGGTGATTTTATTAGGAGATATGAATGGCGTGGTCTCTACAAATATGGATAAAGCACAAAGACAGGTGGTTTCTAAGGATGGGAGACTACCCAAGACCTTTTTTGAAATGACTGAAAACATGGACTTGATCGATATCTGGAGAACAAGAAACCCTCTTGAGAGAGAGGGAACATTCTTTTCAGAGGCACAAATGACATGGACAAGAATAGATCAAATATGGACTACTAGTGGAATGGCTCCAAGGATAAAAAAGGTGGAAATCTGCCCAAAGACATGCTCCGACCACAACGCAGTGAAGATGGAAATGAAACTAACAACAGCTGGATCCTTCAGATGGAGAATGAATGACACCCTATTTAGAGATGTGGAGATTTACAAAAAGGCCCAAAAAACCTTGAAGGACTACTTTGAGATAAATCTGAGGACAGATGTTGAGAAAAGAGTGATTTGGGTCGCAAGCAAGGCCGTGATGCGAGGTTTTCTGATACAACAGAACTCTTTAAAGAGAAAGAAACAAAATGAAAGGAAGGATAAGATTCTGGAAAAAATAAAAGAAGGAGAAAAGAAACTGAGGTCTAAACCAAAGTCTCATGAGATTCTGAGAGAAATTAAGTTTTATCAGATGCAATATATGGAATTGATGAACCAGGAGATAGAATGGAAAATTAAGCAAATGAGACAGAGGACATTTGAATCAGCGGACAAATGTGGGAGACTTCTAGCATGGCAATTGAAGAAGAGACAGAAATTAAATACAGTCACAAGCCTGGAGGTGGACGGAAAGAACATCTTTAAACCAAATGAGATCAGCAACTGCTTTCAGAGCTATTTCAGGAGATTATATGCACAAGGGCCGGAAAACGAAGGAGACATAGAAGATTTTCTTAAGAAATATGGACTACAAAAAATTTCGCAACAAAGTATGTTGATTTTAAATGAGAAAATAACAGATCAAGAAATGGAGGGTGCCATTCAAAACATGCAATTAGGGAAATCTCCAGGACCAGATGGACTAACCTCCAGATATTATAAAGCATTGAAAGAATGGCTAATACAGCCGCTTAAGGAGGTTTGTAATGAAATATTAGAGGGGAAAAAGGCACCTGAATCGTGGAAAGAAGCATTCATTACACTTATACCAAAGACTGATACTGAAAAAAACCAGATCAAGAACTACCGCCCTATATCATTACTTAATGTGGATTACAAAATATTTGCTGACATTTTAGCAAAAAGACTGAAGAGGGTGTTAATGGAGGAGATTCATAAGGACCAGGCAGGCTTTCTCCCAGGAAGACACTTATCAGATAATGTAAGGAACATAATTGACATTATGGAACTGCTAACTGTAAATATCAATACGAAGGCAGTTCTAATCTTTGTGGACGCGGAGAAAGCCTTCGATAATATTTCTTGGAACTTCATGAAGAAGAATCTCCATGGGATGGGGGTAGGCCAAAGGTTTGAAAATGGTATAAGTGCAATATATTCTGAACAAAAGGCAAAGCTAATTGTAAATAACGTGGTTACTGATGAACTCTCCATAGAAAAAGGGACACGGCAGGGGTGCCCAATATCCCCATTACTTTTTATATCAGTCCTGGAGGTTTTGCTGAATATGATTAGGGGGTACCAGCTGGTAAAAGGAGTTCAGGTCGGAGCTAAACACTACAAATTGAAGGCATTTGCAGATGACTTAGTATTGACTTTACAAGAGCCAGACACTAGTACAAAAAGAGTTTTAGAGTTAATTCAATTCTTTGGTCAGGTGGCAGGATTCAAGTTGAACAAACAAAAAACTAAAGTTTTGGAAAAAAACTTAACAAATGTTGAAAGAGAGAGATTCCAAAATGAAACTGGTTTAATGGTGGCAAAGAAAGTAAAATATTTGGGGATTAACATGACATCTAAAAATGTGAATTTATTTAAAGACAATTATGATAAATGCTGGACAGAGGTAAAGAAAGATCTAGAAATATGGTCGAACTTGAAGCTTTCCTTGTTAGGCCGAATCGCAGTGATCAAAATGAATGTATTGCCTAGAATGTTATTTTTGTTTCAGACACTACAAATTGTGGATAAACTAGATTGTTTCAAGAAGTGGCAGAAAGATATATCTAAATTTATCTGGCAGGGCAAAAAGCCCAGAATAAAATTTAAGATACTTACTGATGCAAAAGAAAGAGGGGGGTTTGCCCTGCCGGACTTAAGACTGTACTATGAATCGGCAGCTTTCTGCTGGTTGAAAGATTGGCTACTTCTTGAGAATGCAGATATTCTGGACCTGGAAGGATTTGATAACAGGTTTGGCTGGCATGCATATTTATGGTATGACAAGGTTAAAGTTCACAAGGGTTTTAAAAACCATATTGTTAGGAAAGCACTATATAATGTCTGGATTCGATACAAGGATTTGTTGGAAAATAAAACTCCTAGGTGGTTATCACCTATAGAGGCTAAGGAGGTGAAGAAACTTAATATAGAATCCAAATGGCCAAAATACTCTGAAATTTTAGAACAAGAAAGGGGTGAATTTAAACTACAGAGTTATGAGAAATTAAAGTCTAAGGTACGAGATTGGCTCCATTATTATCAATTAATGGAAACTTTTAAACAGGACAGGAAAATTGGCTTCCAGGTGGAGAAATCGAAATTGGAAACAGAATTGTTAGAACCTAATAGTAAGAATGTATCAAGAATGTATAATTTGTTGCTGAAGTGGAATACAATAGACGAGACTGTTAAATCAGCCATGATTAAATGGGCACAGGACATTGGTCATGACATTTTGTTTGCTGACTGGGAACAGCTATGGACCACCGGTATCAAATTTACGGCATGTAATGCCTTAAGAGAAAATATTATGAAAATGATTTATAGGTGGTACATGACCCCAGTCAAGCTTGCGAAGATTTATCATCTGCCCAATAATAAATGCTGGAAATGTAATGATACTGAAGGTACCTTCTTTCACCTTTGGTGGACCTGCCCAAAGATTAAAGCCTTTTGGGAAATGATCTATAATGAAATTAAGAAGGTACTTAAATGTACCTTTCACAAGAAATCAGAGGCATTTCTCTTGGGCATGGTCGGCCAATTGGTGCCAAGGAGGGATAGGACTTTTTTTATGTATGCCACTACAGCAGCAAGGATCCTTCTAGCAAAGTATTGGAAGACACAAGAACTCCCCACACTGGAAGAATGGCAGACGAAAGTGATTGACTTTATGGGATTGGCAGAAATGACCGGCAGAATCCGTGACCAAGAGAAAGAGACGGTGGAGGAAGACTGGAAGAAGTTCAAAGTTTATCTTAAGAACTGTTATAATACTGATGAGTGCTAAAATGTCAAGGGAAAGGAAGATACAGAATTGCAGCGGAAAACGTTTGTTGAATTAAGATGAAATTGAGAAAGATAATAAGTTCTAATTAATTGGAGTAAAGGGTTGCTGAAAAACTGTAAAATAAGGATGCAAAAAGGGTGAGGTATGGGGAAGTCCGAGAAAGAAGGTTTATGAAAATGAGGTTATGAAACTATATCAGTGTGTTTGTTTTTGTTTGTTGATGTGTGTATGTTGTTTTGTCTTAAAATTGGAAAATTAATAAAAAAATATTTTAAAAAAAACAAAACAAAAATATTATTTCCCTCACAGTTCCTGTAAGTTTATTGAGAGAGATGTTTTTTCTCGTAAAGTCATAACAGTTGACCAATACTTTAATAGTGCCGCCTAAACCCTTCTCTGCTTGTACCAATTCTCACCATTGGCACCCAGTCCTATCTCTCCTTAGGCCTTGTATGCTGAGATGTCTTTTAAAAACTTCTGAGCATTTGGAGTGTTCATAAGCATTCCATCACATCTTTTTTTTAATAGAGCCATTGGCTTAGCCATCAAGGACTCATTTCAGTCAACTAGCCAAAGGCTACTGATGTTTTAAAATAGCAGTCTGTGTTTTACCTCCTTGTCCCTTTGTTTCGTTTATTTGATTTGGGAAATAATTGGGAATAGCCATTGCTTCTCTGAATTTCTACTTTGCTGTGTGCTGGAATTTTTTACCTTACTCATGCAAAAATTGATGACACAAGAGAGTCTCCAAAGCTGCCTCTGATTTCACATATAGAGATAACGATTATATAGTTTACAGGTGTTGATTTAACAGAAATTTAAAAATGGGAATGTTAAGAGTGTTGGGATGTATACTGACACTTATTTGATACTCTGTGAAAGTTGATCACCTTTCAACTGGTTGATCAATTACATTTAAATGCATTTATAGATTACTGAAACTCGGTATGGGTGCATTTATTTTTTTTAAATAGAGCAAGACAACTTGCAACTTAATAAATAAAACAACACTGATTTCTTAAGACAGACTGAGCTGTTGTATCAAAATTGCCAAAGCCATGATTCCCAGTGCCACTTCAAACCATAAAAAGCACCAGCATTAGACAAGCCAGTGATCTTTAGGCCTCTTTGCGTATTATAGCATATATATTTTCTGAGCCTAGGTGTGCAGTTTATATTCAACAGTATGCAGTGTGTGGGATCTCCATAGCAAATCACCTTTTGGGACTCTTTTCTTCTTTTCCCTTTGTCCAAGGCTGTAGCCTGTGGTATGCAAACTGGTTTTGCATTTGGATCATGCTTGTATCTGCGGAGTGGTCCTTTGGGCCCCCCAGGACTGGCCCAGTGAGCATCCTCTTTCACCTGAGAACCAATGAAAAGAAGCATCTGCTGTTTGGGGCTGATTTCCTCCCCACCCCATTTTCCACCTGCTTTTTACCACAGTAGTTTTTTCTCTGTGCTCTGCTCACCTCTTTTCCTTATCCCAAGTGACATGTACATGTACGTTGCTAATATGTCGATCTACGTTTGAGTGGCATCATACGAATGCCAGAACTTGTACCAAGCTACTATTGTACAATGCAGCCACCCACATTGGGAAGCCATTGTCTCATCCAAACACAGCTTCCAGTTAGATTCCAGGGAAATATAGAAGTAGCAGTGCAGGGACATTGCCACAGATAAGCAAACAAGGGGAATGGAAGACATGTCGCCTCCTATTCTGTCATTTTGCACCAATATTGGAGCAACAGAAGCCTCAGAATTGTTAACGGTTTGTCTGATGATAGTTGTGCCTGCAGGTCTCCCCACCCCTTTTTGGCCAGCTGACTATTCCCTCATTACCAGACTTCTGCAGGCAAGAGGGAACACAGAGGGGGACCATTAACCTATTGGAGACTTGAGAGCAGGCCATAGAGAGAATTCTCAGGGGTTTAACTGGCCGTTTAAGGAACGTACAGTGTTTATTAACTGCATTAATTAAGGAAATACAGTGACATGCCATGCATGCAGGAACAAAACTGTAAGGGTGATTTTCTTCCTGTTTTGCCTTCAAAATTATATTTATAACTAACATACAAATATGCACACTCTGTTGTTCTTTCCCTCTCAACCGTGTGTGCTCACATATTTCTGCACATGCACACACACACAAACACTGTATAACATCAGCAAACATATTTGCTGTTTGGCAGTCACATGTGAGCAAAACCTACTTTATGCACAATAAAGCAGAAGCATCTTGGCCCAGATTGTTTGTGTCTCTGGTAAACCCAGCACTTGGGGGAAATGATTAACGCTCCTTCTCTTTCCCTGACTGCAGCAGGACACGCTTTACCTGCATAATGAATCCGGCATGTGATGGTAACAGGGGAAAGGGAACATCCTAGGTGAACATATTATTTGCCAGAAATAAATTATTCAGGATGCAGTTTCAAATAGAGATTGCTGGGAGAGATAAAGCCATTGGGGATCTCTCCCCTCCCCCTGCCAGTCCAGGCTACAGAGACATGGAGCATGCTTTTCAGGAATTCACTTAAGTGGAATCAGCTTGGAATAACGCAGCCAAGAAGTAATATTGCTGCCATCCAGCTAGTGTCTGTGGAACAGCATCCTCGGCATCTCTTCACAGTAGCATGCATGCACATAGGCGCAGACACGATGCTGTGTGCAGAAGCGTATGTACACAGATTGTATTTTCCGAAAGGAAACTGCACCGCATCTACCTGAGAGCAGCATTTGTTGGCTCAAGACGATTATTTGCCGATGTTGCTCTTGTTTCCCTGAACTAGTTGGCCACATCAGCATCCGTCTGCCAGCGCATCATGTGTCGCCTCACGCGATGCTCGGCTTCTTGCAGTTTGGGGAAAGAGAGCTCTTGTGACTCTGCACTCCTGGGCAGTAATATTCGGCAGCGCAGATATCCAAATCCAAAACGGCAGAAATAAAGTTGTGTGTTATTTTAGTGGCTTGATTTTTTTTTTTAAACGATGATTTTAACTCTCTCCATTTTGGGGCTGGGTGGGATTGCGTTGCGGGGGGGGGGGGGGGACTCCTGCTCTTTACTTCCTGCAGGATTCGAGCCGTGCTGTTTGGAAGGAGCGATTTCGTCTTCTCTCAGAGCGATGACGCTGTACCACTTTCGGCATATCCTGCTCCCCCCATTTACCTGGGTGGCTGCTATTGCTGCTGTTGCTGCGGCTGCTGCTGTTGGGCTTGCTCCTGCCTGCCTGCCTTCCTGCGTTTCAACCTGGCTTGCACTACGGGAGAATCTCTCGTCGGCACATTCTCGGCAAGATGCGAGGAAAATCTGGGCAGTGCATTCTGTTCCTGCTGGAAGAGAAGAAATGTGCGATTCTGGGTTTTTATTCCCCCCCCACCCCACCCTAAAGGGTGAAAAATGTGAGTCAAAGAGATACGATGCCAGGTAATCCGGTGTTTACAGCAAGGGCATCGGCAGCGATCCTGTATGTATGGCAAGGGCATCAAGAAGAAGAATCCCAGGCACTGCTGTTCGAAGGGATTATTATGGGGAAAGCCATGGCGATGCCGTGCTTCACCTCAGAGGAGCTGTGCTGGAGATGGATAAATAAAGTATCTGATACGTGAGCCTGTCAGAGCATAGCCATGGGAGGAAAAGAGTGGAAGGGAGCAAGCCAGCAAATGAAAAGGAGGAAGAGGAGACGGCATGCCGTTTGATCGTGTCTGCTCATTTCTGCAATGATGATGATGATGATGATGATGGCATAATTTACAGAACCCATATCTGGATAGAGGGACTCTAAATTGTAGTCTGAACACTCCCTAATGCGGTTACGGAGGAAACAAAAGGTGTAGGTGGCTGAAAAGACATGAGCACCTTGTGGGGGAAAGGAGAAGTGTGCAGTGTATGTTGTATGTGTGTCTGTGTTTGTACATATGTGCATTGAGGGAAAGGCAGCTTTCTGACTTGAGAATGCATAGGAAGCCTTTCAGGCTGCTGGGTCAGGCTTGGTTATGGTGCATATTTTCAACTACCTCCTTTCTACGTGTTCTTTTCGGCAATAAGCAGTCAGCTTGTTTGAAAAAAGACACATTTGGAGGCGAGATTCTGGAAATTCTCTCTCTCTCTCTCTCTCTCTCTCTCTCTCTCTCTCTCCCTCCTTTAACACCTTGAAGTCTTGAATCTTCTATATGTTACAGGGAAGAACAGTGGGATTTTTTGTTTGCTTCATCTTTACAATCTTTATAAACACAGCTGTACTCGGTCTAGTGAAAAAATTCTATACTGTAAATAGACGTGTGGTCAGTCTAATCAAAATAAATTATCCCAGATGACTTTGGAAGCCCAGCTGGCAACTCCTCATTTTCAGATGGCTCAATGTGCAGCCGAAATGAAAATCGGCAACGTATTTACATTTTTAATGCATTTCAAAGTCAGCCTGTAATTGAAAAAAACAAAACAAAGCTGGGGAGGGGGACTCCGGAGTCCCACTGAAAAAGCACAGTGCTCAATTTTGGCAAAGATTTGCTCTGAAATGCTCACTGGCAAGTCCTATTTCTTGTTTTGCTGGGGTGGGGGGCAGTGAAGTAAGAACAGTGTTGTTGATGTTTTTAAGAACAGCTGAACTTGCTATAATATACTTAATACGGTAACTGCTTCTGAATAATAACTAAAAGTGGTCATATCTGTGTAATGGGCCAAATGAAGTGAAAGGAAACAAATGCTGCAGACAGATAGGAGAAGCTTGGCGGACTCTTCATCAGCTGCCTACTTTGTGTATGTGTGGGTGTTTAAATCCAGAGACCATAATTTTTCTTCATGTGTATCCAAAGGAGTTTTTCAGTAGTCGTTCTCTAAGGCTCCTGTCTATACCTTGCAGGATTTTTTTGCTGATGAGTGTACTGTTTGCTCAGTAATATCTTAGCCAGCTGTTGGAGAAATGTAGTTTTCTGCTTGTTTTAAAGGGGGAAAATCAGGCTTAGGAAAATACTTTTTGCTCTGCAGGGGAGCTCTTCCTCTTCCTCAGATATTGTGGTTCCAGCTCAGACATTTTAAACGGAGAGAGATGGGGGTGGAAAGCGGAAGAGAGGGAGGGAGGGACTTGTGTAAATCGTACAAAGCTGCATAGACCAGCAAAATGTCAGCAGCTTGTAATTAGCAGTTCATGGTTACGTCAGCGACCATATCTTTCCAAGAATAACTGTGATGCATGCCACAAAGTGAGGAAGATAGTCACAACCTAGTTATCAGCCCTGGTTCAAACAAGGGCAGATGGATTAATGAATGTGCTGTGTTCATAAATCAAATATGGATGGGATCACATGTTGTGGGTCTTGCTGAGTTCTGCATAGTTGAGGGCTCAGTTGTCAAGTTTTCTGCAGAAGCAGGCTGTGGGGAGAGATTTGCAGAGTATAGAGTGCGAACCTTTTAAAAAACGCACTGGTTGCCCGTAACAAATGCCTTTGCTTTTTATGCAGGCTTCATCTAACACACGCAGCTGGCTGACATGATTGCACCACGGTTGCCAAAAAGGAGAAAACAACAAATGCAGATGTGTGATGCTTTCACTGAAAGGCTATGGCAAAGAAAGCGCACCGTTACTGTAGATTTGAGTTTTGCTGGGCTTTTCAAATATGCTTCACAAGTAATGTGAGATGGCTTTTAATCAGCCTTTTCTATTTCAAAGGGTGTGTTTTCTTTCAAATGTGTCAAATTTGGTTCAGCATTTTTTAAATCCAAAGCAGATCCTGGGGGCGGGGGGGGGGGGGAGAGCTTCTTCGGGAACATTTCGGGAGCTGAGCCTGACTGCTTTGAGTATGCATTTGCAGTCCTGCCGCATGCAAGCAGTGAGGGGGGGCATGGGAGGTGCCTCGTCCCTGATTGGCTTTTTGCAGACGCCTTTTACGCAGCACTTTCCTGGCTTTTATCTGCAAGCCTTTGCAACGTGCGGTTTGTGTTTCTCCCCTCCTGTTCTGCGCTGCCCAAATTGCTCGGAGCCTCTTCTGGTTTCCCAGATTCCCTGCAGAAGTCAGCCTCAGTTCAGCTCTTGTTTATTTAGCTCGCCTTAATAATATGCCCAAAATAGACTGCATTGTGCAAACATGTTATATTTGGGGCTGGGAAAAAATGCGCATTTTGTTCGGAGGGCAGGGCTGTGTGTTAACATGAAGCCAATAGCTCTTTTGTTGCTGCATGTAGTGCCGTTTAAACGTCCTTTAATTACTTGGAAGTTTACAAAAGCCGTCATTCTCCTAGCCCCGCATTTTGGATTTGGGCAACGTGTATACCATGCCTGGACCCAGAATAGTGCTGTTCTGTGCACCAAACAGGCTGGAAGGATTTCATTTGGCTTGCGTGTGTGTAAGTTCAAACAGCTGGTCATTAATGCAGGACCCATCTCCAGAGTGAAAACGTTAGCGGACGTGAATGGCTGCCTGATTAATGCTGCCCTTCAAAGGGTCCTCCACCCAGCAGCCATGCTTGCAGCAGAATAATGCAGCCTGATTTGATTGCGCTCTAACAGCGTAGTATGTCATTGTGTCGCCAAGCAATTGAGGCTATTATGGGGCAGGGCTGACAGACGGGACAGTGGGGTTACTAGACCGTGGCATTTTTAGAAATACAGGCCTGACCTACTTAGAGTTATTCTTGCTGGCTGGCTGGCAGCTGCATGGTGCATGGAGCGTCCTGATAGGCTGAGACTGTTGCTAGGGGGAATTAGCATGAATTTTTCCACATGCAGCCTCTGATTGAATGATAAAAGCTGACTGGAATTAAAGAGATTCAGCTCAGCATTATGTAGATTTATCTCCCTTATTTCTCCTTCTGGAAGCAGAGAAAAGGAACAAAATACTGTGTATTCTTTGACCCATTTTCCTATCCAAGGGGAGGCAGATCTTGTACTGTTTTAATTCTTGAAATTATGTTATGGGGGAAAGAGCCATTTGACATCACAGAATGTTTCGTATGGGCTGACTGCTTTCTCATCTGATTTACATAGCGCTTTTCTGAAGCAAGCTTTTTCACCCCTTCCTCTGTGCAGATATAGACTCCTTTATTGTTAAGACACGAAAGAATAGGTAGGATACTGAGTTTGAAAGGAAGCCATGTATAGTGGCGTTTGCTACATGGTATAAATCCTGGGCAATTTTTGGAGCTGCCTCCATTCGTTCATAAACAGAGATCAGTTCCCTCAACCCTAATGCAGAAAGACACATACAGGGATTTCTGCAATGTTGGATGTGAGAAATTACTTGCCATATTGCATTCTTATATTGAAGAGGCTTCCTCAATCTTCTCCAACCAATTTGATAATACAGTGGTACCTCGGGTTAAGAACGTAATTCGTTCTGGAGGTCCGTTCTTAACCTGAAACTGTTCTTAACCTGAGGTACCACTTTAGCTAATGGGCCCTCCCACTGATGCTGCGCCACCGCCGTGCAATTTCTGTTCGCATCCTGAAGCAAAGTTCTTAACCCGAAGTACTATTTTTGGGTTAGCGGAGTCTGTAACATGAAGTGTCTGTACTTGAAGCATCTGTAACCCGAAGTACCACTGTATTTTCCCTGTCCCTGGATTTAAGTATATCTTGTATATCTTTAAATGCTCTGTGTCAAAGACATGTGGGGGGGGGGGCTGGGATTGAGCACATGTCTTCTTCTTTCAATGTGTCTCTCCCCCACCCCAGTTCAGCTCTGACTTTTTGGTGACAATTCCAAGCTCCCTGCAAGGGCAAATAAAACACCCAAGTCAATACTGCTTGGGTGTAATCACAGATCTTACTTTTCTTACCACTACTGATTATGTAAGATCTGTCAAATACACAGAAAGCATCCATTTATCTTCTTTGGCATCACTGAGAAAGGAATGGCAATTCTCCAAACAGAAAAAGTGGCGTGTGCACATTCATTTGAATTTTACAAATTGCACAAATGTATACATTTGACTGAATAATGCAATGGAAGTTAATTTGAATTCAGAAGGTTTTTGATACACCATCATGCAAGGAACTCTGGAGGCAACGTTAATCTTTGCTCATCTCCTTAATCTAGATTCCCAATCTATTGCTATTACCTTTTCTTGCAGACGCAGACAACATATGACCCTCTAGATGTTGCTGAACTTACATTGTCCCTGGCTATTGGCTAGGCTGCCTGAGATTGATGGGAGTAGGAGCTTGGCAACATCTGGAGGGCCACAGGTTAGTCACCCCAGCCATGCCCTTGTCATTAGTAACAAAAAGCTTTCAACATAATGCAAAGTAAGACATAGATTTGATATGACCAGGACAAAAAAATCTAGGACAAAAACTATATGCACCAGGGCTGGCTAACCTGGACTACAACTCCCATCAGCCCCAGCCAACCTGGCCAGCAGTTAGGTATGATGGGAGTTGCAGTCCACAACTCAGTCATCCCCAACATATACGCTGTTGGCTCTAGGTCTCAATGTTGGCCTCATCAGTGGCCAATTATGTGGTGCATGAAAGGCCACAAACAGTTTCTGATAGGAGCCTACACCAATCTGAAGTGGATTTGTAATTGGCTTTGTCCCTGCTGCACACCGCCCCCCCCAGGCCTCCCTCACTTCCTTTTTAACAGTTTGTGTGATTTCCACGAGTTGTAAAGTACTTTTTCCTCTATTGCTAGCATCGCTTGTGGTTCTGCAGACTAGCCAAGTAGCCAGCAAGTTTTCACCTGCCTGTGGCTATTCTTCCTGGAATTCTCCCAATGTCCTGAGTGGAAGAACACAATGTTAGTGGTCGGTGCTTCATCCCTTATATGCGAGGAGAAAAGTCAGAAGCAACTGTGAAACTCAGGGGCCAGGGAGGAAAACAATGGGATCAAGGATCAGTCCATTGTATTTGGAGCAAAAATGTACACACTCTTGTTCCTTAATGGCCTTTTTATATCCCTGAAGTAGCTAATTATGAAACAAACTGGAGAAACTGATGGCTGGCAATCCACAATAAAACTTCTACTGTCCTCCAGTGTATGTAATAATAACAACCAATAAACTTAGTTACACCATAGTGTTGGAGCAGTAACTTGCTTGCAGTGCTGCAAATTACATCAGATGGAAAATGGAGGGGGAAAGTGATGAATACTAGGGGATTTCTCTCTGCCTCCCATATTTTTAAGCAAAAGAACACACATTCACAGAAATGTGTTTTTTTAATAGGTTTTATTTGGCCCTTGCTGATTCAGCTGGAGCATACAGCTCTCATACATTTTTATGATGGATGCAATGAGAACTTGGAATGTGTGTTTTTCTTCTTGTCTTTATTTGAATGTTTTCAAATAAGAGTAAATTTATTAGGGGACCCTGATTTTTCATCAGAATTGTAGTAGTTTCTCTGTAGACTGGAAAGACAATTTAAGAGATCCTAATACTGATCATATAGCAATTTCAGGGGGGGGGGGAGGCTGCTTTGAAAAAGAAACACTAAACTCAGTGCTTTTAAAATGGAGGGGGAAAATGAAGGAACTGGGAAGTAAAATATTACTATAGGTATGAAAGAGCCAAACATATTATTGATAAGAACATGGCCTTCTATTTGTAGCATGATTTGCCTCCCTCTCCCCTCTGGCTTTCCTTTTATAGAAAACTAAATTACTGTAACCCCTGAAAATAATAAAGTGTTCCTTTTGCTCTAGGTTTTTCTTGACAGTCTCTCCTAAAGAGAAAAAAAATAAATAAATAAATAGAGGCTTCTTTTCTCTTAAGCCAGCACTCTAAATGAAAACGAAAGCAAACAATAAATGGAAGCACGGTGGCATTATAAAATAGGTTTATCCAATACAAAATAAATTTAAAGCGTATAGTTTAAAGGCTCAGCACCCAAAGTTTTCTTAATATTAGGCACTAGCATTATGAAGCGATGGTACGAAAAGTATGTGGGCCACTTCTTTTTCTTTTCTTTTTGCACCACTAAGTTGCCAGGAGTAGAGATGCTCATATGCACCCAGGGCATTGCACCCAGCACTTGCCATTCCAAGCTTATATGCACAGTCTCATTTTTGATGCATTATCTAAAGAGGTCGAGGTGCTTAAATCGCCCATACTGGGAAAACCATCTTGGGTTCTGAGATTTCTCACTGAAATAAAGTAGGTTTCTTCCATTACATTATTTTTCATCTTGTCGTTCCCCCTCCCGTTGGCTAAATCAAAAAATAGAAGGAGACCAGTACAAAAATACTATTGATGTACAAAATAGGAGATGATTTTTGTCTTCCTACCCATCTGCTATTTAGTCAGTAACAGAACTATTATAATCCACAGAGATGCTGCCTGGAGGAAGGCTTGCATGGGAGGGAGATGTTCCTCCACCAACAGAAAGAAGCCTTACCTGTTGAGAGGAAAACACCCATTGCAGAGACTCCTACTACAGCCAGGGAAAGCTCCCATGAGCATGGAATGGATCTACCACTGTTGGTGTCCTTTGGTGGTGCTAGCTGTCGTTCAGCACCAAAACAGGGCATTCCTGCTGTGGGACAGAAACAGGACAGAAGGCTTTGGGTCCTGCGGATCCAAAATGCCATTGGTCACCTGAGGCCCCATGATTGGGCCCATCATCTGCCCCAACTTGATATCAATGGGGATTATGTTTCAAAATTGAAATCAGCTAGGGTGAAAGAAAAAAGAAAGACACCCCTTTTGGGTTTAAAAAAATCTGCCACTTTCCTACCCAGTGACCCTACTTGGCACTGCCCATCGTCAGTCGCTCAGTATTTCTTCCAAGTGATTTAAAAAACAATGCAAATATTTGTAAAACGAAACACGTATGTGTGTAAAATCTAATTATCTTTGTAACACCGCCCTTTCCCAATAGCGGCTTTCGCCTCCCAGGATGTGTAGTGAAGAGTGCGAGTTTCTCCTGGGAAATGTCTAGGGTTGGGAGCAGAAGTGGTGCAAATACTCCTGGACTCAGTCTGTTTTGGCAGCAGCTCATTGTGTGAACTTAATGTGAATCAGCCCAGACACATAGAGGCTCTCTGCGCCTGCTACTGTCAGTTCCAGGCCATGAAGAAGGCATGGCAGTGATTTACATCCCTATATTATCTAAACTGCGCTTATGCCACAGAAAAAGGGATCTGATTGGACTTTTCAGCTCTCTCATCTTTGCACCAAAGAATGATCTGGTGAAATCCAGAATGGCCTTATCTGATTATTTCCCAAATATCCCCACAGAGAACTAGAATAGCCAATAACACTCAGTGTCACCTGTGGCCTATTTACTCTCATAGTGGCTTTCTTCCAACCAAGGAGATGTTAAATGGTTAAACTGTTACATAAATGTTTACATAAATCAGACCTGCTGTGGTATGTTTAGATATGTTGCTCTTCTTGCTGACTGCCATTTTAGAAAACCCCTATTGCATGTACAGTTTCCGCTGGCTGAACCTGGTTTTAGAATTCACACTTCCAAAAAGGGAAGTAATTTCTCAGTAACTGGCATGTGTATGTGCACACATATATCTACTAAAAAGTGGTTCAGATTCTTAGGTCTACAACAGTTTTGAATAATGGTCTTGCTGAGTGTCTAGAAGATGCATCAGGTGCAGAAGGAGAAGGCCTTTTCCCTTGACACACTAGACTAGCATTTAGGATCTGCATTGGCTTGCTAGGCAGGTAGGAAGTTAACTCTTTATGTTCCTGCCTTACAGCACTATTCATATAGTTTGAGAAAGAGAGAGAGAGAGAATGAGAGAGAGAGAATGTAGTCGTACATTGGAAGTTGAATGAAATCTGTTATGGAAATCCATTCGACTTCCAAAAGATTCAGAAACCAAAGCACAGCTTCTGCAGCCAATCGGAAACCATGGAAGCCTCACTAGACATTCAGGTTCCAAAGAACGTTCGCATACCGGAACACTCACGTCCAGGTTTGTGGTGTTCAGGAGCCAAAATGTCTGAGTACCAAGGCATTTGGGATCCAAGGTACAACTATACTGGGTCTCATGGAACATTATAACCTAGAATTTTTGATATTAGGTAATTTATCTTTTTCCAGTACAGTATACTTGCAATTTATGCGGAGGTTACATTTCAAGGATAACACATAAAGCCAAAATCATGCATAGTCAAAACACATTGGGTACAATAGTGGGTGGAATTGTCAAAGGCCCCCCCCCTTTTTTATTTTTATTTTTGCTATGTGTGTAAAGCTGAATGTGCACAAGTTACATGTGCATAAATTGGTGGTCTACTCTACTGCATATCCTTGGTAACTGGAATTGCTGCCATGTATGATAGTGACTCTTTCTCTCTTTCTGTCATTTCCAGTATGTGTGGGTAGTTTCTATTTATTTTGCTTATTATCATATGCCACCTTGCCATCACTTTATAACATTTTTCTCTTTATGTGTGTTTCCCCATACTTCAAGTGGTATATTTTGTCCTGTATTCTGTACCCACATAATCATAAATCCCTTCACGTGGTCAGCTTCCAGATCATAGGGATGCGGGTGGCGCTGTGGTCTAAACCACTGAGCCTCTTGAGCTTGCTGATCAGAAGGTTGAGGGTTCAACAAGGTGAGCTCCTGTTGCTCTGTCCCAGATCCTGCCAACCTAGCAGTTCAAAAGCACACTGGTGCAAGTAGATAAATAGGTACCACTATGGTGGGAAGGTAAACGGCATTTCCGTGCGGTCTGGTTTAACCACGGTGTTTCATTATGCCAGAAGCAGTTTAGTCATGCTGGCCACATGGAAAGCTGTCTGTGGACAAATGCTGGCTCCCTTGGCCTGAAAGCGAGATGAGCACTGCAACCCCATAGTCACCTTTGACTGGATTTAACCTTTATCTTTTACCATATTTCAAGTGCAATTTATGTATGTTTGACAATAGGTGTTTTTCCTAATTAATTTCTCAAAATATGTTGGTTTTGTTTTATATTGTGGCTAAGATTCTAAGAAATTAGCTTAATAAAGATCTTTTTTGGAAGCGCTTAAACCATGGAAGTCTCACGTGGTCTCAATCCATAGCTGAATAGAGAAGACAAATGCCTAAGAGTGCTTACAAGTGTACCTAATCATTCCAGTCAGATGTCATAGGGTGATGATTCCTCAAGGGTACTGAAACTCCTTGGAGATGCACCAGAGTCTTCTCAGGAGCTCCTTGTTTGTGTCTGGCTTTTGTTAGCTGGGGATGACAGTGCTTTATATAGTAAAGTTGTAGGAAATATATATTTCATAGAATCATAGAGTTGGAAGAGACCACAAGGGCCATCGTGTCCAACCCCCTGCCAAGCAGGAAACACCATCAGAGCATTCCTCACATACGGTTGTCAAGCCTCTGCTTAAATACCTCCAAAGAAGGAGACTCCACCACACTCCTTGGCAGCAAATTCCACTGTCAAACAGCTCTTACTGTCAGGAAGTATTTCCCAATGTTTAGGTGGAATCTTCTTTCTTGTAGTTTGGATCCATTGCTCCGTGTCCGCTTCTCTGGAGCAGCAGAAAACAACCTTTCTCCCTCCTCTATGTGACATCCTTTTATATATTTGAACATGGCTATCATATCACCCCTTAACCTCCTCTTCTCCAGGCTAAACATGCCCAGCTCCCTTAGCCGTTCCTCATAAGGCATCGTTTCCAGGCCTTTGACCATTTTGGTTGCCCTCCTCTGGACACGTTCCAGTTTGTCAGTGTCCTTCTTGAACTGTGGTGCCCAGAACTGGACACAGTACTCCAGGTGAGGTCTGACCAGAGCAGAATACAGTGGCACTATTACTTCCCTTGATCTAGATGCTATACTCCTATTGATGCAGCCCAGAATTGCACTGGCTTTTTTAGCTGCCGCGTCACACTGTTGGCTCATGTCAAGTTTGTGGTCAACCAAGACTCCTAGATCCTTTTCACATGTACTGCTCTCAAGCCAGGTGTCACCCATCTTGTATTTGTGCCTCTCATTTTTTTTTTGCCCAAGTGCAATACTTTACATTTCTCCCTGTTAAAATTCATCTTGTTTGTTTTGGCCCAGTTCTCTAATCTGTCAAGGTCGTTTTGAAGTGTGATCCTGTCCTCTGGGGTGGTAGCCACCCCTCCCAGTTTGGTGTCATCTGCAAATTTGATCAGGATGCCCTTGAGTCCATCATCCAAGTCATTGATAAAGATGTTGAATAAGACCGGGCCCAAAACAGAACCCTGTGGCACCCCACTAGTCACTCTTCTCCAGGATGAAGAGGAACCATTGATGAGCACCCTTTGGGTTCGGTCAGTCAGCCAGTTACAAATCCACTGAGTGGTAGCATAGTCAAGACCGCATTTTACCAGCTTCTTTACAAGAATATCATGGGGCACCTTGTCAAATGCCTTGCTGAAATCAAGGTAGGCTACATCCACTGCGTTCCCTTCATCTACCAGGGTTGTAATTCTGCTAAAAAAACGAGATCAGGTTAGTCTGACATGACTTATTTTTCAGAAATCCATGCTGACTATTGGTGATCACAGCATTCCTTTCTAGGTGCTCACAGACTGTTTGAATCATAGAATCATAGAATCATAGAGTTGGAAGAGACCATAAGGGCCATCGAGTCCAACCCCCTGCCAAGCAGGAAACACCATCAGAGCACTCCTGACATATGGTTGTCAAGCCTCTGCTTAAAGACCTCCAAAGAAGGAGACTCCACCACATCATTGCTTAATGATCTGCTCCAGAATCTTCCCTGGTATTGATGTCAGATTGACTGGGCGGTAATTATTTGGGTCCTCTCTTTCCCCCTTTTTGAAAATAGGGACAACATTTGCCCTCCTCCAGTCTTCCGGGACTTCGCTTGTTCTCCAGGAATTCTCAAAGATGACTGCCAGTGGTTCTGAGATCACATCTTCCAGTTCTTTTAATACTCTTGGATGCAGTTCATCTGGCCCTGGAGACTTTTACTATCTCCCTCTTAACAAACTCCCAGCCATCATGAACTCCCTTTCCTTTTAGTATTACTGTCCATGGGATCTCACCCAGCACTTCCCTAAGTTTTATGAAGTCGGCTTTCTTAAAGTCAAGAAATTGGGTCCTAGTATGCTTGGCTGCTCCTTTCCGCTGTATAGTAAACTTCAGAAGAGCATGATCACTTGCGCCTAATGATCCTTCCACTTCTACCCCACTAACCAGGTCATCAACATTGGTTAGGACCAGATCTAAAATGGCTGTTCCTCTTGTTGCTTCTCCCAATTTCTGGACAATGAAGTTGTCTGCAAGACCAGTGAGGAATCTGTTTGACCTTATGCTCTTGGCTGAGTTTGACATCCAACAAATATCTGGGTAATTGAAGTCCCCCATTACTACTATCTCCCTTTCTTTTGCATGCTTGGCCATCTGTTCCAGGAAGGCATCATCTATGTCCTCCGTTTGGCTTGGTGATCTATAGTAAACTCCCACAATGAGGTCACTGTTATTCTTCTCTCCCTTAATTTTGACCCAAATGCTCTCACTTATGGAGTCTGCTCTTCGTCTTCCATGCTAGGGGAGAGGACCTCAAAGCGATTGTGTATTTCTAAACAATCAGAGCGAACCCTGGGCCTCCTACTTCTTTGAGTCACGTTTCTCCATATATCTGGCTCCTGTGTTGGTGAACTAGCCTCCTTCTCAGGGGAGTCCCCTGTCTCCTCCTTGGTGGAGACGGTGTGCTCTGTTGCTTCCAAGAAGAGCTCCAGCTCTCTAATTCTTTGGAGCGTAGCTACACATTGATTTTACTTAGGCCCACTAACTAAGGAAACCTGTGTCCATTTAAATAATATCTTGTGTTTCACTATGAAAAGGAAAGTTAGTCCATAGACGTAACAAATATGGAACTCCAGTGTGTTGAAGTATAGGGTACATTGCTTTTGAAGCCTCTGTAATGTTCTTGATTAAGGAATAGGCTTTAAAAATAGAATATCTCTCTGAAAACAAAGGACATCTGTTGACATTGCGATGGAGTGGATAATAACTTAAAGTTTAGGTATGTGTACATTTTAATTATCTTTTCTACAGGGTGAATGCAAAATCTTAGCAAGCTTGGAAAGTTGCTTTAATTCAGATCGGTCCATTCTTGTTCCGTCTAGCACAAACTGATAGGCAGTTGCTTTCTATCCTTTCAGACTGGGTTCGGTCCCGGGAGATGCCAGCGTTTGAGCCTGGTATCTTCTGTATGTTCGTCTACTGAGCAATGGTCCCACTCCCTCATATTTCAGTCTTGGAAATTCTGGTGGTGAAATCTCATTGCAAATATATATATATATATATATATATATATATATATATATATATATATATATGCGATATTTAATGGTTTTTTAGAAATGGTTAAAATGCTTTTATACTAGCAGGAAAAGCTTTTGCCTGTGTTTTCCTGCTCTGCCACTTGCCCAGTGAATTGGACCACAGTGTCTGAAACCCAGTATGATTTACATTGGGCTCATGCAATCAGTTACTTTTCAAGAACAAGAAGAGGAAATAAAATGTGCAATAAATTGCCACTCTTTGAAAACCAGTATTTGTTAGTAAGCTAACTCTTGCAAACAGTCACCATGCTCAAATGTTTCCATTGCTGACAGTTGAGCTGGGTTTTCAAGACATTCTTTACAAATGTGAATGGCAACTCCTGCAAAATGTTAATTTAACCTCCCAAAACACACACACACACACACACACACACACACACACACACACACACGACTGCTGATCTCAATGCCAATTCACAGTTTGAGGAGTGGAAGGGGACAGAATTTGCCAAAACTATGTGGTTAGGATTTATAGAAGTGTTTTTCAGAGCAGATGAAGTGGCTGGGCTGCTGGTGTGTTCTCACAAACTAATGAGAAATGACAAAAATGAAGTGGTAGAGCTTCTACTTCGGGCACAGTCTGAATATAGGTCTTACTTTGCAATCAAAAGACACATAATATACTCTGACATTGACTAAAGTACTGAAGTTGTGAAGTTTTTAATTTAAGGTTTTTGGAGTGCATAACATCAGGTGGTGTATTGTTTTCTTTTCCGGGTGGAGTAAGTAAGCATGCTTTCAAGATGGTTGATGAAAGCCTATAGGTATTACCTTGCTTGTTACTAGCCAGCTTGTTACTGGCGTGTGCTGGCTGCCATGGTAAACCACACACAACCAGTATGCACTGCGAATGAAGAAGAAAATTTTGACTCTGGTTAGCTGCTACTGTTTAGGCAGGAGTGGTTAGCAGGGATTTTTTGTGCAACAATTTGAGCAGGAATTGCTATCTGAGAATTTCAGCATCACCAAAGATTTTACCAGTGCTTCCCCACAGTGGTTAGCCTGGGGGAACTTGCACTCCATGTGGAAACTTTCTTGACCAGAAGTGCATTTTCTTCATGCTTGCTTTTATTTTGCAGGAGCTCATCCCAAAGGCTCAGGAAGCTAAACATGCGTCCATTTTAAATGGGGATGTGTTGAAGAGGCAGGGACTAGGAGCAATGCCATCTCTCAGGGCCTAATGCTTACTCATGCTAGAAGATGGAAGCATGTGTGTGTGTGTGTGTGTGTGTGTGTGTGTGTGTGTGTGTACAGGTATACTTATAGTGTGGGAAACAAAAGTGAGGCCAGTTGGAATTAAAAATCCAATAAGTAGAATGCAAAAGGTCTGGAAAAATCCAGTGGTACGCCCTTATTTATCAGGCAGAAATGTCCTTCAGGAGCTACTGAGCTGCCAAGCCAGCTTTGCAAAAGAAAAACCATGCCTTCAAGCAAAGCTGATGGTGCAGGAGCAGCCAGGAGCCCTGCCAGAAATCAAAGGGGACAGTGAGAGATGAGGATTAAAGCCTGAGATGGGAATCAGTCACCTACATTTTTCTCCTATGAAAGTACGCAAATGAATGACAAAGGGCCATTGACACGAAAGGTGACCTAGAAGGGGTGGCACTTTGAAAAAGAATGCTAAAGAGGATAGAAGGATAAAAATAGCAGTTATAATAAGACACTGCAAGGGAGGGCCTCACGTAAGGGGAATTCACGCCAGCGGGGCTTCCATTCAAATACTTGCTTGTGTGCATATATTCAGATGAAGTGTTTTATGCGCAGCTGAGCTGAGACCAGTGATGGCTCAGTCTATTTCCTGAATACGTTGGTATCACATGAGTTTATTCATAAGTCATTTTATCCCATTTCTGTATTAATCTGCTTCCCTTACAAAATAAGATCTGTGTGAAAATTCATCTTTCAGGGCATATTTTTGAAATATTTTCTCACCAAATCCACATTTTTTTAAACGTATGTTATTCTAAAATCTCTATTTCTTTGTACACATTTTGGTATGGTCTTTGAGATGAAAAATGCACCACAGAACTTGGAGAAGTCTGAAATCTGAAGGATAACTGTGTTTTAGTCTGCTTATTCATCCAGGAAGTGCAGATCAGATAGGTAGGCGGGGCCTCCCTCCTCTGATGTCACAAAGACTTTGCAAGCCCTGCCCACCAGCTAACTGGCACCAGCTGCAATCCCAGCTTGGGCAGCAATTGGCTGCATTTGGAAAATTTTCACCAGGCACCACCAGGTGGCTGATGGGTGGTTCTTGAAAACACCACTTCAGCAGAGATCAACTCCCTTCATCACCTTGGATGGGCAAGAGTTTAGTTGCTTTTCTAGGGCAGCATATATTAGAACTATGTCCCAAAGTTTCTTAGGTTTTTTTTGCCAATCAAGTGAGAAAATAAGTGGCATACTAGTATCTATGGCATGTAGTTTTCCAGCAATGGGAGAGCGAAGAGCAGAGCGCTATGGGAAAGGAAGATAAAGCAGTGAAGGGACATTGGCCTGGATATTTTCGTCATCCCCTTCCAAAAGCCACATCAACTGTGAAATAATTGTGGGCCTTATAACTGGCATGCAAATTTTTCTGCTACCAAATTGGAGGAAAGAGATGAGCTTGGAAGACAGGGGCCCACACTTCATTCATTTCTTTACACTGTACTTTTTAATTGTTATAAAATGAATTGTTATGTCTTTCAAAAAGGTCTAGATATGAAGTGCTCTACTCTGGGACTGTGGGGTCAGGGAGACCCAGATCCACTTTTCTTTTATCCCAGTTCCAATGAGAGAGAGAGAGAGAGCTTGTTTTATATTGAAATGTTTCCAATTATAATGTTTAGGAAATCATGCCTATATCCATCTTGAGTTGTTAGATCCATCAGCGTCATCTCTCTTTACTCCCTCCTCCCTCCTCTATGTAAAGTCTGGAACAATGCAGGATGTGTTGAGGCAAAACTGTTTCAAATTAAGTTGAATGTCAGTCTTTAAAAGTTTCCAAGGCTAATTCAAAGGACTGTCCTAGAGCTTGGTTTCAGAGTTATGAAAAATTGGAATCCCTTGCTTGAATACATTATGCTGTGTTACACGGCATAGTTTCAGTTTGTAGAAATCTGAAATGAATTCAACTATTTGAGTAGACTTAGGCTGTAATAGAGCAAGCATATCTGTTTTTATGCAAAGGGGCAATTGTGCTTTTTGATTCTCTCTGAAGGAATAAGGGAGACTATTAGAGTGAGCACAATCACTAAAGTACTATATTGTATTAAAGGTGTTCAGTGTTCCTAATCTTGGTTGGGTTATGCCTAGTGTGCCCCCCCCAAGTTAAGAACCTACAATCTAACATAGAACCTAAAAAGTGCACCCCTCTACACTGCATCTTATATATAGGGCCTCTAGACTTTCTTTCTATGGCACTATAGGACAGTAATGGAGAAAGGGTGGAATACTGTGCATCACAAAATCACCAGTCTGTATGGTGGAAGGCAGCAGTCAGATGGGTAGCTTAACTCATCCTGCCCAAATCAGATTATAACCTGCTGTCATCTTTCTGACTCCCAGGCTATAGCAAGATCTGATTTTGCTCGCTTCTGTTTTCGGCCAAGATTCCACAAAGAAAAAGAAGCGGAAAACTTGTAAAACCCTGAGCAGGTAGCTGGTCCAATAAAATATATAATTCTATCTACCATTTGTATCAAACTCTTCTTGCTCTTGAAGAAGCTAACTCCTTAAAAGCTTCCTGCTTAATTTTTTTTTTACCTTGGGTACCCTATTATTGCCAAGGCTATGCTGGTTTTTGCATTTGTCTTTGACTAAAGAAACATACACATGGTGATGTGTTGGTCTGAAAATGCACTGTTGTTACACTACAGATTAAAATAAGGATTAAGGAAGAGTGATGGGTTCCTCTGGGGAGGCTTGATAAATGTACGTGCACCCACAGCACATTAATTGTTCGGGGTCAGCTCTCCTGCTCAAGACAAATACCTGCACATTTACATCTGACACACTTATTTGTCAAATCCCAAAGCTGCTTCTGCTTCTAAACCTACAGCAAAACTGCCATTTTGCTCAGGTACACATTTCTGCAGGTTGCATCCGGTGCCAGTCCAGCTCAGAGTAGACCTACTGATGTTAATGCACATAACTAATTCAGGTTCATTAATTTCAATGGGCCTCCTCTGAATAACTCTAATATGGGTCAGAACCATGACCATGCTTTGATTCCATGCCTTCAGTAGCGCAGGGAACCTCAGTATAAATAGGCACAGCATCTTCTTTCAAAATGAAGACCCACGAATTGCCCTGGTATAGTGCTCATATTCTGTCTTGGGTTTGGAATAAAATGCACTTACCACATACTTTTCAGTAGAGCTGGAATAATTCTTCAGTTTCTAGGTGCTTCGTGATTTATTTTGAGCCAGTGTGTTCCAGCGTGTGATAGAGGTGAGGGGCAAGGCAAAACTTAAGGAAGGGGTGTGGAGACAGCAGTGCCTAGGCCTCTCTGGGGCAAGCCATCAGCCTTTTTTGCCAGGAGGTGTGTGTGTCAAGTCACCAGCTATGACTGCCAAAACCACAATTGTCAAAATTTGTTCTTTAAAAAGAAATCTGTCCTTACATCTATTCTTTGCATAAAGAAAATATACTTAGTGTTTCCTTTCCCATCTCAGCCCTCCTACCAGAGGTTTCATTTGACAGTGATGGAACTAAACACATGAAATGGTGGAGTTTTTGTTTGGTAAAATCTGAAATGCAAATGGATTACATCAGTGATGGGGAAACTGCGGCCCTCTGTTCTTGATAATGGCCTAGACATTGCAGGATTCACACACTAAGGGAAGCAACAGGGCTCTATTGATCCTTATGCTGATCCCTCCCCATATGCAGGTATGCTCTAAGATGGATCATACCCTAGGTTTAAAATATGACCCCTTTCTTCAATATTCAACTTCAGTGGAATATTGGAGGTGATCAGTTAGAAAGTCTGCAAAGCCAGAGGTGACAGATAACTGTGTCATCCAGGGACTGGGATCCTATCATGCTGCATACGTCATTGACTCCAACTCCCATCAGCCCCAGCCAACATGGTTAATGGTCAGGGATGATGGGAGTTGTAACTCACACCTTCCTATCCTCATTTGGCGCTCTCTCTTAGGTGCCTCTGGTAAACTCATGTTGGGGTGGGGGGCTGGATCAGGATAAAAAGATTATCACAAATCTCCTTGATCATGGTTGATGTGGGGAAAGGGGAGTGACAGTTGGGTTTTATTTAGCTTCCTGCAGATTCTTTCACACACATATATTGTGCCTCCACTAAAATGGACAATGTCCTATACAATTCTGCTTTAATGGAGCCAAGTGTAGAAAGAGGAGAGTACAGTCACCCTGCTGTGGGGAAGCTAAAGGTGAGCTATCCATCACTAACTAGCCATGAGGCAATCTCTTCCTAAATACCAACACAGTTTTCTTGTTGAAAAATTGGAGTTCTGCTTACTAGCGTTGCCTAGAAAGGGATTTCCTGTAAAAGGAAGTGGCTCCTCTACTCTTAAGGTTACTTATTGCACAACAGTAAACATGAAATTGTGTATGCTAAGTGAGATAGACTTGACAAAAGTCTACTAGCACCTAAAGATTAAATCTCGTCCGTTAGCCAGATGCAAACCCTTTTCCTGTTAAGCCTTTAAAGAAAACCTATCTGAGTCTTCATTATAGGCACAACGGAGAAGATTGTGAGGTTTAGGCTTCCACAGCTACTAAATGCAAAATAACTGAAGTAGTTCCACACCTTAGGAATAAATGTATAGCAAGAAGAACATGTATTCTGGTGACTGGCTCCATATTCTTTTCTCCCTCATAACAGTGTGTTTAGTTGAGATAAGGGGTGCACTTCTGGGTCAGAAGCTGCTGTGTATACTAGTTGATTCTCACTTTAAACAAGCTAAGTTTTTTGAGGTTTTCTGAGATGTCCACCACAGCACAAAATTATCCTTTCCAGCATGCTTCTACATCTACTCCTGCCAATCACAGTATTTTCATTTCTGTGTTTATAATTGGTAAATGCTGTTGTCTTTCATAAGTATAAGCTTCTATAGCATCTCTTAAAAGGAGAAAAGTGAAATAAAGTGGAATGTGAAATCCAAGCCCTAGAAATGTGGCACTCCTAAGTCAGGGATTTCATTTAGTTTTGAGAAAATGGCCTTCAGTGGCTTCAGTGACTCTTTAGGCAAAATTCTGGTTGTTCAGGGCAATATTTCTTTCTGCAGTGCAAGGCGTGCAGTTCATATACCATGCAGAATTGGATTCTGGTCCCACATTTTAAATTAATTGTTGATTGGTTGAATGACTCCCTCTTCCCTCCGTATTTTTAGCTACAAGAAAGAAGCATTTCAGAGCAATCTCATTGTCAAAAGCTGATGAATTGCATTGGCATATTTCCCCGAAACACAGCAAATTCTTCATTGTGACTGAGAAGGTTATTTCAAAAACACACTTGGATATACTCAAAAAATTAAGAGCTCTCCAAATGATCAGGACCTGGCACCTGCCAATTAATCAATTCAGCAAACCAAAATATAATTAATAATCAGATTTATGCATTCAGATATGGTGGCATTAATGATAAATGGAAATGAATGTTGTGAAATTTAATCCTGTGTGTTACTCTGAGCTCCTTGGGGAGGAAGGGCGGGATAAAAATTCAGTGAATAATAAACACTTCATCTTCTGTCCAAGTGGAGTCAGATGCTATAAAAGTTTAAAGCAGCACCCTGTCTCAAATCAGTGGGACACAGCCTGTCCTTTCTCGCCACTGAAAAGCCCTCATTTTCTTCTTTCCTCATTATTACTATTTTTCTATACTTCATTTGTCTAGAAGTGGGGTGTTTCAGATTGTGGCTGTAGGGATCATGGGAAAGTTCACATAGACACCCTTGCCTAGTCCACAGCTACTACCGAGTGTGTGTGTGTGTGTGTGTTCATGTGTTTTCTGATACTGCCTGACAATGCTGAAATTAATGCAGATTGGCATTTAGCATGCTATTCCAAGTGCCCATTTATTTCCACCCACCGTGATATGCGAAAAGTGCAGGACTGGTAGCAGTCACATGACTTGACTCAACATGCACTGCTGGCTATAGAACTCAGTGTGGGATGAGTGGTTTCTGATGACAGTCACACATTGATGGGATGATGGGATTTGGCCTTGACGGTGGCAGCATCCACAAAAACCATTTTTAGTGCTATGGGAACAAGCCCTGAGGTATATCCAGAATGTCCCAGTGGGAGTGTCTGCACAACCGCAGATGGAAGACAGTGTGGGGTCTTTTAATTTTGAAGAGTCTCAAGAACCAACCCAATGGATACAGGTGAGTCATTGCCTGTGGTGAAGTTCTGTACACAGCTATTTTCTTTGTGTATTGGTATTATTTTCTCTTCTTTTCAGAGCTGTGATTCACATCACCTTTAGCTCTCTAGTTTGGGTAAACTACAGTTCCCAAAATACTTTGGGGGAAGCAATATGATTTAAATGTGTTTTTTTACATGTATAGTATGTATGCAGCCATAGTAGCTGTCTTTTAAAGGTAGGGAAACTTTATATTTTTTTATTTCAAGCCCAGCTAATCTCCTCTAAGTGCAATTATAATTTTGACAGTATTGGAGGAAGTTTAAGGATACATCTGAAACTCTTGTCTTCACTTGCCTCTTTAGAAAAATATGGCTTGTACATCTAAAAAAAGGATTTGCATAATCAAGTCAGCTAATTAACTAGTCCGACTGTCATATTTTTCACTTTGTATTTTTTTAAAGAAATTGAAAATGCTGGGTGGCGTTTTTTGTCTAACATAGGAAAATTGCAGGAAGGCAGCAAGTTGTCAGTCGAGCTAATCTCACAGCATCCTTTTCTCTCTTTAAGGAAATAATAAAGCTGGAGGAGCAGATTTGCCACCTTTCTAATTCTGATCTTTTGTGATGAGTAAAGCTATTTTTTAATAGAAATCTGATAAAGGGGTAAATATGTGTGATCATGAGCTTCAGTGAAACGTAGTGGGAGTTACTGATGAAAAGCCTGATTCTAATAATGGAGTCCATAGTATGAATAAAAAGGAGGCATGTGTATTTTGTTGTTATCATGAACATACACCAGCTGAATGAATAGTTTGATTGCATGAGCATGCGCCGGCAAAATATGTCTGGCATTAACCCTTAAAACAGCAACATCCTGGCTCATTCCTTTCTCTTCACCCAACATGTGCCTAGTGTCTCAAGACTCTATATCTAGCTCCTTGACAATAAAACTTTCCCAGTACATCTTTACAGCCTCTATAGTTCAATGTATCTGAAGGTCACCAGCAGAAAGAGAGAGAGCCAGGAAGGGGGGAAATTTACATGTAAAGTGGCAGTCTCCCTGTTTTATGAGAGCTGGATTAGAGCAATATGGGGGGAGAGGAGAATTGGGGATTGGAAAGTAGAAAGGTTCAGACTCGGTGGTTACTATCACATGAAAGAAGGAATGAGATGGTTGTACCAATCCTGAGTTTTTGGAGCTTTCACAGGAAGGGGCCTTGTCCCCACTAGAGGGAAATCACAGATACATAAATTTTCCCTCAGGATTATTTTGCACGCACTTTGTGTGGAAATGGATCTCTATCCCTGAGGCAGTCCTGTGCTCTGGTCATATGCACTGGTGAGATGATCTAATAGTCTATGGGCTGTGTGTATGCATTCTGTGATGCTCGTTAAGAGTTATTTGATTGAAACATGGGGTATAATTTTTCAGAGTAAATAAATATGTCAATGGTATCCTTTGTGAATTTTGTTTTATTTACTAATATGCATGCAGAGCTCTTTGAAAGCATATAAACACCCTCTCAACAGGAAATACACTAACCTTGCATTTTATCCTTAGAGATAAGCTTATCCTTCAAACTACACCCCTCTTTCAACTAAACCCAGCTTGAAATTTCCTGAGTATACTCTTTTGGTAAGGAGCTACTTCAGTCTTTGTGTGTGTGTGTGTGTGTGTGTGTGTGAGAGAGAGAGAGAGAGAGAGAGAGAGAGAGAGACAGACAGACAGACAGACAGACAGAGAGACAGATCATCATTACTGCAGTTTGGCAGCAAAGTATTATTGGACACTGAACTAGCCTTTTCATCCAGGCTGGCTCTTGGGCCTTTACAGAGAGGAAAGGCTGTGAAGGGCTTCAGCTTGGGTTAGGTCTTTGCCTGAGGAGCAACAACAAAGTCTCCCTAGCTGTGGACTATTTCTGTGTTCCTTGGGTATGATTCTCAGGCTTGGCCACAGACTCAATTCCTAGCTGCTGGCTGACCTCTGAGAGCTGCTGATGGCCAAGCTTCGACACTTTCACTCAAATTTGAAAACAGAATGACTGGTTTTCCAGTCTGAGACATTGTGTTGCCTGAGGCCCCCTGAAGAAACTATGGAGTACCCAAGGGTGATCTCTGACAGAGGAAATCCCACAAGCACCTTTCCCCTGGAGTAAAAATGCAACAAGAATAAATGAAAAAGTAACAAATTTCTTTTCCTCCATAGCACCCAAAATCGTCTGCCTGAGATGACCACTTCCTTCTGTAGAGCTGCTTACACATTACTCTTATTCAGGCCTTGATAGGTATTATATTGCACAGTTCAGAGCAGATTCCTAGCTTTCTGGGAATACTAGGAACCTTTTGTTTACAAGTCTGGCCCCTTATCAGGCCATATTTTAGGCAAACTGATGCTAGGTGAATTCACAGTAATCAAACCTGTGCAAACGCATAACAGTACAAAACCTGTTGAGTTCCAGTGAACAGATTTGGGGATTTATTGGTCAGGCAAAGTGATGTCATTGGGTTAACTTGACAGTGTGGCATTCTATTTGTAACAAAACTTTCTTAATTATTAAGATGTTACAATGAATCATGGCACATAAGTGCAGGACACCATACTTAAGTTTCAAGTTCAAGCTGAATGTCCAAGGTGAAATAATAGAAATTAAGTTGGTTTGCAGGTTCTGGACACTATTCTGTCTTTTGCTTCCATTTTCATGGAAGCCAGAAAAGATGCAAAAGATAGTGTAATCTTTCTTGAGCATCAAGATACAAGAATGAAATTTTGCATGCTGGTTTAGAATAAATTTGTTTTGTTTTTTTAAGTGTGAGACCCATTAAACTCTTGCAACTGTTTTCAAGAAGAAAGCTAAGATGTAAAAATGTAGTGTCTAAAGCAAGGAATTCTTGAACACTGTGCTTATCACATTTATATCCCATCTTTTTTCTGAAAAGCTTAAGGAAGCATATTTATGTTTACTCCATTTTATTATCACAAAAACCTTGTGAAGTAAGTTACATTGACTAATTTTCACTGGCTCAAGGTCATTCTATAAACTCCATGCCTACATGGGAGATTTGATCAAAAGCAGCCTCAGTTCAGAATCTACATTGAGGTATGGCACTCCCCAATCCATACAGAACTGGACATGTAGTTTTAGTTATTATGTATTTGTGTATTCATATCTCTGTGGTCCTTTGGTGCACACATCTTCAGAGATGATGAATAAGTCTTTTGTAGCATTTTGGAAAATATAAGGACTGTACATGTATAGCAAACACAAGGAGAGGGGCAGCTGCACCTCCTTGATATCAATATGTTGAATGGGGAATTGGAAAGAAGAACTGATGCATGCAAACCTGTTCATGCATAAGCTCTCCACCTGACTGGGCAACCAGGATGTGCAGGGTTCCCAGTGGGTGGAATGCCTATGTATATACAGCTAGGTGCTCAATAGGGTCTCCTTTCAGATGGCCTTCTGAATTTGGGGTGGGCATGCAGTGAATGTGCAGGGATGAGGAGGGGATGAGCTGGCAAGCATGGTCACCCTCCCCCCTCCACATGTGCAGAGAATTTACACATCATCACAGGAGTTAGGCAGCAACATCCCACATGTGCATATTTGACGGTTCGCTTTCCATTATACATGACAAAAGATCTGCCCCTGGTCTTAGGTGAAATCCAGTGGCATCATGATTATCCTGAGTGAATCCAGCAGATGTCTGGTTTTATCAGTCAACGTGCAATATCACAGCTGCAGCTGTAGACATCGTGAAATTCAAAGTTATGAGAAGTGACATTCTGGAACTTCCACTTCTGTGAGATGGGACTATAGCTGTTTCAGTGATGCTATGGACGGTTGAATTATTTCTTTTGTATATGAATAATTTGAATAGGAAAAGGATGAAAACTTTCAAATATGGGGCTTCCCGAACGGGAACTCTAGAGCACTCCCTCCCAAATGCTTCAACTAAACTATGCCTTTACTCCAAAAAAAAGAGAGAGGAGAACTTAGCTACAGTCAGATTCCAAAAATGGAGATTAATTTTTATTAGAAACATGCCTAATTGTTTTGGGAGAGAAAGCACATATGGCTTCTGCTGTGGTTGCATCTTACAGTGTGTTCTAGTCTAAGTGGATGTGTTTATCCACCACTAAGCCTTACTCGCCCCCCTCCCATTTATATGTTTGTTGACAATGTGCAGGGTTGAACTGGCATTTTCATATTTCAATGCACCAAAGGCCCCTTAAAGAAGATGGTTGCAAGTGAGAGAAAAGAGATATGTAGCTTGCTCCCTAATGGCTTATTACCGTCACATTTGCAATTCAGATCAGTTTTAAATTGACTGAAAATTTTCAACACATAGCAGGCAGTTTAAACTAATGATTGTCTGGAGGTTCATATCTGACATGAGCTAAGGTTCTGTTCAAAACAAATAGCAAATAATTCCTCCCATAGAGTCAAAATGTCACAATTTAAAAAGTGTACATTGTTTCCAGAGTGTGTCAGTTCTATAAGAAAATCACATACGCAGCAAATATTAGAGGGCCCTATTTGACTCCGATTTTTTCTTGATTTAAAAACAGAAATGTTTATTCACATCTAAGAAGTATGAGCAAAAATCCTTTTTAAACAAAAAACAAAAAAGCCCCTTCAGATATCCTAATTGTAAAATAAAAGGCCCTTGGGGCAGTGGTAGGCCTGAGTTGCCTAGCAACCCTCAGCAGGTAGCTGAGATACAGCTGCAGCTGTCCTGATTCTTCCTTAAGAACCTTCTTATAGCTTTTTGTGTTAATCTTTAACCAGGCTTTTAAATGCTATATTTTCCTCTTCCGTTGGTAGCTTGCAGGAGCTGACTGCTCAAATTTTCTCCCTCAGGCATCTTGTGAAGGTTTACAATTGCATGTACCATCTAACCTTATTTTGCATAGCATATTCGGAAGGTTTAGTGAAATTTTTACTCTATGTGAACAATGGCTGCTGTAGGCACACAACTACAAACACTGCCTTTGATTCTAGCTTCATAACTGTGGTGGAACTGTCTTTGTAATGATTTCATTTGTTTGGACTATATCATTTTATGCTAAAATTTAAAAAAAGCACCTTAAAAAGCAATTTACAATATACAATAAAATATAGTTTAAATGTATTCAAGCACTAGGCAATGCTTGAAGAACAACTGTAGCCTGAAGCCTGGATTGAGTTGCTGTATCAGTATAATTGAAGCTGTCCAATATGCCCAGGATATTATGAAAGTTTTAACCGGGTGCCAATGGGTGTGCTTCTTGAGGAGAGTGTTTCAAGATGAGGGACTATTAAGAGAAAACACACATGCTCTGCTCATCCTCCCCTATACTGAGAAGGAGCTCAGGTGACAATTGCAGTCCCCATGCAGGTTTATATGGATATAAGTGGCAGTCCTTTGCATCAGAGTCCTGAGCCATATAAAACTTTTAACATCAAAACTAGTATTTTTAATTGAGCCAGAAACTTATTAGTAGCCGGTACACCAGTGTTATATATTCATGCCTTCCTGCTCCTGTTAATAGTTGCAGGTTTGATCCTTGTATGCGACAACTGCATATTCCTGCATTGCAGGGGGTTGGACAAGATGGTCCTTAGGGTCTCTTCCAACTCTGTTGTTGTTTAGTCGTTTAGTCGTGTCCGACTCTTCGTGACCCCATGGACAAGAGCACGCCAGGCACTCCTGTCTTCCACTGCCTCCTGCAGTTTGGTCAGACTCATGTTTGTTAGCTTCGATAACACTTCCAACTCTATGAGTCTATTATCTAAGCTTCCATACTGTCTTCAAAGGCAGCCCCAGGAACCCAGGTTCATTCTGCTGCTTGAGCAAGTTGCTGTTGGCTTGTTTGCACAGGTGTTCAACATGGTGCGAAGACCTGCGTGTGTGGATGAGGAATCAGAGCTCAGATACAACAAGCATAACTTCCGTGTCAGCTAAAACACATCCAGCAGCAACCTGGAACATACTCCGAACTGTCAAGATAGGCAAACTTCTTAGGCTTGCCGTGTAAAATTCTCTTGAGCTTCCTGGAATAAAAACAGAATACCGACGAAACAAGCATGTGTACAGAGTGGTTCCATGCTGGCTGCCCAGCGAGGTCCTTACAGACAACAGTTTCAGGAGCTGGTTCAGGCATCACACATCAAAGTGGGACTGCAGGGCCATTTTCTCTTTTGCCATCTCCATTTTTCCTGCCAGCGTTCTTCACATCTCGGAAATGCCAACTGTGAGAATTCTATGTCATACTTTCACTTTGAACTCATTGTTGCTCTGGCTATGCCAGTGCCTGATTTCGGGTTAAAGGTTTTGGTTGTCATGTGGCCCATACCCAGCTATGTGTTGACATAACTTGCATCTTTCTCTTCTTAGATGAAAGCAACATCATATTGTTGTCTAGCACCTGCTAAAAATAAGTACATTTGAACTCCCCCCCCCCCAACCTGCATTGGGCTGTCTTGTACTCAATACACTGACCTGGAAGACTCTCTGATGAAAAGAACAGTAACCTCAGTCCCCATAATTCCACATGAATAGTTTAAAACATTTCCCTAGTATCATCCATCACAAAAAGTTGTTCAGTGAACTCAGAAGTCACTATGCACTTTCTGTGCTCGTGTGATACTTAAGAAGTAGGGTTTTTTTTCTGACAGGCGACGAGACAAAGTCTTCCATTTCAATATTACAAAGAACAAACCATTGCTTTTTATTTCTGTTTCATCCTTTAGATACACCAGGAACAAAAACACCAGCCCCGTTTAAGCTATCTCCTTCTGACTGGGTCTGCTTTTAAAGATTTCCTGCGTGGTTTTTGTTGGCACTAAGTCTGGCAGAAGGGACCAGAATCTCTGTAACCCACTGGTCCTGCTGCAAATATCATAGGCAGGCAAATTAATTAAGCAGCCTTTGCAGTGTAGAATGGCATAAGCCACATTGAAACGATGCACACACTTCAAAACCATTCCAAGGGCAGGACTGGGATGATAAAGCATCTAGACGTGGTCTGAACCATGACAAGTTCCTTTGCTTGCACAAAACAGGCCAGAAATTTCCAAGAAAGGGGCCTCTCTGGTAAGATTATCAGGACTTCCTACTTCTATCCATGTTACAAGCACGGTATAAACATTTATTAGTCTTATTTTATGCTGTGGAATGCAGAAGGACGTGCAAATCTTGCAGAAACGGAAAGTTTGGGCAACCTTTTTGGAATTTAAGAGACGATGCCCCTTAAGGTTTGGTCCAAATATTTGGGTTTTAGCTTTATCAGAGCTAGGTAATCTAGGTATAGGTATGGGATCATTACAGTGGTCTCATTAAGAATAATTTAGAAGCTTTCCTGCTTTAAGCTCCTTTAGTACGGGAACTAAATTTAGCTGTTTGCACAGCTCCCAGTAAAACTGTTTCCAGCACATGACTGAGGTTGCTTTGTATGCATTTCTGCAATAAAACTGGCACACACCTGCCTTGGGTGGTAGAGTAGGGTGGAGTGACCGAGGTACAAGACTGCCTTGTTGGTAGAATTGGAAGCCTGGTCTCTCCATGCAATACATGTTTTTCCTGCCCCTTAGTCCTTCACCGGTGTGAAGGCTGAAGTGCAATATGCCTGGCTAGTTTGAATCAGATTTTCAAAGACCCTGTCTGGGGACTTTGCGGGGAGCAAAATGATCCAGCCACAATCCACAAAGGTATCTGGTCAGCCCATTTGTTTTCAGAGTAAGTCCAGAGTCTGGCACAGAGCTAGTTATAAACTGTGGATATTTTCTCAGTTAAAGTGAAAGGTCAAATTGATGCTCATCCCCTGCCATGGTAAACCCAGAGATACAGACTGGAAGCCGGATCCAACCAGCTCAGTATAATCCCCGGAGAGTTTCCTTGGCCAGCAGCATCCATGATGTAAGTGAGAAGTTACCAGAGACGCAAGGAAACTCAAATCCAGCTTGATTTCAAATTAAACTTCTGAATCACTGAATCATCACAACAGTTTATAGTGATTTTATCAAATTCATTTTTCCTGTTCCCCCCCTTTTTTTTAGTCAGTGTATAGAAGGCCACTCTCCTGTGCTACAAACCTATTATTGTCACTCAAAATATACAAGATCATTTCTGCTGGGGTGTTCCAGCTTGCTTGCTTTGTGAACAAAGGTTTCAGAAAGTGGTTGCTTGGGTCTCTATGTAAAGGGCATGCTAACAGATGGTGAGTGATGTCTTCCACCTGAGGCTGACCACAAATGCAAAATCTGTCCCTCTGGTTAAGAACTTAATTTGTTCTGGAGGTCCATTCTTAACCTGAAACTGTTCTTAACCTGAGGTACCACTTTAGCTAATGGGGCCTCCTGCTGCTGCCACACCGCCGCCGCGTGATTTCTGTTCTCATCCTGAAGCAAAGTTCTTAACCTGAGGTACTATTTCTGGGTTAGTGGAGTCTGTAACCTGAAACGTCTGTAACCCAAGGTACTACTGTAGTGGCTATCCAAGACTGCAGTGGTCGTCACTTGGAAACACAGCTCAATAAAAGTGTTTCTTAAGGACGTTGGTGAGAGTTGGACAGATAACTAGCTCTAAAATGCTCTGTTCTTAAGAGCTAATACCAAGGGGGAAAGTTGATGTTTCTAATTATTTGCAGGTCCCTTCTGGATTCTACCCACAAGCCAATCCTTTTGTTGGCAGTTATTCAAGGTCAGAGCAGAGCTCTGTTCTGGATAGTAATAATAGTCTACTCCAAGACATATTGATAAGCTGCTTTCCAGAGTTTGTTATCATCCAATTCCATATAGCACAGAGCAGGAAAACGCTCTGTAGGCATTGTAGCAATTTTTTAAAATATACTTTAACTGAGCGCAGTCTATTCTTGCCTTAATTGTTGGCCACCCAGATTCTTTATGAAGAAGCGTTTCTGATATTCCTGATGGTAGACAGTACAGCTTCTGGAAAAAAATATATCTGCACTTAGTTTCCTTGGCTGAGTGGAGCATCAGTTGTACACAAGCTCCATAGTCTCTGGCCACAAGTCCCCAGATGTTGGTAACCAAAGGAGGAAGCAAAACCAAGTTCAATTTCAAACACATTTTTATATTTCAGTATTTTTTTATGTTTTTATTGCATGGTTTGCATATCACTGTGATTAAAGCAGACAGTAATGTACTCTTAACAGAAAAGAATGGCTTTTCTGAGAGTTTTCAGACATGAACAAATGGTTTACATCTCACAAAAGGAAAAATAACATGGACATAAATATTGTACCACAGGATGAATTTTTGCGTAAGGCCTGCAATGGGCAGTGAAAAGCAATGAGGCTAAGAGCAGGTCCTTTTGAAGGCGTTAGGTGCTAGCTCCAATTGCTCAACAGTGACTGTCATGGATGAGGCGACACTTCAAGAGTTTCAGATAGCTGTCAATTTTGTGTGAGTCCCTGCGCAAGCAGTGCAGCAGATTGTAGAATGCAAAGAGGCGAGAATCTTCGTCAGCCAGCTGCAGAGATGGCAGCCCCGACCATCTAGAATAGACTTCATTACCCAGGTCACCTGGGTGAACCTAACGAAGAAGAGAAAAATGAGTATCGTTAGCAAGCATCCCAGAGACAAAGTCTGTATCAGATCAGTATTGATCTGTATCAGATCAATATTTAGAGAATTATAACATTAACACTTTAAAGAGTTGCCCAGTATTTGTTTGGGATGAGAGAAGATCCTTGCTTAGGTTTTAAGAAAGCCAAATGGAATTGCGCGGGAAAACCCCATCTTGACAGGGAGAACTACATATTTGCTCCAGACAGTAAAAGAAGAAAGAAACAGCTCATGCTTCAACCATTTGAATTGATCTCCATGATTATTACTCATTTACATTGCAACTCTGCTGTGCAAAGTGCTTTCCCAGGATTTATATGTATGTATCTGTAAATAGAATGCCGTACTATTAGCTTTCATGATGAAACAGTGACTCCCTTGGGTGATATGGAAGTATTCAGGCATGAGAACAGAACTTTAAATATAGCACTCAAATTAGAATTCCTTTGTCCAAAGGATAGCTGCCTTGTTTTGAAAGCACACCGACTTTTCTTTGGGAGCTAGCAGCATTTGTGCACTCAAATGGTTGCAGCTTTCCTAATTTCCTGAAATCTATAGGCTTGAATAGTCTTAACTGTGTTGGATTGGAGCCAATATCTGGAGTAGGGAAGAGATGAAAACATTACCTTGTTTCCTGTGAAGGGAACCATCCAAATTGGGGTGGGGAACCTGTGGCCCTCCAGATGTTTTTGGACTACAACTTCCACCACCCTTGAGCATTGGCCGTGCTGGCTGGGGGGGGGATCCAACAACATCTGGTGGGCCACCGATCTAGAAATTACCATCAACTTGTATTGCCTGTTTCCAAATTGAGAAATAGGCCCTAAAAAACTGATTTAGAAACCCAAAGGGGGGGGGAGAGTTCCAAAGAGACATGTTAATTATAGAATAGTGGGGTATAGCCTTTCTTAGAACACACTATTATTAAAGGAAAGAATAAGATTGCTGTAGTTCTCCACCTGATGTTGTGTAATTAGTTCAAGGGAAGGAAATAGAGAAGGGTGTTAAAAAGAAGAAGAAGAAGCCTGGATAACTGGCAGAATGATAGAACTTGCCCCCATTTGGACATATGCAATCTAGGGATTATGGTAGCTTGTTGTCATTTCTGTCATTTTCCAGTTCATGGAGGTTGACCATCTGAGAGTGTGTGTTTGGAGCACTTGTCCAGGCTCAATGAGTAATTTAGAATTCTTCAGAATACTGTCCTATGCAGCTGGAAGAATTCCCAGGTCCTTTCTACATACCCTCCCAACGATTTTCTCCATCCCATCCAGAAGCCGTTTGTTTTGCTCTTCAATCTCCATGGCCTTCCAGAGAATGGTGTCAGGAGCCTCTTTGATTCTTTGGACCTCCGAGACCAGATGTAGCAGAGGGTCATTCCAGGAACGGAGAACACTCAGCACTAAATTTAGGAGGTCTTCATGCTGCACATTAGAAAACCAAATTATATTTTGTTAAACAATGCCACAAGATTTACACAGGAGACAGATAATCCTAGCAAGTCATTTTTAAAACTTATTTGTTAACAGTTTTCTAGCCTGACCTCAGTTGTCCTGGACTCCTGCCAGGACTACTGTAATGCACCCTGGTTGAGGTTGCCCTCGAAGACTGTCTGGAGTTATAGCTAGTGCATAATGCAGTTGCTAGGATGGTAAGTGGGGCAGCCCAATGGGACCCTGTATCATGCCCTAGCTGCCAGTGAGCTACTGGGCTCAATTCAAGGTGTTCATACTAGTGTACAAAGTCCTGAACAGCTTGGAACCCAAGTACATAAAAGAGCATCTCCCTTGATACCAACCACCTTGGCTCCAATGATCAACAGGGGAGGCTGGATTAGTGATTACACTCTATAGGCTGCTGCTTGGTTGATGTTGACCTGTGATAGGGCCTTCTCAGTGTTGGTTCCCCATTTGTAGAATGCCTTTCCTGGTGAGATGTGCCTGTTCCTGTTTATATAGGCGTTTGATGGTGGAAAGTCTCCTGGCAACCCTGAAATTATAAGCTGTGAGTGTATGTGACTGTTTTACATATTTTAGTGGTTTTAAATTGTTTTAAATAATGCTTTTTAATTTTTAGCTAATTGTTTTATCGTTTTGGTGTTTGTCATCCTTGGCTCCTCCAAGAGGAAGGGCAGGATAGAAAACAGCAACAGTTGTTGTTGTTGTCCGTTCGCTGTTCTTCCAGATAGCATTAGAACCAATCAATTAGACTTTGTAAAGTATTTTCAGAAGTCGGGCATTTAGTGTCACTGGTCCTGTGCTGTGAGAGATTCAGTAGGCATTCTTGCTTTTGACTTCCAAACATTTCCTGGCGACTTTTAAAATGCTGACAGGCCTATGCAGTTGTTTAAATCCTTTTGACTAGCCAGTTACTTTAACGATTACTCCGTTTTTCATGGCTTTTGCATGTTTTCATATACGCACTGTGCACCTCCCTGACATTCTATGAGAGAGTGGTAGAGAAATATTCTTTAAAATAAATAAATGGAAATAATATCTCTGGGCTAACTGGGTGACAGAATCCCCTAAGTACACATTATCAATAAACTGTCCATGCACTCTCCAGCGCTGGTAGACACTGCTCTGTTCAGCCTTGTTGAATGGAATGCCCTTTAATCTGATGATTAGTTTAAGCATTAATGAGACAGTTTTAGAAATACGGGATCTGGAAAATATTTGAAAACATAATGGAAGATGAAATCTGTGGTAGGCCACTTAATACCTTATCCAAAGCATTTCTATGTCTACGTATAGCATGGCAAACATGCCCAGGCATGGGTCTGATTCCCCTTTGAAGTGTTTTGCTTCTGGGGAGATTTCTTTTGAAACTTTGCCACTGCTTGGGGTGAGCCGGAAGATCAAAGGGGCTTTTTCTTTCCTGGGATCCTCCTAGACATTTTGCTGCCCTTGAGACCTCTCTAATGTCGACACCAACACTTTTCACTTTGCTTACTGTGGCAAAATACACGTACCCTGCGGCTGAACCCTTTCGCGCTCCCTAGGTCGGGAGAACTGCAACACTGCGAAGTTCAAATGCTCACACACCAGCTCTCTAAGCCAATACAAATAGTGAGAGGACTGTGTCTCATGGCTTGGTTTCTGAGGAGGCAGATTATTCAGTGGATAAAAGGAACTTAGAAAGAAAACTATTGCCTGGGAATCGATACAGCTTTGGTGCTATGTGCTACTTCAGCATTTACAAATACATCCAGAAATTTTCCCATGAATTCTAATTACCTTGACAAGTGTATGGACTAGAAACTTACTTTAAAAATAATTATTATTTTAATAAGATACTCATTAAATTTTAGAAGCTAACATACTGGGGGAAATTATATGACACACTATACACTTTTGACAGTTGGTATCCACCACTCTTCCTCTCTCTTTGCCTTTGTCAGTTGTACTCCTGCCTTCCTTTACCAGAAAGTCACACCTCTTTCCTTGGAACAGAATAGATATCAGGCCTGAAGAGCAGGCTTTGGGACTTTCTACAGGCCACACATCTACCCCAGGCCACAACACTCACCATCACTTTTTCATGTCCTCAAGTTCTTTTGCCTAGCAAGAATGTCCCTTTGCACTGTGATAAAGCCTCTTGCTTACTGTCAAGATGGAAGATTGAGACATGACGTTTGCATGGCTAGAATATAGCTGACTGTAGAGAGGTAGGCATCCCATCCGTTGCTCCACCTCGCCACTCCAGAGGGACAGGCTCGCCCCATACTTTCTTGACTATGAATGGATCTTCCGATTACCGAGAGTGACGTGGGCAACAGAGCCAGAGCAGGCTACCCGGAGTTAACATCCACCTTGCAGTACGCCCACCATCTCCACGATGGCTCACTACCTGAGGACCCCAGCCAGCACAGCATCCGGCAAAGCTGACTTAACAACAGGCATGATGTGTCTTTTTTATGAACTGAATAGTGTGTTGGGGGTGTGGCTTGTGTGTCTACTAATTTAACAGTGCTTAGCTTGTTGTTGTTTTAGTTGCTATTTTGTTAATGTTGTTTTATGGATTCTAAATGCTGTATTGATTTGTTAATATAATATGACTTTTGTTGTGATTGTGGTGTTTAGCTTATATTTTTAGTCGCCGTTTTGTTAAATAATTGTAAATATTTCATTGATGATTTGTTAATTATATTATTTATGCTGCGTTTGTGATGCTCTGTTATGTTATTGTTATTTATTGTTAGTAAGCTGCTTAGAGATTCATTTGAATGAAAAGCGGCACAGAAATTCAATAAATCAAAATAAAATCAAAATCAAACCTGCTTTTTGCCTCTGGCTCCACCCACCCAAGGTATCGCTAACTTGTCCCACTGATTACAGTGGGGACTAAATTAAAATAATCATGGCCCTGGATCCAGCCAAGGATTAATGCCTTGTAGATTAATGCCTTGCAAGACTTCCTATGGCCACTTAATGTGGTCCTCCTTTCCTTCTGGACTGAGTCATTGAGACCTTCTAATCTAAGCTACTCATGTGCTTGTTCCTTGATCTGTTTGCATTCAAATAGGCAGAACTCACATGAATCTGCTGAGCTTGCTCCTTGTCTTCAGGAGTGGTTAGGGACGAAGTGTGGCAGCTGTTAATGGCTTTGGCAATAAACCCTCGGCCCTGAGCATAGCGTTCATCCTGAAGATAAGAAAAATCAGACTTAGTACAGTAGATAACAAGGAAAGAAGAATAAGTAGTAGTAAGAAGAAATCGTAATCAGAAGTTACTTCTTTGCAGTTGCTGCTCGTGTGAAATGTATCCTTCAGTTATGCAGGCCTTTAATTTTGTATCAGAACCTTATTACACGCCCCTCTAAGACTGTGTCAAATGTAATTTGCTTTAAACTGTACTGTGGAAAGAATCACTTTTGGGGATCAGGTTTCTCCATAATCTGCTTATAAATAAGAGGGTCTCTATTTTGTAAAGTGATCCGTAGACTGTGATCCCACTGAGTAGTGTGGGATGAACATTTCTCTCTCAATACCTCTCTGCCAAACTCCAAAGCAACTCTAGCGCCTGGGTCTTTTAATTGCTTCTCTCCTACAAAGCATTCCACTCAGAAAACCCTTTGTTACTTTGTTTTGCTCCTCTAAATGGTTTCTGTGTATAAATGGCAGTGTTTTATTCAGTCACGTCCATCTGTTGCTGCTGTTGTGTCTCCTAAGAGCGTCTCTTTCCTTTGGTACGCTGGACCTATTGAAGAAGACCTCCTAACCTACCTCACTCCCACTTCTTAAACTTAAGGTGTCTTAAGGTGTGTAGGAACTTTGCTTGCTGAGGTATATGTTGAAGTATAATCCTGAATCTTTATTCCTGCATTCCCTCATCTGCAATTGAAGTCTTAAATACACTATCTTGCTGAAATTCATTTCAAGTGTGTATAGCTTTCTCCTCAATCCTTAATACTGCTTTAGAAAAAGTAAAGATTATTAATTAAGACTTAATATAGTTGGGACAGTTTACACGGCTTCAATGATGATACACAAAAGAACCTGTGAATCTTTATTCCTATTTCAATCATACTTGGCTACCATATGAGTATGGTCTTATATTGTAAACTGCCCTGTGATCTTTGGATGAAGGGTGGTGAAGAAAGGTTTTACATACACACACACACACACACACACACACACACACACACACGTGTGTGTGCACGTACCTTGGCTTGAATGCCACAAACCCGGAAGTAAGTGTTCCAGTTTGCGAACATTTTTCGGAAGCCGAATGTCTGACGCATCTTCTGCTTCCTGGGTGCAGGAAGCTTCTTCAGCCAATTGGAAGCTGCGCCTGTGTTTTTGAACGGTTTTGGGAGTCAAATGGACTCCCGGAATGGATTAAATTTGAGAAGCAAGGTACCACAGTTTACATTCAAGGTAGATTTGTCCAACTGGCCTTTCCAAATATTGGGTGGTACCCAACCAAGTCATTCTCAGAGAAGACCCATTGGCATTGGTGGACTTAAGGTAGTTATAACTCTCTTCCTGTGACTGTAGGCACTGATGTTCTTCACTCTGGTATATTGAGGGTGGCATAAGCCTTGATGTCCATCTTCATATCTACTGCTGAATGTCTGGATGTTGTGGTTTTTAATGTTATTGTTTGCTTTTATATTCTTACTTGCACATCACTCTGGGGTCCTACAGGATGAAAGGTTGTCTAAAAATAGCATACAAAGCCTATTGATTTCTCTGAGCATCTCTTAGTCAGACACCGCCTAATAATCATAACAGTACTTAGCACCATACTTGTGCGATTTCCTATTCTGAAAGGGAGGCAGAAGCAAACAGAAAGGCAGCCACAGTTTCCCCTTTGCTAGAGAGTTCCCCCTCCCCCATTTCTTCATGTCGTCTTTTAGTTGGAGTTCATTTTGTAGAAAAGTATATGCAAGAAAGGCTTGGGTACTTACAAATTCATTGAACATTTCCGAAGACAGGGAGTGGATATAGTGTGAGAGTTTGACAGCGCGGTCAAAAAGATCCCCAAGAGAGACCTGACAAGTGTCAGATCCATTGGGACAAATAGGTGATGATGTTACACCCTTCCTTGACAGGTACACGTTAGTAATCGCCAGGATGGCCAGCAACACACCTGTTCAGGTAAACAAGAACAACAACATCAGATGTCCATCAAGTCCAGAAAGTGAATGGGAAACTTTCCACATTCTGCCTCCTCCTTTAATGCTTAACTTCATTAAACCACCATATGTGAGGAAACCAACTTTTTATAGATATGTAATTGTGTTTGCATAAATGTAAGAGTGTGGAAAGATAGGTTGCGCCCCTTTCTTTCTGGCTTTTCCCAAGGGTTCCTTCCTTCCCTACAAACATATGGTATTTAAATTAAATTTGAAGGAGGGTGGGGGGGTCACTCCCAAGATTTTGATTGTCCTGGGATTATGTCTGCAAATTTTCAGCAGCTGTGCCGTTTAAACTCTTCTGCATATGTAACGGGACTACAAAAAAAACCCTGTAGCACACTGGAATGCATTCAAAAGGCTCCTGGATGCCCTGGGAAGGTAGTTCTGCAAACACTGCTTATACTTTAAGACCCGCCCCCCCTTCCAAAACTTTAATATCTTATAAATCTGTATGTTGCTTAAAAATGGTCCCCATACCTTTGCTATGCAAGAAGTGTGCAGCAAAGAAACTGATCGGTAAAATGCAAATGTTTTGATTTTATATTTGCCTAAGCTATGCTTTAAGGCACAAGTCTATAATAAATGTACTATGATATGGGTCCATTCTTAGGAGAAACCATAGCTCAGATGTACAGCATGCAGAAGGTCCCATGGTTCAACCCCTGGCATTGCCAGTAGAAAGTTAAGGTATAGGTAATGTGACTCTGGGACACGGGTGGCGCTGTGGGTTAAACCACAGAGCCTAGGACTTGCCGATCAGAAGGTCGGCGGTTCGAATCCCTGCGACGGGGTAAGCGCCTGTTGTTCGATCCCTGCTCCTGCCAACCTAGCAGTTCAAAAGCACGTCAAAGTGCAAGTAGATAAATAGGTACTGCTCTGGCGGGAAGGTAAACGGTGTTTCCGTGCGCTGCTCTGGTTCACCAGAAGCGGCTTAGTCATGCTGGCCACATGACCCGGAAGCTATACGCTGGCTCCCTTGGCCAATAAAGTGAGATGAGCGCCGCAACCCCAGAGTCAGTCACAACTGGACCTAATGGTCAGGGGTCCCTTTTCTTTTAATGTGACTCTAGAAACCCATAACTAGTCAGAGTAAACTAGACAATACTGGTCTGTGTTGACAGATAGGCTGACCTGCTATAAAATAGCTTCCTCTGCTCTGAACCTCAATTATGTTTATCTGCTGATATTAGTACACACACACACACACACACACACACACACACACACACACACACAGAATTTTCAACATCTTGTGTTCTGGCTATTTGTGTGAAGCCAGTCTTAGACCTCAATCTGGAAGACTTCTACTGGGACTGATTGGTCGTGATCAACTGCACAGTTATGATCCAAACAGCAACAGTAGTGCTATGCTTTTATCAATACCAATGAAAACACCATCAAGTTGTGAACAAACTTTTTGAGTTCACTAGAAATCTTTTTGAGTAAAAAAAAGAAGGTGAGAGACATTGCTGAGCCGAATGAAAAGCCACACCATATGCAGTTTTAATACTCTCAGATCATTCCTTTGCATACTTACACAAGAGTAAATTAAACTAAACTCAGTGGGACTTAACTTTGGAATGCATAGAAGTGCACGGTTCATTATGTTAGATTGCTGCTGTTACCAAACAAGTCTTGGGTTGCAGCAAGGTGAAGGCATGCTACATTATGTCCCATTAAATTTCAAGGAAGAGCATAATTGTAGCAAATTATGGTTTAATATGTTGTTTGGCTATAAGAATTGAGAAGAATCAATGCTCTCCTTCGTGGAAAATGCATCAAGTATAGTGTGAGGGTCTAAATCAATCATGATCCACCAGAATATTCTCTAGTGCACAGTGTGACATTGTGCAGTGCGTTTAGAAGAGTTTGTGCAAAAGTTCTAAGAAGGTTCCCTCCCTGTGTTCTTACAGAGGCTGCAAAATGACTTACAGTGTGCTTATGCATGCCTATTACGAGTGATTTTAAATTTATTCAGTTTAAAGTTTCCCCTTAATCTAAATGAGAGAAAGGCCAAAAGAGTGGCAAAACACGTACCTTTCAGCGAAAACTTCTTGTTGGTCATGGTAGAAACCATCTCTGCTGACTTGCTTTATCAAACAGAAGATGGAATATCTAGTTGCTGTCACCTTTAGGTTCCATCTTTATATACACTTTGATGCCCATCCATAAATGCAGCAGGATTTACTCCCCCTTTGCTGGTCTTTGCTCATCAACAGGATTCAAAGTTCATAATTACAAACATCAATAAGCCTATTCATATTCATCAAAAGTTTGTGAGCTCCAGGAAGGATACTAGTTAATTAAGCTGGTTAAAAGAGTGAGTAGACACATGCCCTGCTTTAAAAATCCTGTAAACTATAACTGTCCTCGATATTTCTTAATTCACCTTAAAATTTACGTCATTTCCAAAATTGATCAGACAGGTGACGGAAATTAGAAATTGGGGAACGTAGAATATTTATGAAGAAGAAATGCAAAGCATGTTCTTTAAAATATACTTGTCATAAGTACACTGTACACTAAAATAGTGAAGTTTAACTCTCTATTAAGAAATCGGAAAGAAAAAAAATAACCTAAACTAGCAATGTGTTTAGATCTTCATTTGATAACCATTCAACATTTTCTTAGTCAAATTCTGAGGGGTCAACTATAATCAACTATAAGATTAACACATGAAGAGAAGGATGTGTCTCTTGATGGTATTTTTAATAAAAATTAAGAGAAAATAATATAATTATTTGTATGTGATAGGTGAGGGTTGTATTCAGCCAGATCCTGTTTGGAGTTGACCCATTCAAATTAATGAACTTAAGTTTAGCATGTCTATTAACTTCAACAGGTCTAGTCTGTTTAGGACTAGTGTCAAATACTGTCCTAAATGAGCAGGAGGAAACTTGATGTAAGGAATCATTTATTCCTGGGACGTGTAGCCCTGTGCCTCTATCTCTCAGTTTGCATTCTTATGCAGGTTCTAGCTATAGCTGGGATACTGAAGTGTGTGAGCTCAGTGAAGCCAAATCCAATAATAAAACTGAAGAGTGAATATAAGATTTGGCTAAAAAGGAATTTCAGTGTGGGATGGCTGTGCCAAGATTCACCAGGGAATTTGGGGATATGGAATGGATGAATTATTTCTCATCACTTTTACGTGGTGAGAAGGTGACAGTCTCTTGTTCTGCAACCGCACATTGAAGCCATAATTTGTGCCTTTGAGCTTTAGGCCTTCACAACTGTAATGATCTCCGCAGGAGATTCCCCTTGAAGTCCATTGCAAAACTGCAGCTGGTGCACAGCAGGGCAATCTATCTTTTGGTGTATGTGACTGTATGTGGGGTGTCACCAGGAGCACACAACAACAATGTCCCATAGTCTGGGTTTCTTCTTCCCTTCCAGGCTAAACAGAACTTGTGCAGAGTTAACAACTGAGCAAATATTATCAGCGGAATCAGTGAGGATGAAGGTGGGTGCTCACAACCATTTGCACATTCAAGTTAACAGTGCTTGATAGCTCCAGTGGGTTTGTATGGTTTTGCTTGGTAGATGAACACTTAGTGAAAAATCATAGGATCAGTGGGTTGACTCAAACTAGTTTGTCACATGACTTAGGCCATTCACAAGAATCCTTCCTCACACAGAAACCCACTAGAAAATAATATTGATCGTGAACAAAGGTGTGTGTTGAAATAATGACCTTAGACAATTTCACACCAGGACCCAAAAGCATAAAATGATGCCCCCTTTTTCTATACTGAAACACAGTTTTTATAATGACATACAGAGATGGAAAGTGAAGTACGGAAAATGGTGCCTTCTCTGAATGTGCTGTCCAAAGTGACTGTATTGTGATTCTGGCCCAGCAGTTGTTTCACATGAGCTGAACACTCTTATCGAATGATGTTTTTCCGGCATGGTGGGTGAAGCACTACGCTGTGTACACACACTTACTAAACTTGCTAATTACCTTTGGGTTCAGAAGGACTAGGCCTGCCCTGCCATCATTTCAACTTTCAACTAGTCATTGCAGCTGAACCCGTAATGTCTATGCATCAAGATAAGATCGCTGCCATTGGCCAACATTACTCAAGTCTTTGGATTCTACATGTGAAAGGTCTGGAACGGGGATGGTCAGCCTTTTTTTCTTAGGGCCACATTCCCTGAGGAATAATCTGTTGGAGGCAGCATACTGGTGGTGGCTAGAGTGAGAGCTGATAATGGGTGGAGAGACAAAGGTATCCTAGATCAACTAATCTAGAAGAAAGGCCATTCTGCTTCAATATTCCCTACAGAATATTCTCCATCCTATGCACTGGGTTTAAGAGATTACTCTCAAATAAGATTGCAGAGGCTTTTCTTTTGCACAACAGACCAATATAGCTCAGGAAAACAAGTGAAAGTAATATCCTTGTGTGACACACACACCTGGCAGAAGCCTACCGATTTGCTTTCAGGCTGTTGGGGGAAAGTAAGCTACTCAACTAGAAAAAATTAAATCATTCTTTAAAAATAAAATAAAATATTGCCCCTTTTAATTGAAAGAGGAAAAGAAGGGAAACCACTATAGAAAGCTGGGGGAAATAAGGAGGAAATGAACAGGAAAGAAGAAACTCTAATGGGACGGAAGAATTGGGCTGCTTTAGGAGGAGCCAGGATGAAATGAGGTCAGAGGACAGGGATATTAAACAAACAAGTTTAATATTACACCAGATGTGATGCAGTGTGTATGTATATGTATATATAGATGTATACAGGTATGTACAGTGTGTACATATATTTTTATACTGCCTTTCAGCTTTAAGAAGAGTCCAAGTAGTCAACTGAAAACAATTAAACACCAACACACTTAAAAAGACTCAATAAAACAGATAGACAAAACCATAATTAGCTAAAACTCAAAACACACGCTAAAGACCAGGCAAAACTACAGTATCTAAACTGACCACTCAGAAGGAGCAAGTCTAACTTTGCTTGGGAAGCAATTCCACAATTGGCAGGGGGGCTGCCACTGAAAAGGCCCCATCTCACAGTCTTCCTTACCTGATGGTCAGGTACATTTGGAGGGAAGCAGACCTACAAATATTGTAGTCTTCAACTATTAAATGCTTCAGATATAATAAGGCATGCCTAGCACCATCACTATCTGTTTTTAGTGACAACAAGACAAAAACATTTTTATTCACCTTAGCTTGCTTTTGGAAGTTAATTTTGAGACTAAAGTGTGTGTGTGTGGCCTCTTCCTCTGTTCATCTTTTTAGTGGTTTGGGTTGAGTTGGATCAGCCCTTTTACACATGTTATTGTTGAGCAGTTTAGCTTGGATTTTTGTTTTCTTGTTTTGTTTTACTTTTGTTTGTATACTTGTTTTTAGTGTTAGTCACTTTGTGTGTGTGTGGGGGGGGACGAATAATAAAGAACCACAAGTACACTAACAAGGACTAACACCTTGAATTGGGCCCAGAAATAAATCTGAAGTCAGTGCAAATTGAGCAAGAACAGTGTAGTATATGGCAAGAAAAGCAGATGCTAGAAAGAAATCAATGAGGTATTTGTGGGGTTTATACCCAATTTACTGTGGAACTCGCTGAAACTGTGCTGGAAAAGGCACAATAGTAGGCAAAAACATTTTGGAAGGGTGATTACTACTACTACTACTACTACTACTACTACTACTACTACTATTATTTGGCAACCCTAGTCATTCAGAATTCTGTTTCTGGATCCTGCCCTCAGGAAATGATTTGTGTTGCATGTTACATTGCGCTACAGCAAATAATACAACTGCCACTTTAATATTTGAACTTTTAAAATATATTTCATTGCCAGATGTGAAACTTTATTAAGATGTTGTACTCCTTTCCCCCCTCCCCGTCCCTTCCTGCATCCTTAATGTGCAGGAGCCATCTGTGTGCATATATCAGCCAGCAACACCTCTCATCCAGTTTCCAAATCTTCTTTCCCAGTACGTATGAAAGAGCTTTGGAAATCAAATGAATAAGCAATCGTTTTAATTAATGTCCAGAACTTCAGATAGCTTAATGAATATTTCCACCTGGACCTACGCAATGGGGATACACAGAACTCTGTGAATCCGTAGTGATTTCGTAACTGCTTGCGCAGGTAGGTGAAACTCTGGACCTGTCAGCAAAAGCTAGTGGGCCAAGAAAGTTGTTGTCTTGGGTTAAACCCTAGAACAGGAGGTGGCGTTGGAAGGTACAGCCACAGCCACACCGTACATGTCAAGCAGTGTCATACCACTCCCCCCCCTCCTCTCCCCTTGACTTCAGTGGAAGGGAAATTAATGACATCAGCTCCAGGGCTAAATCTGTGGGCATGTCTAGGTAACAAGATGTCTTTAGATCCAAGGGTGCCCTATCCTTTCCCTGGCATGGTTGCATAGCTGACACAACAAGCAAGCATCTAATCCCACATTTGGGCCTTTTCCAAGGCAACTGTGGCCCATCAACCTCAGGGTTGCCTACACTGACTGGCAGGAGCTTTCCCAGCTTTCAGATGTGGATCTCCCCTACCTGCAGATGATGGGCTTGAACCAGGGGCATTGTGTGCGCAAAGCATATGCTCTATTACTGAGCTCTTCCCCATACAGTTTGGGAAGGAAGGAGATATGATGTTGGCGTGAGCCTAAAACTAGCCCTTCCCCTGCCAAACTGAATACAGCAATGTCCGATGCATGAACAGAGCTGAGGTGTCTTCCCATTTATGTTCTCCCACACATCACCTTTACACAATTGTTTATCATAGGACAGAAGATTAATAATCTGTGCCTTTATTTTGGATTCATCCCTGATTTGCTTACTTTGTCAGTAAGGCTGGTTTTCCACATAGCTTTCAGAATATAAAATAATTTGAACTGAATGAAGGTCAGGAACTGGTTTTAAAGAACCCTACATGTAAGCAGTAAGAAATATACCTTGAGATATACCGACCTTTTTACTCTGATTTTATCTAAAACAACTCCAGCTGTGTCATGTCTGCTTCTTCCATTCTAATTGCTCACCATAATCTCTGAGATCTGGGTCTTTCATAAAAAATGAATGTGGGGGGACTGGTTTGATTTATGTGTGTACGTGTGTGTTGGTAAATAAAGCAAGTAGCTGTTTCCTCCCCTCACCCCTCTCCACATAAAGGATCTTGACATTTTAAAAGTATCTTTTCAAAACGATTGTCACAGAATGGACAGAAAAAGAATAAATAAATACTTTGCTGCTGTACACAAAGGTCAGTGCGACAACTCAAGGGAAAAAACCCCAAGCTAAGGAAATACAGTGGTATGCTGAATATTATTATTATTATTATTATTATTATTATTATTATTATTAAAAGAGGTTGAGAAATTATTCAGATTTTTCTTGCCTTTTTGGTACTGAAGTGTGTCTCGTATACCATGCTGCAAACCAAAGAGGTAAATTACTAAAGTACAAAATTAAACCAAGAACTAGATCTTAATTCATTAACATTAAAAGTAGCCTGTTGGTCATTCCTGGGACACAAATCAAAGATTGAAGGCAGGTGTCGTATGTACAAGGGATTTAACCAAGTGCAAGAGCTTCTGCGTTCACTACAAGGGAAGGAGAGTTCCACATTCCTAAACAAGCAGAGGCTTTGACCATTCAGCCAGCACAAAATGTCAGTGCAGTGTTTCACTCTTATGGCAATGTTTGCTGGACCGTGTTTGGCTGGGAACTCCTCTAGCCAAACCATTTCAGGCCCTGAAACTGTAGTCACTGAGGAAGAACGTCCATTTGGGCCAAATTAAGTGAGATCTTTGTTTGTACAGCATTTGAGAGGAGTGTGCTCTAGAACAGATGGTCATGGAACTGTGCAGACGGGAAGCATCTGGAAATGTAATCTTAAGTGGTGTCCAGAACCTGGTGTGAGGTGTAAGTGTTGCAGAACTGACTGGGAACGGGCTTCCCACAAACATCTGGCTGGCCACTGTGAGAACAAGATGCTGGACTAGATGGGTCACTGGCCTGATCCAGCAGAACTTTTCTTGTCTTCTAAGCTGCTTGTCCCCTTGTCACAGCCTTGACTTGATAAGTGCTAAAACTTAGTAATAGATCTTTCCTACCATGTTCTTAGCTCTGATCTCCTTTTCTTAAGGCAGTGTTCCAGTGACAAGGGTGGTGGTTTAATGGAAAACCTGTTAAAGACACTATTAAGCTCTTCATCCATTGAGTGCAGAGACTCCAAAGACTTCCATCACCTCTTTCTGCTGCAAGGTTGGAGAACCTGTGACTCCTACAAGCCACAGTCAGTATGGTCAAGTCCACCGACAATGTTAGCAGAAGTTACAAAGAAGCCAGTGCTCCAACCTCCTTGCCCCTTGCTGATTTCAGCTAACCAGTCTTCTAACTGCATTGTGCGAAAAACCCAAACTAAACAAGCAGGGGGAAAACAAGTGAGACTCCCCTATGGATGAAAAGGCAAAAACACTGGGTTTATTGAATAAAGTTCAGTAGAGCAATTACGGTAACTCTCTGGTGGTGCTGGAGGGATTACTTTCAGAGGTATGGGTGTTTTAAAAGCTAGATGGCCAGTCTAGGAATTCAGAATGAGGAAAAAGGAGCAGGGTTTTGGAACTGTACATGCTCTGTAGCTCCAGGTGGATGCATACACTCTACCCAATCTAGCCCAAATATCCTGATAACTGTTTAGTATTCTCCCTCCCCCAGCTATCATGGGATCAGTTGCTCAAGCTTCTTTCACCCCCTTTGTTATCTTGAATACAGGCTGCCAGCGCATGCCCAGAAAGATGTTAGTCCTGTGGTTGGGTTGGTACTGATCTTGGTGTGTTCTTCCAGACTGCGGTCACACTTATAGGAAACCAGCTGGATAAATGCTGTTCCCTTCAGTTCCGAGGCAATTTGGCATCTTGGGCTTTGAGATACGTCTACAGGCAATTTTGTTTTGAAGTGTTGGAATGCCAAGTCCTGTGATTAAGTTAGCATTGCCTGTTGCATCTTTCTAGTAGCAGAATGTTCTTTTCTAAGCTAAACGTTCATCCCAGGTGCAGGAGGAGCCCAGGAAGAACAGTTGCAAGTTAACAATGAACCACACCAGAAATGCCATCTGATGCAGGGGTAGCGCAAGCATCTAGGTAAAGGCAGAAATCAATGTGTCTTTGTCCAGGCAGGGATGCACAAGTCAGAGAGCTGGTACCAACCCATTGTCCTGGAACTCTGTGCCTGGAACTAAAGGCTTTTGAGCCTGATCCTTCAGAGCACAGCTGCAGGCCATGTGGTTGCCTGAGGATTTGATCCATTCACAAGGAGTAGCATATTCATGAGCAGGCATCCCCAAAATTGGCCCTCCAGATGTTTTGGGACTACAATTCCCATCATCCCTGACCACTGGTCCTGTTAGCTAGGGATGATGGGAGTTGTAGTCCCAAAACATCTGGAGGGCAGAGTTTGGGCATGCCTGCTCATGAGCATCCATTTACTCCTGAGGAGCACTTGTTTCTCATATGGGCACTTTGTCATCTGGTAGCTGACTGAGCTTGCACCTTTAAGTGCCTGTGCTTCCTAGGACTTTTGGGTGCTGAGCTGCCACCTTCAGTTCTCTAAAGGTGCTACCTGTGTTTTGAGAAGGAGGTTGGGTTGCCATGCTCTCTGAGGCGCCCAGATTCCCCTGTTCTGGCTGTTGGTGCCTTGCCAAGGGCTGCTGTTCTGTGATGTTTACTTTGGTGAGGAATCAAAAGAGGATTCCTCTCAGTGTGGGCACAACAATGAATCGTAATACATGATTAAGTGTATTAAGGACTGGCATGTTTTGAAAAGAAGAGGTACATTAAATTAGAAATGTAGCAGCAGTTTATATGGAAAAAGAAAAAAGATAAAGAAAAAAACATTTGTACTTAGAAGTTTGACTGGAGGCAATAAAGGTCTTTTATAAGACAAGAACATATATGAGTACATGCACACTAAAAACATACCTAACTTATTAAAGTGCATAACAACTGGCTTATTGTCCAGTGTGAAGTTGGAACCAGCTTGAAGTCAGAAGGAGAAGCCTAATCAATTTCTTCTGGTTTTTCAAGTGTTGACAGATATGAGAATGGCCTATTCCTCCAAGTGCAGTAGCTGTGTGGTCCAGGTTTCCCTGATCCTTTTGTTAGCAAAGAATAATCACTGCAAAGTACGCATAGGGTGGCCCTTCAAAATGGTAATCGAGATTCCCTGAGTCCATAATTGCTGTCTAAGGCAAGCATGTCTCTGCACTCACATATAAGAAGACACGGAAATGATAGAAACCACTGTGTCCTTTTTAGCAAGAGCATAACCCAGAGCTAGCTACTCTTTTAAAGGTCAATGGCATTAAATAGGATTGCTGCTTAACAGTTTTGAATTTAAAAATTCATTAAATAAGTGTCGACGTCTTCAGCCACTGCTCTAATGAATGTTTTTGCATCTCATCAAAGCAGGGTTTGTTCACCTTCACAATCTTCTTATACATTTCATATTTCCTCTGTATAGACCTTGGATGGGGACGCCTGCAACGCTGAAAGCGTGATGCTGTGGAGGGAACGCAATAGTATTGTTATTATTATTGCCAGTAAAGTAGATACCTAATGGTAATCATGGACTAGGTTTACTGGGGGTAGATTGGTGCAGAGCAACCATTTTGTATATGTGTTGGTCTTTAAGGATTCATTTTAAGTATTTAGGATGTTCTTTTTTCCAAACAGCTCACTAAATTCCTAGGGATCATCCCTTCCACCATCTTGAAAATATATCAGGTCATTAACTATCTTATTCATTCCAAATCCTTGTTAACCCACTTCTTTAGCACAGTCCCACTCCAATCATACATATCAAAATGCATGTGTGCAATGTTTGTTTCAGAAACCTCATGGAAAACCTCACTTAGGATCCAACCTAAGTCCTTTCCCACCCCCTTTTCAGGGTTTGCACCAGCTTAATATCCACCAGGCTCAGCTCAGCCATCTGGCAGGATGGTGGAGATAGGTTGGCGTGTCTCTGTCTGAGCTAAGGATGGGGAGTCTTGGTAGTGTAGCCTGGTTGTGCTGGGAACCTTCTGGCTCAACCAGAGATCTGGTAGATCTTACTCATCTCAGCAGATCTTGCTGTAGGATTGCTCCCTTAATAGTTTATCAACATGTAATACCACATGCTTTTTGGAAAGCATTTCACACTGTGTGCCGTGAGGTAAGGTTTCCTAACAGACACCAGGCTTCCCCATATATCCTTGCCCTAAGAGCAGGGATAGAGAACTTTAGCACCTCAGATATTACTGGACTGCAACCCCCACACTGGCTGGGGCTGATAGAGTTTGGAAAGCCCCAGTTCTTCTCCCCTAAAATATGCCTTTTATTGCTTTTCGTTTCAACACATCACTTCCACACAGTGATCAGCAGAAGTGATTTTATGAGCAATGACCTCCCCCAAGCACATGTTCAAAATATTTTGACTTTTGAAAACTATTGAGTGGCATCCAATTCACTCATTCTCTTATCACAAGGACTTTGGCTGCACATTGGGACTTTCCTTCCTTCTCCCCCCCCCAACATCTGTTCTGGGTCTCTCCCCCCACTTGGGCAGCCTTCTGGAGTAGATTTGGGACATCCACAAGTTCTGTTCCACAAACAGAAATCCTAATAGAATGAGTGCATTGGATAATGCTCTGTGTATTGCATTTGTGACGTCTACAAAATGCGAATGATACATCACCCTTTGGCAGAGGCATAGCGTGGTAGGGCAGGGGGGCATGGCTCCAGGCACACATTTTTGAAGGGGTGCATGGCCCCAGGACAGGCACAGAGCCCTGGCAGCTGAGGCACGGTGGCAGGTGGGTTTGTCTAGCAAGCAGGTGGATGGAGGCAGCGGGTGAGGAGCCCATTGGAAGCAGGCTCCGTTCACCCTCCACGTGGGCTCCATGTGCCACCTGGCACACGCCTCCACCCCAGCTGCCCAGTACACCAAGGGGGCGCAACATTTGCCCCGCCCCAGGCTCCAGCAACCCGTGCTATGCCACTGCCCTTCAGTGTAGAAATCAGTATGTGGTTTACGTTGTCAGGCATGAGGTGGGAAATAAACTTTCTGACTGCTGGCTTTCTGTTTGATTGATGTGAGGGTAGAATTCAAACAAGCAATCCTCACTGAGGCAGCCCTGCTGTGTAACAAAATTGTAGAATATGAGCACCTGCATGCTTGAATTGCCCAACCCCAAACAGAATTAGGCAGGCCGTCCTCTTATGTTGGATTATGGCCATGGAGTATAATTGGACTCTGTCTCCTCCTCAGGTTTTCTCTCCGTCTTTTTCCCACCCCCGCTCTCCTAGCAAAGGAATTGCCTTCTGGAGGCCTAGTCAAAAGGGAGAGAGGATACACTGAGAGGCCCTGAATGATTGAACTTTTCTTACCACTCTTTTGAGCTATGAGACAGGCAGTGTGTTTAAAAATAGACCTACAGCCCTCCTTCCTGTGTAGCGCTTTTCACAGCAATTTGTTCTGAAGGATGAAGTCATGCTTGGAGCTTGCTGGTGACTAGATGGGCTGTTTCCAACAGAGTATGCAAAAGTACAGACTGCAAGCTAAAAAGAGATGGCTGGGGGTTTGCAAGCCCCCATACCCAAAGGCTAGCCGAAAAGAGGGAAGGGATAGATAAATACTTAAAATGCTTTCAGGAATGAGAAACATGAAAGGAAGATTTATGGATTTCTACATTTGTGAAACCATCTGGAGAACTGGGGTTTGCACAGAGTTTGGTTTTTGTTGGTTCAGGATCTGGAGGGGTGTGTGTGTGTGTGTGTGTGTGTATATATATATATATATATATATATATATATATATATATATATGGATTTTGCAAATGCATCGATCTTTCTGTGCTGCTTACTCTGTGGCTTCTGAGAATTTAAACATGAAAGAAGAAAAACAACAGCCCAATCCCTTCAGGATTTGTTAGTTACTCTAAGGGGTCCAGCTCTGAGAAAATAACCCTAAAACAATATCTATTCTCTTGTTAACTCATAGAAGCACAATGTCATTCTTGTTGTGTTTGGACAGTTGGTGACCTTTGACTCCCCCATTCCAGAAAATTGCTTTCGGCTGAGAGAGGCTGCAAAGAGCTTTCAAGGCCTGGACTTTGGTTCATGGTCTCGAGCCAGGCAAACCATCCCTTTTCACCCGCCAGGTCTGTATACTTTCAAATCTATATATATATCGCTCTGGCGAACGAGACAGATCAAAAGGCCCCCCTCTTAAACAGGTTTCAAAAATGCACATCTGCATTGCGGCAAAGAAGGACTGTATGGAAATCAATAATATCACATTCAAGCAGCCTCTGCGACTTTGACTTCAAAGTGACTCCCGACGTGTGTTCTCAATTTCAAAAGAAAATGGGGGCTAGAAAAGAGAGAAATGGGCGCAAATGCCTCTCTTCCCTCAGTTCTGTTTGTAAGCCAGCTGGGTTCTAGGATGTCCCTTTACTGTTTTGTGAGGGAGACCCTGCTGGGCCGCATCTTGGGGGCAGGTTTGTTAATTGCCTGCACCTGTGACTATCACCAAAGACAAGGTTGCCCGGAGTTGCAAACAGCCCACTGGCTCTTCCTGCTTTTGGAATGCAAATGATTCTGACTTTTATGAGGGAAGAGGCAAAGAACAAGTGCAGAAAGGGCAGCCAGCCTCGAGAGGTGTCTTTCGCTGTTTGGCTTCTTGTTTGCGTTGGAGCCTTATAGCAAGATCCTAATTTTAATGAGATCCTCGTTTTTATTTCTTTGGCCCTGGATCTGACAAGTCATACTCTTCAGTAGCTCCATTGAAATAAATTGACTTAACGTCATGCCAAATTTTTGGGCAATTCTTTTCAACGGGTCTACTCTTAAGTTTTTGTTTTATTTTATTTATTAGTTGATTTTTCAGATAGAAAAGAAGCTCAAAAATGAACATTAAAAGCAATAGTAGAACAACCTAAAACACACAAATGCTATATACTTATTTATTTAAAGAAGGGGCCCTGGTTGTTTGTGCTATCAGTTAAGATGGCTGGCTGTTGTTAGACGCTTTAGGTCTCAACTGTGTTTTCTCTTTTAAAAAATAGTTAAGTTCCATTAGTAAGTAGCAGCGTCTGTTCATATTGGAAGCCTGAAGATATATGTATCTAACTAACTCTCTATTGGGGCAACTTCCAGACATTTCCCTCTTTACCAGGCTGGAGCGCTTGTGGAAAGAAGCTGTAAGTGAAAGGTTGTCAATAGCAGGACGCGATGGGACATTTCAGAACTGCACACTCATAGGGTTGCTCACACGTTTCGTTCAGTGAGTGTGCAATCTGTGTATCCAAATAGTTAAGCTGTACACTTATACATGTAAGATTCAACAAGTGTATTATTGGTGTACTTGTATACACAATAGGTGAGCTGTGCAAATCAATACGTATGTACTCCTTCACACAAACGCTTGTACATATGTAGAGATAGCTTTTAATTCTGTTCGTTGTAATGTATGGACAAGCGGTATGTGTCCCGTTGGCTTCAGCATCCTCATTCCATACCTTGCTTTACCTGTGAATGGGACAGGACTCCATTTAAAGGGATACAAATCTGCCACCACAACATGATTTTGGCCCAAGACCTCCTTTATTACAACAAATGGCTATATTGTGTGCCTTCAGACCTGGATCCTCAGGTCTTTTTTCAGATGGTGTGACATACCCTTGGGGGTTATCCATCTACCATTTAACCACACAGATAACATCACTGTAGAAACCACATCTGCTTTAAGGAATTGTTTATCAGCACCCACACAGATAACCTGAGTTGTGGGTATGCTGTGATTCAGCAAGTGGATGTTTTCCTGTGGAGAGGGCTTGGATGGCTTGCTTGCTTGATTGATTTAGTGGACTTGTATCCTGTTTCTCCTGATATCCTCAAAGTGGCTCACAGATCATGTGAACAGGCTGTGAGGGTTGGATCCAACTTAATCCTTCTCAGAGTAGGACCATTGTGATGGGAGGAAAATCAGAATACTAGCTACGACGTTGTGTGGCAGCATGCCCCCCCCCCCAAAAAGAGCTGGAGGAAAACAATAGCAACTATATCATTATAAGTGGTAAGAGCACAAAAGCCCTAACACTTGTTGTTGTTGTTGTTTAGTCGTTTAGTCGTGTCCGACTCTTCGTGACCCCATGGACCAGAGCACGCCAAGCACTCCTGTCTTCCACTGCCTCCCGCAGTTTGGTCAGACTCATGTTTGTAGCTTCGAGAACACTGTCCAACCATCTTGTCCTCTATCGTCCCCTTCTCCTTGTGCCCTCCGTCTTTCCCAACATCAGGGTCTTTTCCAGGGAGTCTTCTCTTCTCATGAGGTGGCCAAAGTATTGGAGCCTCAGCTTCACGATCTGTCCTTCCAGTGTGCCTCTCAGGGCTCATTTCCCTCAGAATGGATAGGTTTGATCTTCTTGCAGTCCATGGGACTCTCAAGAGTCTCCTCCAGTACCATAATTCAAAGGCATCAATTCTTCAGCGATCAGCCTTCTTTATGGTCCAGCTCTCAGTTCCATACATCACTACTGGGAAAACCATGGCTTTAACTATACGAACCTTTGTTGGCAAGGTGATGTCTCTGCTTTCTGCTTTTTGCTTTTTAAGATACTGCCCTAACACTTAGCTGGGTACAATCATCACTTGGATGCATTTGCTAAACAAAACCCTGTACAATTAGTGCTAAGAATGCGTAGGAACAGATATAATATGGGGTGTTCTTTTGGTGAATTAACCCACAGCCACAATTTTCTTTCACCTCCTTTGATAAGTGAAGGAAACCCAAAATAAATGGATGTATATCCCTATCCCCTTTATTCCATATGTATAAAGTAAAACCTTCTTTCGATTCTGTCTCCTCCAGGTGGCAAGACTAATGAAATCCAGCCCCTGAAGCAGTTCTCCCCCAGCTGCTGGAGCTATCAAGTGATCAGTGTCATCCACAGGCAGAGGCCCCTCTGGCTTTCAAGATGGGGTTTGCATGATGAGTGCAAAGGATACCTGCCCCATGTGGGTAATTTATAAAGCTGAAATGAAAGAAAACCCGAGGCTTATTTGTGATTTATTTTACTTGTGAAATAGATGGTCACAGAAGTCTAAAGAAAGACCCAAGGCTAAAGCTATGTTGCAAAACACAGCTAAGGATCCTATTGCTACATATTACACACTGGAGTGGTGTACGGATAATTTATTTCCCCCCAAATCTTTATCATTATTATCATTATCATTATTTAATGGAAACTATAGACGGCTACATACTCAAGTTCCTTATCATAGTTGGTAGGGTATGTGATTAATGCACTGTTAGAATTAAAATGTTGTAAATGGTGTATCCAGTTAATGCATATTAAGTAGGGGTGGGGGTAAGCCTGCAAAAAACCCCATAAAGCATAATGTATCCTAGAACACAATGGCTGGAGTTAAGCATCTTTAAATCCTATTGCTTTGAGAGAGAGAGAGAGAGAGAGAGAGAGAGAGAGAGAGGCGCATGCTTATCTTTCCTGTTGGAGTCAAGAGAATGCCAAAGCACTTGACTTTGGTTGGATCATGTCCAATGTAAGTGGTTTCCTCAGTGATTAAATAGTTCTTAGAAACTAGAAAACAAGATGATCTGTTAGTAAATTCTACTTTGATTCTCACAAAGCATCTCAGCTTGGATTGTGCACAGGGCCATACATTCCTGGTTATATATTTGAGAGTGACTGCATCTGGTGGGAAGGAGAGGGAAAGTTTGTTACTCAGGATTGTTCAAGTTCGCAGGATTAAAATCATGGCTATTGTTGTTATTAAAAATGTTCTGATACAGTTTTCCATGGGATTGTTTCCTGTGAATGTGAGAAGTAGAGGGCAGTGAAGGCACAATCTGGTATCAAAAAATGAGTTATTGATTCATTTAAATTGTTCGGCACCATTTCATTAAAACAAAATCTTTTTCAAGGACGGTGTAAACTTGGGATGAGGAACTTCTAGCCAAATGCAGACCTCTCTATTTGCCCTTGGGCCCTGCTTCCCACCCTCCTTGACTGGACTGTGTTTTTGCTTGACTGGAATGTGTCCTTGGACTCTAAGAATGCGTCTTGCAGGCTTGGATGGATGGAGGACAGGGAAGAAAGTGTGCTTAGAAACTAGTCTGCTGTGCAAAGGTAAAATGCACATTTGTTGCTCTGCCCTCTTGATTGTTCAGATGCAGCACTTCAGCAGAGAAAGTTAATGTAATGAGGTTAAATCTTATTTTCAGTTTTAATAGGATATATACCCACTGAAATCAATGATAAGTCAGTTATTACTTAATTGAGCACCTTGGAGGAAAGGTGGGAAACAAATGTAATAGTTGAATTTAAGAATTTTTCTCAGTGGGTCTAAACTGAATAAGTTGGATACCATACTTATACTTTATTAACTTACAGTATTCCTGATTTATATTTTAAGATGTGGGAATTGCCTAATGGATGTACAGTGATACCTCATGTTAAGAACTTAATTCGTTCTGGAGGTCCGTTCTTAACCTGAAACTGTTCTTAACCTGAAGCACCACTTTAGCTAATGGGGTCTCCCGCTGCCACCGCACGATTTCTGTTCTCATCCTGAAGCAAAGTTCTTAACCCAAGGTACTATTTCTGGGTTAGCGGAGTCTGTAACCTGAAGCGTCTGTAACCTGAAGCGTCTATAACCCGAGGTACCACTGTATAAATATCATTGGAATTGGTGGGAGATAAGCATTGGAAGCATACTGCTTCCCTTGTCCCCCCCCCTCTCTGATGTTGCCCCTCTTCGTCTGCTCCTCCCTCCTCCACAATAATTGCTAACTGCCCAGTATGGTAGTACATGCCCATAAACAGGTTAGATATTTGTTCAAACATGCATCAGAGTGAAGGGGAAGGAAAATAATGTTAATTTATTGGGTAGTACCGTAATTTTGGGACGCAGGTGGCGCTATGGGTTAAAGCCTCAGCGCCTAGGGCTTGCTGATCGAAAGGTCGGCGGTTCGAATCCCTGCGGCGGGGTGCGCTCCCGCTGCTCGGTCCCAGCGCCTGCAGTTCGAAAGCACCTCCGGGTGCAAGTAGATAAATAGGGACCGCTTACCAGCGGGAAGGTAAACGGCGTTTCAGTGTGCGGCTCTGGCTCTGGCTCTGGCCAGAGCAGCGATGTCACGCTGGCCACGTGACCCGGAAGTGTCTCCAGACAGCGCTGGCCCCCGGCCTCTTAAGTGAGATGGGCACACAACCCCAGAGTCTGTCAAGACTGGCCCGTACGGGCAGGGGTACCTTTACCTTTACCTTTAGTACCGTAATTTATTGCACGCTGCTTCATGTGCACAAGGTCAGCCTGTAGGTAGCTTACTTGATTCTGAGGATGTTCAGATTTTCAACCTAAACAGTGTTAAGTATTGGCAGCGTAAATGCTGGCCCTTGTTCTGCCAGCTGGGCTGCTTCTGATGTACATAAACACTGCCTGCGTTTCCGTGACATGCAGAATAGCTTTCATGAAAGCAGAGGACTTTCCCCAGCATCCTTTATTCCGATGTTCCCCTCTCACTATTGTCTTCAGAAGAGTTAGAGTGCAGAAGTGCAGCTGTTGGGCAGGATACCTCGCCTGTGGATTTAAGTTTGTTTTAATTGGTCCTAAAACCGCAAAAGGAGGCTGATTGACACATGGCATGTGCTTCCTGGCAATGAATGAAAAGCCTCAGATAAGTGCCAACTTAAGCTCAAAGAAACACTCGGCTTCATCCAACTGGAAATGGCTTTCTCAGTTGGGAGGGCTTGAATTGCAGGAGCTGCTGTGCTACTGGAATCCTCCCGGACCTGATCTCCCCAGCACCTGCCTCTGTCCATCCCCGCCCCCACTTCTGAAATGTGTTATCAATTTAAAGTTGCAGAGAGTTGTGCTTAACCCCCCATCGACAGATGAGGCCAAAATGCTTCCTGGCAGCACTGGCGGGGGGACGGCGACACACACAATAAAAACAATATCTTTGGGTCAGTCTTTCTCAGCTCCACATTCCAGGTAGTCTTCAACCATGATGAATCATAGAGTTGGAAGAGACAAGCCCCCTGCAATACAGGAATCTCCACAAAAGCATCCATAGCAGATGGCCAGCCAACCTCTGCTTGAAAACCTCTGAGGAAAGAGAGCCTGCAACCTCCTGAGGGATTGACTTATATGGACTACTATATTGTTTTACTGGAAACAGAGCTCTCGGTGAAAGCATTAATAACTTCCTTATATTTAATTAGCATAGCTTTCTTGGGTTACATTTGACCCCCGATACCATATTGGTATACTTTTAAAAAAAATAATCAGTGGAGCATTAACTGTTTTTAACAGCAGCAGCAAAATAACTCAGCCACTGCGTTTCTTATTATGCTTGGATTTCTTTTTGTGGAAAAAGGCCTTGGACATTTATTCCGTTTTCCTTGCCATTGCCCTCTGATCATGGTGTTGCTTTCATTCTAAGCTGCTTCCCACATGATAGAATTCTGGAAACTACAACTAATCCAGAATGCGGCAGCTAGACTGGTGACTGGGAGTGGCCACCAAGACCATATAACACCGGTCCTGAAAGACCTACATTGGCTCCCAGTACGTTTCCGGGCACAATTCAAAGTGTTGGTGCTGACCCTTAAAGCCCTAAAAGGCCTCAGCCCAGTGTACCCGAAGGAGCATCTCCACCCACATTGTTCAGCCCAGATGCTGAGATCCAGCACTGAGGGCCTTCTAGCGTTTCCTCTCTGCAAGAAATGAGGTTACAGGGAACCAGGCAGAGGGCCTTCTCGGTAGTGCCACCTGCCCTGTGGAACTCCCTCTCAGCAGATGTCAAGGAAATAAACAACTGTCTGACTTTTAGAAGACATCTGAAGGCAACTCTGATTAGGGAAGTTTTTAATGTTTGATGTTTTATCATGCTTTTAGTATTCTGTTGGGAGCTGCCCAGAGTAGCTGGGGAAACCCAGCCAGATGGTCGTGGTAATAATAATAATAATAATAATAATAATAATAATAATAATAATAAATTACTACTACTACTACTACTACTACTACTACTTACATTTGTATACCGCCCTTCATTCGAACATCACCGGGTGGTTCACAACATAAAAACACAAAATACTTAATAAAAACACCAAGAAAGCGTCGACATTCTTTGGGGCATTCTGAAGCTTCAGCAGGTAAAAAAAAAATACAATGGTTTAGTTATGATGTATGAACTTGCTGATCTGACCATAGCACGTGGATTCATGGGTTAAAAGGGGCTGAGTAGAATAGCTATGCATTTTTTTTCTGTTATTGTTTTCCTTGGAAATATTTTGTCATGACTCCCATGCACTTTAATAAGCCCGAGGAAAGACAACGAGAACATATCTGATTTATAAATAAAAATAAAAAACAGCCAGACAAAGGGGTTTCAGAAAAAGAGCAGGTGCTTAAAAATCTATAAAACAATGCACTGTGGAACAAACAGGATGCCCTCAGAACTGCTGGAATAATCTGGACAAACTGTTGACACAGTGGAAGACAGGCCCCAGGTGCTGCCTGAGTGCTGTATCCTGCCTTTTTTTTTGTTTCTTCTTTTAGTTTTCCTTGCATTTACAAAAATATGACAACAATTGTACCTAAATACAAGATTCCAAATGCATCTTGACTGGGCATCACCATTCATCATTCTGAACCATTTTTATACATAATAATAGCAATGAACTAATAAGCTCTACAGCATTTGAGAATTTGAATCAATTTAAGGCTTCCCGTACAGTTTTGATTCTGGGTGCTACATGAAATCTGGATGAGTGTATTTCATTTTCTAAGATTTGCTTGGTCGCAGCCCAAGATGGTGGAAGTCAAAATGTTTGACTGCCACATGGCTTTCCAACCCGCCCCCACTCCATTTCCAGGGAGAGTTTTATTTAAAAATAAATCAAAATCTCCCTCTCTTGAAATATCTTGTTTCCCAAATCTTAACAATGAAGCCAGTTGAAAAATACTTATTTTAAATACATGCCTATCATGAAGTCATGGCAAAAGCAAAGTCTTAGTGTGAGAGAAAACAAAGGGAACGTACACTTAACTCCCTTTGTTGCTTTGACCTCTAGCCTGCCGCTGATGAAACAGAACATCAAAGTACTTTAAAAAATGATATTTAAAACCCACTTAAAATCAATAGATGTGGTGGATGCTCGGGTTGCGAACATGATCCATGCGGGATGCACGTTCGCAACCTGCAGTCTTCGCAACCCGCAGTGGCGTGTCTGTGCTCACTTGGGTTGCGATTCGGCATTTCTGTGCATGCGCAAATAATGCTGAAATTCACCTAGAATGAAGTCTTCTGGTGCAGTAAGGCAATAAAGATGTTACGTTAAAAGAACCATTCTGACAAATAATTCCACAGCATATAAACATTTGAGTAAGAATAATTCTAAACAGTGTTTTGGGTTTGGAGGAAATCCATTACTTTAATAGAAACCGTGGCTCACTATAGAAATACAGAGGTGGGGAGCTGCAAGCTTCTTTTTATTTTCAGGACTGCATTTTAATAATGCCATTGTTAAAGGAGCCCATAGAAATGGCAGGCAATTAATTTCAAGGCTGATTTCCCCTCCATTCCCCCATCTTTCTCCTATTTTGCCAATAAACGTGTTTGAGCCAGGTGTTAATTACAAGCACCAATAAAGCCACAGAGCTGTTCTTGTTCTCTTGGGGGAAATGACTGGACTCAGCACTTCACTGTTACATTCATTTAATTTATTTACTGCACCTAGGTTCCCCCAACTGGTTATGTGCATTCTGAAGAGGGTCTTGGGGGATGGGGGCTTTGTTGCCAGAGGAGGATATTTTCACCATAGTGAGTAATTTTGCTGTGAAGTTTGGTAGTATGGATCTGACCTTCTGCCTTGAGATGCAGCTACTTCTTGTACTGCAGGAACCCAAGAAAAGTGCCATACACTGAATCAATAATTGATTGGTCCATCTAGCTCAGTGTTGTCTTTCTACGCTGACTGTCCTTGGCTCTCCAGGGTTTCAGACTGGGGTCTCTGTCAGCCCCATCTGGGTGGAACTTGGGGCTCCACCACTGAGCTACAGCCTTCCCCATTCTGTTATGTTGTACTTAGCGCACAAACACACAAAGGAGGCTATGGACCGAGCTGCAGGCATGCATTCTCCATTTTCTTTTAAAATAAAAACTGTGTTAATATTTCACTCTTTCTTTCGAAAGTTCAGAGTAGCTCATATGGGTTTCCCAGTGGTTGTGTGTGTGGGTCTTCTTGTTTCTCAGTGGCCAGGTTTATCCCACTTGGCTTCGCCTTCAAAAGTGATGAAGCATTAGGTGTGACTAGATCATTTAATAACGGACGCGGGTGGCGCTGTAGTCTAAACCACTGAGTCTCTTGGGCTTTCCAATCAGAAGGTCGGCGGTTCAAATCCCCATGATGGGGTGAGCTCCCGTAGCTCGGTCACAGCTCCTGCCAACCTAGCAGTTCGAAAGCACACCCAAAAATGTTTATACAGTGGTACCTCTGGATGCGACTGGGATCTGTTCCGGAGCCCCGTTCGCATCCTGAAGCGAACACAACCCGCATCTGTGCGTCTACACGTGCGTGGGTCGCGATTCGCTGCTTCTGCGCATGCGTGTGACATCATTTTGAGCATCTGCGCATGCGTGAGTGGCAAAACCCGGGAGTAATGTGTTCCGTTACTTCCGGGTTGCTGCAGAGCGCAACCCGAAAACGCTTAACCTGAAGCAACTTTAACCTGAGGTATGACTGTAGATAAATAGGTACCACTCCGGCAGGAAGGTAAACGGCGTTTCCGTGCACTGCTCTGGTTTTGTCATGCTGGCCACATAACCCGGAAAAATTGTCTGCAGATAAATGCCGGCCCTCTCGGCCTGTAAAGCGAGATGAGTGCCGCAACCCCAGAGTCATCAGCGACTGGTCTTAACTATCAGGGGTCCTTTACCCTTTTTTAAGATCATTTAATGGGGATTTCTACTCAAGGCTGGATTCTGGAGCCGAATTCAAAAGTACTCAGCGTTGCGAGCACTGCAGCTTTCTCCCATTCTTTCTTTTAAAAAGGACACGAATAGCCCTTATTTCTGGAAAGAGAGACTTCAAAGTGTGTTTGTATGTGTGAAATGCTTGGTAAAATCTCAGAAATTAGAAGGAATGGGAAAGAGGCTGGATAAAAGTTGTTTATTATGATTACAATGAATGTCGGCTCATTTTCTCCCTCCTCCCCACATGTATGTATGTGTGTATAGTTTTTATACTACTGAACTACTATTGTCTGTAAGCAGTACACAGAAAATAAAATACAAAAGAGCCAAACATCAAAGAATGCTATGTACAGCTGGTCACTATTTTGCATGGGAGTTCCATTCCCTGTTCCACCTCACCCCCCTTCTGCTCTTTTAGTGATGTGTTTAGTGGCATTTTGGGGTCACATCTGGGTTTGGCGCCATGCATGTGTGCACGATTGCACTTCATTCAGATGCGCGTTCATCAGTCGTTGCCTGTACACAATACCATCAGGCCAGCATAGTATTTGCTTGGTCCATAGTTTCCTGGTATGTTTGCTGCTCTCATAAAAAGGTAAAGGTACCCCTGCCCGTACGGGCCAGTTGTGACCGACTCTAGGGTTGTGCGCTCATCTCGCTCAAGAGGCCGGGAGCCGGCGCCGTCCGAAGACACTTCCGGATCACGTGGCCAGCGTGACGAAGCTGCAACTGGCGAGCCAGCCCCAGTGCCGCACACGGAAATGCCGTTTACCTTCCCGCTATAAAGCGGTACCTATTTATCTACTTGCACTTAAGTGTGCTTTCAAACTGCTAGGTGGGCAGGAGCTGGGACCGAACGACAGGAGCTCACCCCGCCGCGGGGATTCGAACCGCCGACCTTACGATCAGCAAGTCCTAGGCACTGAGGTTTTACCCACAGCGCCACCCGCGTCCCTCTTGCTGCTCTCATAAGAGCCTGTAATTTTAGATTCTGGATGCAATGGCCTTATCTCATTTCAACCATCTTCAGATGGTCATGAGTATTATTACTTCAAGATGCAGTAAGCCAGCCCTGTTGCATTGGGGGTGGGGCAGCTGTCCTCATTCTGCTGAATGGGCTCTTAGATTTCTTTCTGGCAATCCTGCCCTTGCAGCACCCCCGATAGAGACCAATGCCAAGGCAATAATCTTTTAAATGTGTTGCTAGCTGTCGTGTAAATGCTTTTCTAAAAAATTAATCAGATTTTTAAAAATATATACCATATCATCAATACTAGTATGAAAAAAAGCATTATTTAACAAATAAGACAAATGGAGAGGGACAGTATGTTACCAATAGTGTTGGTGAGCCTTGTTGTTTGGCGGGTACAGTGGCTTGGGGATTTCTCTGCAGAGAAACACTTGCCTACCTGGCAGGGGTGTTGTTAGGAACCTAAGAGCCCAGAATCCTGGATCTTTTGTGGTGGGCTCCAGATCTCCTGCCCTTTATCTGTATTTCTTTTACAATCTCCACAGTGTAGGGGCATCTATTCACACAAAGTAGCACATGGACATTTGTGCCAGACCTTTAAAGGGCCTAGCAAGGTCCTTGCAGTCCAGACACGCCCAAAGGATACAACAAATAGAGCCCCAGGCTGAGAAGTCAATTCCGTGAGCCTGCAGCCTGAACGCAGCTTCAAATTTGTACAAATTCACAAAGGTTGCAGCAAACTTTGGTGAAATGCAATTCTCTCCCCCCCCTTCCTTGCATCCAGTAAAAGAGGGAGAGTGATATATCCTTGAAAGTGATATATCGCTTTATGTTGTAAAGCAAGGAAATCCTGCTGCATTTTGTGAGAAAAGAGCTCGGAGGAGTTTTAGCCAGATGGAAAATGTGTAAAATCCCAGCTGATTAAAAAAACACCACCACCACCACCTATGGAATCTGGCACTGGAAACGAGTGGAATTTTTGAATAAGGCAGTTGATGTTTTTCAGGATGTGGTTGGAATCTTACATCACTGTCATAGTTCCAGATATGGCTCTGGGTGACACACATACTTGGCACTCTCAGTCTGTATAGCGTGGACCAAGGGAGCTATGTTTAGATTCCTGTCTGTTTGCAAGGACAACCTTCTTCCTCCCTGGTCTCCAGCCTGTTTTGTTAGCATAAAATCATCTTTTTCAAACACACACACACACACACACACACAGAGAGAGAGAGAGAGAGAGAGAGAGAGAGAGAGAGAGAGAGTTAAGAGTTGCAATCTTATCCACACTTTCCTAGGAGCAAGTCTCATGGAACAGAACAAAGTTTTCATCTAAGTAGCCTTGTAACAGGATTTCACTGTCAAATCCCATACAGCCACAGACCCATTGGCATCTTGGATATAAGTTCCTGCTGCTTGCCAAATGGAAACCACGTTCCTCCTCCGTGAGCTGCAGGATCCTTTTTGCACACAAAGATCGCAAGATGCACAACTTCCCCAGGATCAAAACAAACCCAGAGCAGCTACATCAAAGTTCATCCGTGACACCTGGCACATAACTGGTTTTCTTTGTAGAAGAGATTCTAACTAGTAGCAGAATTGGTCTCTAGCACATTCAAGGCTGTTGTTCTCTGGGGGTTAGCACATTTTCCAGCAGTTTGATGGTTTATCCATCAATGGACCTGCTTGTCATGGATCCAGAGACTGTTATTAAGGGTTCTACATGGATTTAATTCCCAGAATCACTGTGGGAGGACAAATGTGTAAAAAAAAAAAAAAGTCATGCCAGTGCCAAGTTCATTGTAGTTGTGAACTCCTTTTCTGTTGAATTCAGTTAGGTTTTCCAACCATACTACTTTTAATCTCTCATCTGCTTTAAACCCAGAGCAACATGTTTCAAGCAGCCAGAAGTTTTCCTGTGTGTCAGAGGACTCAGTTATACAGCTTCAAATAAAACGTTTTAAGTGTGCAATATACAATGTGACACTCGATGGCGATGGTGAGCCTTATGGAAAATTCAATGCATTTCTTAAAAACGCTTTTTAAAAAGCATTTTCAGAACAGCTTTTATTTGTGTGTAGATTCCAGCAGAGCTTCTGAACAACCTAGGTGAGCGAAACAGAGAAATAGGTATTCCCATGCATATATATAACTAAAGTATTTTAAAAGCCACAGGTAAATGCTAATGTAGACGCTCAAGAGCAGTAGTTGATGATGAGGAAGCTTCTGTGTTTCGAAGAGATGAAAATTTAATCGTGTTGTTTGCCAATGGTTTGTCTGTCAATGTGCAGCCAATGTGTAGGGTTTTGTGACTTGTTATGGTCATCTTCCAGCATGATGAGCAACCTTATAGATTATAAAAGCAGACATGGCAACTGAGGTCTTAGTTGCCATGTGTGTTTGCTCTAGATGAATCTTGTGTGGTTCACGGTTAAAAAAACCCCCAACCCTCATCAACCACAGCTTTTATTAAAGAAAAAACTTCCCAGAGAATATTCATCTCTGTAGTGTCTGCATGTCACCAGTATGCCCACTCTGATTGGGACAGACTGTAATGACAGATAAAAAGAGCGCCACTTTATCTCAGCCACCAGGATATCAGTTTCTCACCCACCCCACCTTTGCAGAAGACAAAACCTGGATGGTATGTGTGCCTTAAACAAATGCTTCGGGGTGGATGAATCTTTCAATGTCAGTTCCCACAGTTTTTCATGTTTCCATTCTCTTAAGTTTTGTTCACAACATTTCTGCATACATTAAGGAAAAAAAGTCAGCATGAAAATTGTACCATGTTTTCCCTAGCATATGCCTTTTTGTATACTTTTTGCCTATGGCATATGTCTGTGCCGTCCTGAGATCTGCAGGTATAGGGCAGTATACGAAATCAACTAATAATAATAATAAAATAATACTGCCACTAGAATGCAAATTTTTGTACATTATTTTTCACTAATATATTATTATGTGTATGGTGGTGGCGGTGGTGGGGCTGGATGACCGCATCACAAAATTCAGAGCACTGCAAATTTCAAAGCCCACTTTTCAGTTTGCGAATTTTGTTAGTAAAACACAATTTTGTTAGGTTTGCATTAACATATGAACTGAATGGATTTCTTTCCTTATCCTTGCAAATGCTTAGGGCAAAATAAGTGGCTGCTTCTGATTTCATGACCATCTGTTTCCCCCACCCCCTGACTTGTCTTTAGCAATGGAGGAGGAATAGAGAAGTTTAACACATTTTATTTATAAGAATTTCTAGCCTGCTATTAAACATATGATCCAAAGGCAGGTTATAGCACAATAAAGCAATAAACCCAATTCAACAAAACTAATTCAATCTAACCTGGAAGCAGATAAAAAACCCACAGGATTCTTTAAAAATATATCCAGGGAGTCACAGTCTGGCCTCCACACTTGCTGCAGCAACACAATTCCTGATACCCTCCCCCCCCACCGCACAGAAAAACTCACTTGGCTTGTACCATGTCAGACATGTTGGGGCCAGCCATGCCTCTGTGGGGAGGGCAATCCCTTGGCAAGGGATCCCCAGTGACTTAAGCATGGAGATGAAACTTTGTGACATCAGTTCTGTACATCAATGGCAGGGAAGGCAAAGGACTTTTTGTCTATTTTTGTCCAAACTTTTCCTTCCTCTCTATTGGGCTTCTCTTCTTCTTCTTTCCTATGAAAATAATAATAATAATAATAATAATAATAATAATAATAATAATAATAAAAAATTATTTACACCCCACCCATCTGACTGGGTTTCCTCAGCCACTCTGGGCGACTCCCAACAGAATATTAAAAACACGATAAAACATCAAACATTAAAAACTTCCCTAAACAGGGCTGCCTTCAGATGTATTCTAAAAGTAAGATAGTTGTTTATTTCTTTGGCATCTGACGGAAGGGCATTCCACAGGGTGGGCGCCACTACCGAGAAGGCCCTCTGCTGGTTCCCTGCAGCCTTACTTCTCGTAGTGAATTATCACTAGCCCATGTCTGAATACACCCGTAGAATGGCACCTCCTTCCTCTCTCTGAGGCTTTTGATATTTTTCCTCTCTCCTCCATCCTTCATTCTGCCAGAGGTACTGCAGCTGGGCTCCTTCATCTGCCAGAATTGGAACTTCCATGTAGGCTCCTCAGGATTTTCATCCCCTACTGGTGGCTTTCTTAAAAGGCCAGGTGCTAACAAAGCCCACTATAGTAGTCTTATTTGTTCATCTTATACTTGATGTGAGCCTGGATTGTACAGACCCTACAAGTCATATCACTGGCCTAGCTGCTTTGTCATATGTGCAGCATTGTTGCTTTACGTGCTAACATCCAATCTCTTTGCTTTTAGTGGATTTTATGATTAAACGCAGAGTTTGGGAATCCACCACAGTAAAGCGTAGCATGCTCTAATGAACTAATGGTCTGAATAAAGCTATCTTAGCAAAGTGAGGGGGAGAGGAATGTGTGGTGTTTATTTAATTGACTGCAAGCCACAAAGGAAACTTGCTGTATTTATGGGCAGTCATTCCAAAATGGAATGTGGGATCAGACATTTGTGCACAGCTGGGGATTTGCCATCTTGTTTAAGTTTACTTAAAACAGTTGCTTTAGCCCCATTGTGCTCCTAGGTTTGCTATATGATGTTTATATGCTGCGTATGAGTTAGAAACACACACCATAGATTTAGGAGCCCGCATCTCTGTCTGGGAATATCTCCATACAGCCGCTCACCATTGCTGTGCTGACAGTAAAAGTACCCACACCAATCCCAGGAAAAATGTAGGTTTAGTGGGGGAGAATTCTGTAGTTAGAGTGACTAAGGACCCATCGGCGCTATATATTTAAAGTAGTATCACTTTAAAAATTAAGGCTTCCCTCAAAGAATCCTGGGAAGTGTAGTTTGTTCAGGGTGCTGAGACTTGTTAAGAGACCCCTATTCCCCATATAGAGCTACAATTCTTAGAGTTGCTTGGGGAGAGGGATTGGCTGTTAAACCACTCTGGGAACTGCAGCCCAGGGATGGGGCTAGGGGTCTTAACAGCACTCAGCACCCTTAACAAACCACAGGTGCCAGGCTTCTTTGGGGGAAGTTTTAGCTGTATGAAGTGTTATGATATTGCTTTAAATGTAGTGCAGAAGTGGCTTCATTGCTACAAGAGTGCAGATGATGGTCTGAGGGCGACTTGCCTATCCACCACCATTAATAAGCACACATTTCAACTGCTAGTTGTGAGCCAGTGTGGTGTAGTGGTTCAGAGCGGTGGACTCATAATCTGGTGAACTGGCTTTGCTTCCCCACTCTTCCACATGCAGCTGCTGGGTGACCTTGGGCTAGTCACACTTCTCTGAAGTCTATCAGCCTCACTCACCTCACAGAGTGTTTGTTGTGGGGGAGGAAGGGAAAGGAGATTGTTAGCCACTTTGAGACTCCTTTGGGTAGTGATAAAGCGGGATATCAAATCCAAACTGCTCTTTTTCAGAGACAATGGACATCAACATTAACCTGTGCTCCCTTTCGTTTGAGTCTTTTAAGCAGAAGCCACCTCTGAGGGTTGCTGTAGCAATGAATTTCCAGCATTGGCAAAGGATAGCACTAGAAGACCTTTGCAATCCCTTCCATGGAGCACAATACGCTGCTTATAAATTGTGACAATCTGTTTGCCATGACAGTTACACATAGCATTTTCTACAAGAAAGTTTAGGTATCCAAAATTTTCTTTGCATTGCAAAAAATATTCCCATCATTGTCATCATCTATACCTTCCTATCACAAATGAAAATTCTAATGGTCATTTGGCATGGAATCTATCCGTTGTCCGAGAATTCATTCTGCATCATCATCCAATTTAAAGTGGGATCATGTTCAAAGTCATGCTTCAGAGAGGGAAGACAGGGCACAGACACTTAGCAGACCATCAGTTGGTCCCAGTAGGTACAATTCCTTGCTTTCTCTACCCCACCTGCTGGCTTCATTCTTCCTTAGCAACTCTGATGTTTACTAACTTGCAGTTATAGGACTGCCTTGCTTGGCTGGTGAGCTTCAATAAAGGCTGCTGCAAATCTCAAGGCACTAACATAGACAACTTTAAGGAATAGTTAATTTGGGTGGTACTTATTCAAACAGAATGAAAATGCAGTGATCCATTACATGATTTCAGGGAGAGAAACATTAACAGATTGGAAAAAACAGAACCCACTTTCTCCAAATATAAAACTCTGCACCTGTACTCAAGAGTCAGTCTCTTCCACTGCTGTAGAATTACCTCTTTCCTTCCTTTATTTCCCGCTCTACCGCCTTCTCTCTTTCTCTCTCCCTCCTTCCCCCCTTCTCTCACTCCCCCCCCCCCACTTTGGTTTGGGTAGCTGCCACCACCTATGAGAAACCCAGGGCAAACTTCAAAAATCACCAGGTAAGCGACAGTGGGGAAACCAACCTGCTTCCTCCCCACCCAATATTTGAAAACTGATCTCTAAAAATGGAACAGGATAGGAAAAAAGCAGGGGGTGGGGAGGGTTTGTGTGTGTGTGTGTCTGTGTGTGTGTAGGGGAAGACCCAGAAATCAAGGAAATCAGAACCATGGCATGTAAAATTGTTACAGCTGTTTCTGTTTTTAATGGGCTGTTTCTTTTGGATTCATTCCTCCAACAACTCCATGTGACTGGGCAGGCATGCAGAATAGCATGGCTCGGTGCAGAGGAGTCCTGGGGCCCGGAGTGGAGAGAGGAAGAGGGTGTGGCGACTAGGAAGGTTTGTGGGAGACACATCAAAGGACAGCCTCTTAATCTGTTGCAGTAACCCAGGAAATTGAGTTCAGATGCATTTAATAAAAGCCTAATAGATTGGGGATTTAGGATTCACGATATCAGGTTCGAGCACCATTCCGTGCAGCTGATCGGTAGCTGACGGGGTCCTTGATGCTTTCCTTCAGTGTGAGGGACCTCTCTCCCCCAATTCCCTACCTCTAAAAAGAAGCCCCAGCTCTTTGATCTACCTTTCCCTCCCTAAAACCCTTCAAAGGGATACAGCTTCCCACACGTGGTTATCCATGCAAATGAAAACATACGCTATACTAATTAAACTATGTCTCTCTCTCTCTTGGCTCAGAAAAGAGAAGGGAGGCTGTTATTGCTGTTGCTATTTTTTGAACATTTTGTAGTGCTTAGATCCTGTGGCAAAGGGAGGGGGGAGCTGGAATGCCCAGAGGTAACTCACTGGACATTAGGCATGTAGAAAAAGGAGAATGAGGTAGGGGAGGACAGATATTTTAATCTTGTGCACATGCAGATAAAATGAAGTTCCTGTTTTTATTAGACAGCAATCAGGGGAAAGGGCGCTCAGGGCAGGATAAAGGAGTTTCGAGTGTTCTGTGTTCAGTCCTCTCCAAGCTCTTTTTGTCTAACTAGAATGGAAAGGAAATGTGGGGAAGTGGTAACGCAATTTTTCACATCCCTGTTCCTCTTTGAAGTTTTCTATAGTTTTCCTTTTTGTAAGAGAGGCCAGTTAACATGGCCAAAATGTTATCCCTCCAAATGCAAGGTGATACAAAAGGCAGGGATGTTGCTTTGATCTTCTGGTGGGGTAATCATTTGATCACACTGTCAGGAGCCTGCTTGAGGAAAAAATGTATTTGTCATATGTTGGGCACATGGACCTGGCAGACTCTGCCACCGAAACAGCGAGGAAAGAAAACCCCTTCCCTTAAATCAGATTGCAATTTGATCATGTTAAATGGCTGTAGGTCAGCAAAGAGCATTTGTAAGCTGACATGGCCTGAGGGACGAGTTCATATGCTTTCTTGGCTTTGATCGATTGATTAAAAACCTTTATATATCACCTTACATAAGAAGAAAATTCAAGGTGGTTTGCAAAAATCAAAAGAACTATACAAAAGTATATTAAAAAAGCAGTGGTTAAGTGCACTTTCAGATTACCCTGGGTAGGATCAAGTTTGCCCAGAGTGATCCAGTACTATCAAAAGCAGGGTTAGAAACCTTAATTAAACATGTGGTTGGTAGCAGGAAGAAAGAGAGGCACCTTCTATCGCCCTCCCAACTACCTCTTTTATTAGGGTTTAAAACTTTTAATATTATTCAAGGCCTGAAATAAGTTCAGGGTCTGGATCTGGATCATCCTGAGCTGGATTGGGGCTGCTCTGAAGTGGTCCCAAAAATGGATTGGGTGTGGGAGACCTGTGCCCAATCCACTAGATGCTCTCCAGTGCATGTTCCTTCAGGGTTCTTGAATATGTTTTGTTTGCTGCATTTCTGTGGGTGAGGGAGGTGTAGAGGAGTTGGACTACAAGCTGGGAGACCAGGGTTCACATCCTTACTCAGCTATGAAGTTCACTTGTCTCTCAACCTAACCTAACCTCCCAGAGTTGTTGTGAGGATGAAATAGGGAAGGGGAGATCATGAAGTCCATAGTGAGCTCATTGAGGGAGGGAAAAAAGGTGGATAGAAAGGTCATAAACAATCTCATGGACTCAGGGCAGATTGTGGTAATTCCACCAAATCCAATGTGAATCATTATGCCCACAATGAATATAAAGAGAAATCAGAAATCAACCACAAATAATCATAAATACATTCAATTTAGGCATAAATTGAAATATTCTAATTGATAGAGACCACACAGTTCTATAGAACCCACTTCTATTTCATAACTACAGTATCAGACACATCTACAGAAATGTCCCATGTCATTGATAATCATGAAGCCAAGTCAGATTTTCAGTACTTCTCAGCAAGCCATTTGGAGCCAAAGGTCTGTAGGATACACAGAAAAGGCTCAATTTAAGCATCTGTGAAAATAATCTGGCATATGCCGTTACAGCTGGCATATTGAAAAGCATCCTGATTTTGTTTTGAGCAGTGGCTTCAGCAACACAAGAGTGAGGCCAAGCTTCTCTGGGACTTTGGACAGCTCCTCATGCAGAGCCCACATTGAAGACTCTACGAGCAAAGCTCAAATGTTGTTTCAGCAGCAGTCATCCTGAAGACTCTGATAACTTTGTCTTAGTAGCTAGTTCTGCCTTCCAAGAGACGAATCATTTTATTTTAGGGGACTCAGTCTGGTTTATCAGTGTTGACTTTGGCAGAGTGGGGAAGACTTGTGATTTCACTAGGGCTCAGAGTCAGATGAGGGCAACCCACCCCCATGGGATAAATAGATACTGGCAAAACGAGTTCCTCTTGTAGAAGTGATTCTGGTTTGCTATATATCTATGGCTGGTTCAGACTGCAATTCTTTCTCCCACTCTGAATTGCCTGAAATAAGGGAGTCTGATCCCAGGGTCAAGACTGAACCCAACGTGACTACTCAGTGGAGCACACATAACAGTCACAGCAGCAGGTGGAAATTGGTAATGATGACGTTCTGTGGCATATGCCCACTTTCACTCAGATGGATCAGCTAATGCGAAATGTTTCCTAGATTATACCACAGTATATCTATATTTGTTCACATCCATCCCTTGTTACCATGTCTCAACCTTCTTTCCCCTCCTTCTGAAGTCCCCCCCCCCTTGCTGTCAGCATTTAGATTGTTGGGTCAACAGGGCAAGGATCTGCATTATTACGAAGTTACTTTGCACAGTGCCATATACAGCGAGGGTATGATACAAATGAGAACAAATACCTCTGGGAACTTTGTGTGTGTATCATTGAGATACATTCCTTTTCCACCTATACCAGTGAGTAGTCTAGCAGATTGTGTAGAAAGTCCATCTGCCAGTTTGAATTCTGTCCAGTACAACTTTTCATTCAAAAATAAAATTTCTTGCTGCCCACAAAAGCCTTGGGTGCTTCATGCATTTTTAATAAGTTACACTGCAGTGTACATTTGTAGTCCTAAGGCATAGTGAAAAGCTATGTGTCGCTCCTTTATAACTGCTGCTTGCTCGCAGTTGCACTGCATTATGGGTTTCATTGTGTTAAAATCAGGTTTGTCCTTCCGGTCCATTTTGCATTTACAGTTTGGCTCTTGGTGAAAGGCTATGCTGCAATTTGATAGAGATTATTTGGTGAAAAGTGTTAGAACACCACAAGGAATAAGGTATTGTGCAAATACAGAATGTTTGTTGTTGTGACACCAAAAAAAATATGTTAAGGATTAGAACCCAATAATTGCGAAATTTGCCTGCTATTATGGAATTCTACTGCTTTAATGGAACTTGGCATAGACTCTAGTGTACACATTTTGGAATACGGTATGAGAGATAGCCAGAGATAATTATGATGATTTTCTTGATTCCAGGATTTGCCATGCCTTTTTCTTTGTGTGGCACTTTATATATTCACAGATACATTTTGGGGGTTTTGCTTAATCAATTGTTAATATTTGTAGCAGCATTTACAATCTCAGTGAGCAATGAATCTAGGACTTCTAGGTGGTGAGGGTTCCTCTTGCCTCTGCAAAGTTGGCCTATGTGTGTCTGCATCTAAGAAACAAGTTTTAAGAAAGAGCAAAAGGCAGGTTATATAAAAGAGGAAAGGAAGTAGTAGGAAGTAGAAAACTGCTCTCTGTTCTGCCAGGAATGGAGAGCAGGAACACCACATCATGGCAGAGTTCATTCTAAGCTTAAAGTACCAGTTGCCAACCCCTTCAGCTTAAACTTGTGCCTACAGGGAAGTGTAATTAAACATATGGTCTGCGGTCCATCAGAGCTGTTCCATAGATTTCTATGAGCTTTAGTGTGCTCCATTCTGTTTTGGATAGTGCTCTTAACTCCTGTCCAAAGATGTGTCTGTCTACTTGAAAACAAGTTGTTTTCTGCCTTGCGTTCAATGTTGTGCAGATGCTGTGTGAACCGAGGGTGCAGAACCAGAGCTGGTTTCAGCAATTATGTGAATGGGGATGTCCTTGACTGCATACTAGCAGCTCTATGTGAGCACTCTCACTTTCTGCACGTGAACAGAACACACTCTGATTGTGTCAGAGTTTAAGCCATAGGTGTACTTTTGATGTTTCATAGTAAGGGCTGTTCAAGTTATTTTTATGGGCTAGCAAGCAGCAAAGCAAAAGGCAATTTTATTACAGAAATGGCCACATTTTCACAATGCACAGCGTTAAGAACAGTCAGCCACAGATCTGTACTGTGTGACAGCAAAACCCCATTTTCCCTCTTACACACACCTATTGACCTCCCTTTTCCACATGTAGACAAAAGGCCAATTTCTATGACCATATGGAAAAAAGATCTCTTGATTCATTTGGCTTAATTTGGAAAATGCCTGCTCTGGTCGCTTGTTACAGAACAGATCAGCTGGAAACCTTGAGCATTTTCATGATCAAAGGGCTTGCCTATATTTTATTATTGCTTTCTTTTTTCTTAATTTACATTGATCAGACTTGAAAACCATTGATCGGTGGAAAAACCAGACTAAAGTGGAGACTAGGGAGAATTTGTTATTCAGCAAGCGACCACAGTGGGTAGATGTTCTTTCACTGGAGAGCTTAATATACATTTGTTTACATCTCAGCTCCCCATGTCCTAGAGATCCGGTCCAAGCAGAAAAAAGCCAATGGACTTAATACACTGCTTAAATATGTGCATTAGCCCCCCTACACACCACCACCAACAGTGACAATTATTAAATAGCAGCAGAATCTCTCTTAATCTTTGAAACAGTTGGAAATGGGTGGCAGCCTCATGTCTGTGTGCAGATTATTTCAATCCCTTGCGGGAGGGTGTGTGTGTGGAGAGAGCCACTATAAGAAGTTAATACCCTTGGGAGAATCTATTTGTTCTGCCTTGATTGATATGACAGAACTATATGTTTATGCATTATTAAGAAGATTGGGTTCATGCTATAATGTAGCCGGTACCACCATGGTCCACTCTAAATGACAGTTATCCATGACAAACAACTCATCAAATCCGATATTTAAGCTCTGAGCACAGATTCAAAAGCACTGCTGTAAGCAACAGTGGAACTTCTGTGAAGCTATTTGTGCCATCTATGTTTATATGAAAGTACTATTCCGTGGTGTGTTTTTTTAACGTTTTCAGATTATGGTTTCCTTTTACCAGATCTTACAAACTTACTACCTGCAAAATAGTTTTGTGGTTCTGGTGATCCAGGCTCCTGATTACTAATGCTTCAACTAAGAAGGCAATCCAAAGGATACTTACTCAAAGCATTGAATTTAATGGGGTTTACTCCCAAATTTGTGAACTCAGTGATGGCACTATATGTGTGTGTGTGTGTGTGTGTGTGTGTGTGTGCGCGCGCGCACACACACACACACACACGCTTTTACAGTGCCTAGGGATTTGTGTGGCAATTCTTTTGTGGCAGTAGGCTGATATAGCAAATCTTACAGAATTTTCAGTTTTGTAGCTGACTTGACATTCAATAAACACAGCAGATTTCTTGCAACCCCTTTCTGTGCTAAATATTCTTTTTGCCCGTTGACATGCCATTGCTGAAAATGTCTCTTGATGAGCTGTTCTGCTGTTTCCTAAAGCTTTCTGCATGCCATTGTGTCTTATAACCAAATGCAAATTAAAAAGCCCTCACTAAGGCTAGTAAAGCAGAAATGGAAGACACTGCAGTACTATACCACTATTAATGCTACTCACCAAGTTATTATAGTATGTTAGTGGCCGTGCATCACAGACATAACGGAAAGGAAGGTTGTTCGTCACTCAGCAGAAATACCAAGGTGTCCAATACTGAATCAAACAAAAAATGACTATAACGAGTATATTTGGGAGGCATTTTTATTCATCTTAAATGGAGCAGATAAAAGGCTATTGATTCTGATAGCATGTTAAGCTCTGAATAGAATGGTGCAAAAGTTAATAAACACTTTACCAAATTCAAAAACCTTCTGTAGTGTAAAATAACACTTCTCAACTGAGAGATTGGTACTGATGTTTTTTGCATCAGTAAATTGTTCCTCTCTGCACCTGTCTGCTCCCTGCCTTCCCATAACAAAGCAGGGAAGGTCCTTAGCTCAATGAAAGGTCCTTAGCTCAATGAAAGTACGGTATATGCTTTCCCTACAGGTGGGACTGGGAATATCCAAAACCCTGGAGAGCCACTGCCAATCATTGAAGACGGTACTGAGATAGATAGACCAATAGCCTGACTCGGTGTAAGGTGGCCTCCAATGTTCCAATGACTTGGTTTTCAATCTCTGTTAGTTTTACTTTTAGCTGAGAGTTTAACAGCCACAATCAAAAGTTTGGTAACACAACTTTAGTATTTTATCTGACTTTGGGAATACCAGCATTGCAACAGAGTTCAAAGCAACCCTTTGCACCAAGAACCTCTTCATGTGACCCATGGTAGAAGATGGATTAGAGCTGTGCATGCCAGTTCCTAGATTTTGGAGAATTAGAGAGAGAAGTGAGCAGCTGAGTCCTGGCTGTGAAACTGTAAACATGTAAGAACTGACCATAGGATGGAAGCCAGAGGCACTTGCAGGAGATTTCTATGGCTACGGTGTCCTGAAATAGTCATGGTAAAATGGCATTTGCGGGGGGGGGGGGCAGCTATATAAACTAACCCAAAGTGATTCATAATCACTTCTGGTAAGAGAAATAAGAATCTGTAACTACTGATGTACTCTAGAATTTTGAAAATAGTTTTGGTATTTTTTCATTGTATTCCAGAAGAAGAAGAAAAAAAGTACTTCTGAATTAAAGGTAAAAGAACAAACGTGATAGGAAGAGATTTGGGACCTGCTTCTGTAAAGGCAAGGCAAAGTGAGATAATGGAGCAGATGGGGCAATACATCCCAATTCCCAGCCTGCCCTGGACATCTGGTCCTCCCAGGAAAGGATATTGCAACAGCTGTTTTTTTTGGTGGTGAGATAGGATTGTGCACCCAAGTTGAAGTTGTTATTAACAATCCCATATTGTTCATTATTACAATAATGGACATGGATGGATCTAACAATCCCTAGTACCAAATGACCTTGTCCTGTCTCCGTTTAATCTGTCATGACAAGGCCATAGCCTTTCAACTGTTCTTGAACTAGATTGTTGGAGAAAATAAAATAAATGTGTTTCAGATTTGGCCTGTGAGCTAATAACATTTCTGCACTTAACCTTTCCCACTGCCTGCAAGCTTTCACTCTTACCTGTAGTGTAACATCCTCACTTCCAGCATTTTTTGATTTGTGCTGACATGAAGAAAGGAGGCAGCTTGCCAGGAAAACCTTGGCCAGAAGAAGCCGATAAACGTAGCACAAAGGCTATCCCAGCAGAGAACACCAGACGACCACTGCCTCCCATTTTCTTGACAGTGTATAGCGAGCCAGCCAAAAATACTAGCAAATTGTCTTGAAGTTAATTTATCCTCGGTGGTGAATATGCTTAATCAGCACACATCTCTTTTTATATTGAGAGTGGGAGTTTTACCACTGCTGTAGACACAGTTGCTCCCAGGCATGGCCTTCTGCTTCTCTTTCTGGAAAGGTGTTCAGTAGGACTGTACACCAGGCTGATTTGGATTGACCCAGAATTTGGTCAAATTGGGTTGAGGCAGCCTTGGGTGGGCTGGTGCTGTCAGAAGTGGTAGTGATCTGGCTGCAAAGAAGGAGAGGGGAGGCATGCAGGCTGTGTGTGTCTCCTTCTCCCTTCCCTCCCGACTGTGCAGGGCCTCCAAATCTGTTTAGATCGGGGTCAGCAAACTTTTTCAGCAAGGGGCCAGTCCACTGTCCCTTAGACCTGGTGGGGGGCTGAACTATATTTCTTTGGGGGAGGGAATGGACGAATTCCTATGCCCCACAAATAACCCAGAGATGCACTGTAAATAAAAGCACACATTCTACTCATGTAAAAACACGCTGATTCCCCGACTGTCCGTGGGCTGGATTTAGAAGGCGATTGGGCTGGATCCGGCCCCCAGGCCTTAGTTTACCTACACATGGGTTAGATTGTACATGCAGAACCCACAACAGATGAAGAGGAAGCATGGGTGATTAAATGAAAACATTACTTTTTCTGAAGCCAATCAATAGCAACATAGCTGTCTTCTTTTTTAAAAAATAAATAAAAATAAACACTTATGTCAGCTTTTCCCAATTTGGGTGTTCTCCAGATGTTGTTACATGCCAGCTCCCATCAGCCCCAGCCAGAATATCTAATGGTCAGAGATGATGACAGCTGTGGTCCAGCAATATGTGTGGTCCAATTACATTTGTATCATACATTTGCTCCAAGGAGCTCAAGTTGACATGCCCATGTCTCTCTCCTCCACTCTCATGACAACCGTGTGAAGTAGGCTAAGAGACCATCCTAATGTCACCCAGTGGACTTCATGGCTGAGTGAGGATTTGAGCCATGGTCTCTCAGGTCTCAGTCCAGCACTCTAACCACTGCTCCACACTGACTCAGTATTGCTCAATATCTGGAGGACACCAAGTTGGGGAAGGCTGGGATATGCCATAAGGGTGGTGGTGATAAATAACTCTTATTCTTCTGCGTTGAACTCTGAAAGGGCATATTGAGGAAGTGATCTGGATGATAGATGGCTTGGACAGTACATATCTCATCTCCAGTCCTTGTGAGACCCATCATTATGAAGGTTCAGCTTCTTCAGATCCTATAGGATTGTGTTCTTGTAGTCAATGTGCTGTCTGGTATACTGTTTCTTATGGATCCAGGCCTAATGACCATCATTCATGGTGGTGTGTGTGTGTGTGTTTACCTAGAGGTAAATCTACTGGGGAATGCTCTTATGGACAACTACTTGCAGTACACAAATCTAACTGATTGGAGCCCGTTGCAAAGTCCATTTTCTCTGAAATGCTATGGCGTAATCTGATACTGCTGGGTAATTTCGCCCAGTGCCGTAGCCTAGTAGTTTCCCATGATTGCTAAGCAACAGTTTCAGTCCCTCTAACATTTGCACTCAATATGTTGAGCAGAACTTCTCCGCCTTACGGAGAAAACCAACTTGTTGCAAATTGGCCAAATTATACCGAAAGGCAGTGGCGTAGCCTGGGGGGTGCAGGGGGGCAGGCTGCACCGGGCGCAACATCGGGGGGGCGCACTCGCCGCCTCTGGAGTCGCTGAAGAGCCTCGGGCGCAGGCTGTAGCAGAGCCCCATGTCTCACGGAACCCACGAGCTGTGCGCGCGTCCGGGCTGAAGGCGTCCGGCAGGCAGTGGCTCTCAGCGCTCGCCGCGGTCCCCGCGTGTCAGGGCCGTGGAGGGCACACCAGGCAGCCCCTCCTCACAGCCCCGCCGCCGCCGCCGCTGCAGCTGCTGGGCTATGTTGCATTTTCCTCGCCTCTCTGCCCTCCTCCTCCTCCTCCGGGCAAGCGGCGTCATTTGGGCGGCAGCGCCAGCAGCAACTCGCCTCAGATCACCTGACACGGACCCGCCGCTGTGGCTACCTTACCGTAAATACCCCAGCCCAGGCAGCAGCAAGAAGAAGCTGGCAGCGGCGGCAGGTTAGGGGTTAGGGGTTAGGGGCACAAATTACTTGCCTTGCCCCGGGTTAGGGGGCGCAAATTACTTGCCTTGCCCCGGGTGCTGACAACCCACGCTACGCCGCTGCCGAAAGGATTTATCCCTGAAGTCACCGGGGCAACTAATGATCAACAGGGGAAGGCACGCACACATGTTAATCCTTTCAAAAATACACAAAATTGATCAGGTCGGAGGATGCCTTTATTCCATGTTAACATTTTCAGTCATTAATAGCCAATCAATAAAGTGGTGGTTGAGCATAAAATATTTAGAAAAGCGAATAAGCTATTACTATGCCATATAGCTGGAAATGGTGGAAACAGTTTATTGACTTCAGGAAGGCAAAAAGCAAGTGATAATCCATTCCTGTGCAATGAAGTTATCATTTGACTCTGGAATGAGGACCATTTGTTATATGGGCTAATGGCTGAGGTTCTCTCCCCCCCCCCCCTTGTTTTAATCGAAACAAAATGGATCAAATAAGCAGTGTATATTTTCCTGCTGTTTATAGAACAGATTCCACGTAACTCAGGTTGTACGCTTCTGATTGAGAAAGAATGGAAGCTGTTTTACTGTCTTGTAAGTTGGATCTGTTTTCCCGTATTGGTGATAATACAGGGTTAATTGGGTTTAAACCCATTAAATCTATTTCACTTCTATTTATGGACTGCATGCGATAGGTCAAACGTTCAGATGCATAATGTTTAATGCAAGCTTTATATAAGCCATTGGGTAGCCATAAAATGTAAATCCCTCCAGTCAGCTATTATTCAAATTACTTTTTATTTGTGCTAAGCAGCGATGGCCTTTTCGATTCCTGTGTGCTCTGAGTCACATGCAGCCCTTTATTTCAAATCCATGCAATGTTTTCAATAAAACAATATGCAATTATTTGGAAAACACAGATCTTAAAACTAGTTTAATGTACACAACTAATTATTATTTCCAAAATTAGATAACTTTGTGGCTGGGTAATTTATAGGAACCTTCACATGGCCAAATCTTTAATCACATTCTTCCTTAGTTTGGAAGAAAACTCTGGTTCCTTTTCTGTGGGAAGCTTTGTGACTTGGCTATGAATCTTGGTTACCACAGTGAGATAAGCAAGTGTTCTGGCCAGGCAGTCGAACATGTAGCCCTCACAGCCCTTTTTGGTGGACCTTGGCAACACTTGATGCCCCCCCCCAGCCCTAATGTGGTCTTCCAAAAGCTAAGTAGGTGAGGTGCTGGGCTTTGGGAATGAGGCGTGAGGACTCTGACAGGGTCCTAGAGCCCTCCCTCCTTCTTCCCAAAACCTAGTTAGCGCTTTCCCAGCTTTGGGAAGGAGGTTGGGGGATTCTTAAGACCTTGCCAGAGCCTCATGCCTCCTTCCCAAAGCCCAGTGCCTTGCTTAGCAGGCTTTGGGAAGGCTGGTGTGTGTGTGTCAAATGTTGGCCTCGCTCCCCACCCCTCACATGACAAGGCAATGTGTGGCCCACAGATTCTGTGTCAAAGTACTCTTGCAGCCCACTTGGTATGAAAAGCTGGACCGCCCTGGCTTAGGGTGTAGTGTGAGTTTTTCTGGCTCTTCAGGTCTTGCAAAGGAACCTGGGCTTGGGTGACACACTAGGCCAAACCTTGGCTTTGTTCATGGCAGTGCAGCAGCAGCAGGACCAGAGGAACAAAGTGGCTGCAAATTCCGGGAACCCACATATTCACACTAAGCTTGGCATTTTGTGTGAACCAGAGCATCTCCTACCCACCATTGTTGGCTCTCCTTGGTAGAGTAGTTATTAGACCACTTGGGGGGAGGGCTACAAAGCTGGCTCCACCCCTGACATCACACAGCTTACCCTGCTCCTTCGACTAATGTGTGGACTTCTGCAGGGAGAAAACCTACAGGCACAGACTTTCCTGGGAGTTGGAGCCCCAGTTGCATTGGGGGAAGCCATGCAATCTTGGGGGCAGGACCAGTGCCACAACTCTGCTCCCCAACAAACACATGAAGACTCCTTCACATGCATGCAATGGGAGAGGACCTTGGTGTGATCCACATGCCACTTTCTCACAGATTAATTAGTATACCCCATTGAAATATAATGGCTACATTTGCCAGTTGTGGTATTTATTTACTTTCAAAATCTATGTTTGGCTGAATGAAAGGCAAAACTCTGTCATATTTGTTAATGTACAAATTCCATCATACGGAACAGTTCTATAAATCTGGAAGTCATCTGAACATCATATTGTCATTGGTCTTTCCAGTCTTCCAGTGCTTCCATGTTTGATATTGTTCTCAATGCTCACAAACTGACTCCCCATCTCTCCCTCTGTTCCTATTGAATGGTCATTAAGGTGTTTTGACAGTGTGACTTAATCTGTCTGCCACCCCTGCAGAAGAGGATTGGAGCTGTAAATCCAAACTTCACCAGGAATACACCAGGAAAGTACATGGTATTTTTCTTGCACTTGCAAAGCAGTAGCTCAAGAATTTCTAATTAAAGGTATTCAGTTTCTACAAGTTGATTCACAGGCTAGCACCATGGCAAGACTTTCAACAAGCACCTTTGTTGTCTAGAGATAGAAACTCTACTAGCTGAGTTAACACTGAACAGGAAGTTCCCTCATGGATGTTGTGTTCGCTGGTGTCAATCTTTTGCTGGAAACTGATCTGTTGCCAAAATCTGTGTCAGCCAACTCTGTGAGACTTACTCCGTTTGCACACATGTTCCTTATACAGTATGGTACATGACCCTGTCAGTCTGTTTCTCGGTGCTTTGGCTATGTTGAATGCTCCAGAAGGGCTGATAATAAAAAAGAAATCTTGGATTCTACCAGCATCTCATTTACCTCAAACTTTGGAGGACATAGCAGTGCCAAGTGTTATTCCCCACAATGTCCCTACGTACAACTTTTATAAACAGGACAATGGTGACATCCAATCCACAGTAAATTATAGGGTTCATAATCCGGTCTGAGACCCTGAACAACTGCTGCCAGTCAGTGTAGAAAACAATAAGCTAGCTAGAACATTCCTTAAACATTCTCAGTTTAAGGAAACTTCCTATTTCCCCATGATCTTTTAGAGCTCATGTGATCTTTTGTGGAAAACTGCAAAATCTGTCAATTTTGGGGCGGGGTGCAAATCAATCCATTCTTTGCTTTGATAAGTCATTTCAGTTGACATGCATATTCATATATCATAGTAAATATATACCCAACCTGCACAACTTTCAGAATTCTGTGGACAGAGTAACAGCAACAAGGCAGTGGGGAGGAGTCCTTTTGGAAATAGCCAACTGGGCAGATAAATCGCCCAGATTCTGAGATACAGGCAAGGCTGGATTTATTATCCGTCGAGTACTGAGGAATATGCTGAGACCAAGTGGACTCACTGCTGTGATTTATCTGTTTGGGAGGATCCCAAAGTGAAGCATGTGTTATATTTTTCAGCCGAGTGCTTATGGCAGCATACTGCATGCCTGCAGTATTGCAACCAGGCAACATTTGGATTTGCTCGTGATACCCACTGCTTTCAGGCAGTAGCTGTTGCTTCTTCACCTCAAGGTCAGAGTGTTAGGCTAGGCCCAAAAGACAACCTGAGATTAGGATTTTCTTTTGTCATTCGGTTGCACCCGTTTTTGCCCTGGACATTCCAAAGAGTTTCGTATCAAATAAGATGGAGGAGTGTCTGCTATACTCAAAACTGAATTGTGTGTTCTTTTTGCTCTCAGTGCAGAAATTATTTTGCTGGCAATGCATAATCCTGCTGCTCCATCTTAATATATGGGGGAGTGGCTGTGTTTGTGTTCAGAGAGGAAGCCAGTATGAGGATCAGAGTGCTGTGTATATTATAGAAGATTTCAAGGAAAGGAAAAGATGGAGGGAGCATATGGAAAGGAATCTCTGAATTGTTCTTTGCTTGCGGCTATCTATACCTCTGGCCTACAGAACAGGAATATGGGGCCCCAGGATATATAATGTCCCAGCTTCTTCACTCAAGCTTTGCATAAGCACACAGCCATCTGGATTCTGGATTGCAGCAATATATTTAAGAAGCTTTCAAAAGGGGTTTGTTTTTCAAAACATGCTGGGACATAAATCAGCTAGAACATGCTTCTAGGAAAAGAGGATCTTGTCTAAGAAAATTTTAACTTGTCAAGAATGCATTTTTCTGTCAGACACATTATTCTGCTATGATGAATGTGAAGTGGAAATACATTAGGGTGCTAGAAATGTATGCATGTTGCAAATGGGTCTTATGATTTATTTGTATTAATTCATGTTAAAATGCTAAAAATAGATTTAATGCTAAACCTCGGGTGCTGTCTAATAAAAATCAGGAAATTATAAACCAGAGCACTCTCAAATCAATTTAATTCATTCTCATAGGTACTGAAGCACCTATAAGGAATAATTTGAACAGGCTCTGTTATCCCTGAGGGTGTGGTTGATTTCCTGTCAAAAACTGTGGCAATATTTCTGAAAAGTGGATTGTTGAGTATGCTTTCCTTTCTTTGAATATACATTCTATGTAACCCAACATTTCAGCTTGATTAGGCTTTTTTTTTACCAGCACAAAAGAATGCAGAACACCCTCTTCAAATCTGTTTCATTTCTCGTGCAGTTCTCATTTAGAACAAGGATGGGGAATTGGTGGCCATCCCCCATCATCTAATCGAAGTTGGAGTCCAGTAACATCCAGAGGGCCACAGTTTTCCCATTCCCATTTCCCCATTCCATTTAGAGGAATAAGACAATAAGAAAACACCTGGTTTGAGGAAAACCTCAGAATTCCCAAATGAATGAGGTTTTCAAAACCCAAACAGTTCACACTGAGCCTGCAATCTAGTAGACACTATTCTGGAAGTAACCCTACTGAGCACAGTAGGAATTATTTCTGAGCCAAAAATGCATAGAATTGTGCTACTAGACCCAAAAAACTATAGCTATTTCTTAGCCAGCCTTCATCAGAAGATCCCAGAGTAGGTTACAACACATGCAAACAGAATTAAAACTGTAAAAGAAACACTCCTGTCTGAAACTCAAAATTAAACACTCAACCAAGCCTTTTCATTCTATTTAATGAGGACCAAAGCTCAGCTTCAGACTTGTTGATAATACCAGTTTCTGTTCAGATCCATCCATAGCAGGTGCCCATAGGGCAAGGCGGGCAAGCAGCACCATGGAAAGCTCCAATAAGCAACTCCAAGAAAGGTTAGAGGTGATTGTTTTGAGTCCCTCCCTATCCAGCTTTACCCACCCAGCCACATCTGAAGAGTAGGAAAATTCTTAAAGGTTCAACCACCTGGCCTGAAGGCAAACACTTCTTCTTTCTGTGGCCTGGTGACCAGCACTTTCTCTGCACTGCTGTGCAGGCATAATGGAGTGAGAGGTACGTGACACTTTAGGACCTAAATTTTAGGTGAATCAGGCTCAGAAGGAGGTGTCTGTCAGGGTCCTGGCTTAGGTGGCACTGGCCACTGATCACAAGGATCAGGTTACGTCTTGATTCAGTTCCTTAGCTGCAGGCTGGTACAATGGACTGGGCTGGCTCATCTTCCTCTGACTCTAGGCATTTGACCAGAGCCATGACACCACCCCTCCTTTCCAGGATCTCTCCTGAGATGGCTGGGATTCTGTTGATAAGAGCAGTAAAACTGGCACACCAGGATAGGAGGGTGGACATATTATCTCCCAGGACCGTTCCTCTAGCCCGCAAGATACTGTAGATCTTGCCAGTTGCTGCTTCTCCAGAACATGTAGATGGCCCATAGTTAGTAGGTTTCTGATACCACCTTCCCATTGCCTCCAGCAATATAGGAGTATGCACAACTGTATCACTCCATAAAGGTAAAGGTAAAGGTACCCCTGCCCGTACGGGCCAGTCGTGACCGACTCTAGGGTTGCGCGCCCATCTTGCTTAAGAGGCCGGGGGCCAGCGCTGTCCGGAGACACTTCCGGGTCACGTGGCCAGCATGACGAAGCTGCTCTGGCGAGCCTGCACCAGCGCAGCACACGGAAACACCGTTTACCTTCCCGCTATAAAGTGGTACCTATTTATCTACTTGCACTTAAGTGTGCTTTCAAACTGCTAGTTGGGCAGGAGCTGGGACCGAACGACGGGAGCTCACCCCGCCGCGGGGATTCGAACCGCCGACCATATGATCAGCAAGTCCTAGGCGTCCCTCCATAGTTCCACTTTAAACAAACCAACAAACCAAGGATGTATCTTTCAGGCAGTCCAGAAATCTGACACAGCATACTGTTTACTGTCTATAATGTATCTTCCATTAAAACAATGAACGAGATCAAAGATCAGTTCAGATCCTGCTTCAGGCCTTTTTTCTTTGCAGATTCAGAAATCCTTAGGGATCATGGAAGCCACTGAGATCTGTCTGCGATTAGCTCTCGTGTTTGTGTCTGGGAATGCAGACTTGGGGGGCAAATCCCAAGCCTGCAAAAACATGCCCAAGTATAAAACGCCTGAATTGGCCCCACGGCTCTGAGGGGAGCCTGCGCTTCCAGTTGTTGCTGTGCTGGCTGGCAGGATCATATATGCCAATAGCCCTTAGGGTAGGGTAGAAAACATGGAGTACAGAAATGCAATAAGTCCATTTAGGTTTACTTCCTTGCAAAAGAAGCAGGGTATGTGTGTGAGAGAGAATGTATGTATTTGGTATGAGAGTCTGAGTAAAGGAAGAATTGATAGAAGCTGTCGTGAAATCAAGATGCCTGTTTCACAAGAAGTTAAATTTGCGAAACAATAGTATAAAGAAAGAAATTGTGCATAAGCTAAAGTATAAAATCATTACTAAGGCTTTTTTTCTAAGAAGTTAAATTTATGAGGGATCATACCTTGTCAGAGGCAATACTCTTGTCAGATAATAAGCTTTTACTGACTTGAAATATTTTCAGCCTTCTATCAACATGGCTTTAACTTGGCATTTCTGAGGGTTTCGGCATATGACTGTATTCATTTTATGGAAACCTGCTGACTGATGCAACCTCTTAAACAGGCTTACTCTTGCTGGTTAGTGGTTGTTGTTGTTTTGTTCATCAGCTAAAGAGACTAAAGGTTTGCCCCTCTCTGCCTGCCAGAGATTTCTTTGAACATAGTACTTTGCCTTATGTAGGGGGGGGGGGATCACAATGAGCAGTTTGTTTACATCTTTAAAGCCAGCCAGTGAAGATTAGCTAATAAAAACTGCAAACTAGCTGTAGTGCATAATTAGGGCATGACCTTGCCGTCTCCGAAGCACGAGTTCTTTTAAGAAATGCCTAATTAGTGAGCATTTTGCTAAGTATTTCTAAGAACTGACTTCTTATAATATGGGGGGGGGGAGAGACAGGGACAGGCAATGCCTCAGACCCAGCTGCTCAGCTGGAATGGGGTGTGATGAGGGGTGCAGGTTAATAGTATTCCAGGATGCATGCAATCTCTGATGGGAGCAAACAAGATATGCCTTATTCTGTACTGCCTGGTCTTACATGAACAGAGCCAAGAATGTGGCCACCATAACAAACGGAAGATAAACTCTCTGAGCTGTGAGCATCCATAACTTTTCTTGGTCACTGAAGCCCCAATCCTGGTCAGTCCCCTTCCTGTGGCTAGATATATATTTTAAAAGAAACAGATGCTAAGATGCAGTCATGTGTTTCCTTTATTATCTATGGCCCTCAGTATCCAAGCTGGTAGAAACAATAAACAAATTTGGCTGATAGATACTACAGTGGTACCTTGGTTTAAGAACAGCTTTGTTTATGAACAACTTGGATTAAGAGCTCTGCAAACCTGGAAGTAGGTGTTTTCGTTTGTGAACTTTGCCTTGGAAGCAGAACATGTTCCGCTTCCTGTTGAGTGTGTTCCATTCATAAACTGAGTCTTCTGCTGCTATGGGAAAGCATGCCTTGGTTTAAGAACGCTTTGGTTTAAGAACGGACTTCCAGAATTGATTAAGTTTGTAAACCAAGGTACCACTGTATTTGCTTCTATCCTTCAGTTCACCTATCCAAAATCCCCATACAGGTTCCCCGCTCCCAGTCCTCATTCCTTTTTCCTTGCCTTATATTTTCTTAGTAGAAAAGTGGTATAGAGCGGCTCTTAAAAATAAACAAAATACTGGATTGCCTTTGCCAAAAACAATCACATATTCCTTGAATTCTGCCCCATGTAAATTTGTACCTAGGTGCCTCCTATAGAATTGTGGAATAAGGGCTAGTCCCGTGGCCTGGTGTTCCCATTTAAAGGCTCAAATTCAAGTATCTTCTGTTTAAATGGATCTAACTAACAGATGTTCTTGTTAGTCTGGCTGAGGATCAGGGAGCCTTAATCAGCTCTCCATTGACTTCCTTGTCCTCCCAATCTGAGCCGCTGTTAAGCTTTCGATGTGCCCACTTGGATTTTTAAGCTGTTAAAAATTTATGTTTGTTTGTACAATACTAGCAGTGTTAAATTTGCACACTTAGGGTACAGAAAGCTTACTGTTTCAAGTAGCATGGCTGCAAATGGAAATAAAGCCTGTTTTGCATTTGGTGTGGAAGAGGTGAGCTATTTAATCTGGCCACTGAGCTGCCTTTATTGGCATTCATTCCTGTACCTTTCTTACAAGGCTGTGGCAAAGTGTTAACTGATTTGGCCCTCTCTGGCAGCATGGGTCCCATCACTGTGAGTCCCATCACCCCTGACCATTGGCTATGCTGACTGGAACTGATGGGTGTTGGAGCTCAACAACATCTGGAGATTCCCCATCTCCATCTGATTTAGCACCACTTGGACCCTGAGGTACCAACATTGATTTGATATTAAGCTACTTTTGCTTTATTTCTAATTTTCTGGAGATCTTATTCCTCTTGGAAACATTTCCAGAGAAGTTTTGCAATTTGATATAATTGTTGGTCAAGCCATTAGTTCTTTTCTTTTGTTTGTTTAAATTTTTACTATGAAATTGTTTGGTCTGCTTTGTTATATTCACTGAGGCTGGGATGCAACAGTAAATTTTATTTCTGATCAATTCTATTTGATCTGAAGTCCTTGACATGCTTTCCTGTTAACATTCCCATTACCTCATGTCTCCTGTGAACTCTGGTGGGACTACAGTGATATTTCTAACACAAAGCATGAGCAGTATAAAAGCAGTGAAAGGGAGAAAGAGGATTGAACTGCCAAAGCAGAGTATATTTTTTTCCTAAGGAGAAAGGGCGGGGGGGGGGGGAGTCTAAAAACACATTACCTCACAAATCTTGTCCTTGAAATCTTAATGGTTGAAAGGATAAGATAAATGTAAGCTTAAGGAAAAAAAAGATATTATGACCTGGAATGTGAAAACCAATGTCTATTTGTTCTCCAAATCTGGTTTTAATATATGAGAGAAAAAGCCAAGATCAGTATAATCTCCTTGTTTTTGCTGATTTTGCTTCTACATTTTAAGTCGGAAGGGGGGCATTTGGATGGCACAACATGTGCTTATTGTTAAATTTGCTAATTATATACACACCCTGCTCTTTCCTTTCCCTGCTTTTATATGTTAGTTTCTTTGGTATTGTATGCTGGTTGAAGCCATTTCAACGGATGCTCGTACAGTATGGTTCAAAAAAGGGTTTTTTTTGGCTCAGTTCAAAGTGTTAATCCACAAACAAGCTTCATAGGAAGCTAACTAACATTATGTCATTTATGTGTTGCTGCTGGGTTTTTTTTAAATGCACTATGAGGAAGATTGCACGCTTTCCTGTATAGTTTGCATGAAATGTGCTTGAGGTTATGCTACATTATTTCCTTCTTCCCCCCTTCACTGAGAGCTTTTCCAGTAAGAATGCCTTGCTGGATCAGAGTTAATCTAGCCCAGCCCTGTTTCAAACACCGGCCAACCAGATGGCTCTGTTTGCGCACAAGTGAGAGGCAAAAGTTATACCTCCTTCTGTTGCTTGTTCCGTTGTTTATTCTGTATGTATAGGGAGATGTTTGGTTCTAATTTTAATGTGATTCTAACAAATTCATATTTCCTGAACAAATACATGTACTGAACCCCTTCAAAATTGGCACTTTTTAGAATTTTCCAATATAGTTATCTAACCAAAGAATTCGTTAAAAATTCATGTTTAAGTAAAAATTGCTTGCAAAAATGCATATACAAGGCAAAACTGGCTACCAGAAAATGTATGTATATGCTCCAATATATGTGTATGTGTTTGTACCAAAATATATAGCTATTTTCATGTGGACTTCTTTTTTCTTTAAATTGCAAATGTATGTGGAAATGGGGTGATTGGGAAAATGAGGAACTGGGAGAAACTTAAATTAAGTGATTAGTTCTAAAGCACCTGATATTCAGAGTTGTTCTGCTTCTTCCATTGGCTGTGTTCATGCCTTAAGATTGGCCTAGTTCATGGTTTGGTCATAAATGCAGAGATCATTCACACTTTACTCCTCTCCTCTAGTCAGCAAGAGCAACAGGCCACAATCCCTGGCTTAGTGTTACATCTGAACACAGTCTTTGATTTATAAGCCAATAGTAAACTTTGCCTTCACACCATGGTTTGTTTGAGTGAAACAAATTATGACCCCCAGTTCAGGTATAATACTAAGCCAGGGATCATGGTTGCTCCCACTTATGCCAGAGAAGGAACAAAGTGGGAAACACCTGCAAATTCAAGACTAAACCATTAACTATGGTTTATCATGACATGCAAATACAGACATTGATAGACAAATCTTTTTGTCCAAAACTTTCTGAAAGATCTAAATTCGTGTTCCTCATTAGCCACTCTGAATTGTTATGGTAAATCCTATAGGTTGATGCGTTTTATGGAATTATTCCTTTTTCATTCTTGAACTACCTCCAGTCAGCTGAACAGAAAATGTGGCCAGCACCCAGGACACCTTGTTAATACACTGTCTAGGTAGGAAAGCAGCAAGAGGCACACAGATTTTGGAAAAGTGCCTGTCCAGCCTGTGGATCTGTTGGAAGCTGTAGAAATGGCTGCCTCTCAAGCTGCTGGCCTTGTTGATATGTTTTTTGCACACCTCCTTTGAAAAAGGAGCCTTTGTTGTCTTACTGTTCTATGGAACACTGTATGGAGCTTCAGATCCATATGTCTAGATAAGCTGTTTGCATGACATTTGAATGCACCCTGAAAGTATAAGATAATCTCTCTCTTCCCCTCCCTTTTTTGCAAAGCTTATAACAGATTCACACGGCTCATAACAAAAACTGTCTATGTGTGTACTAACTAAGGAAACGTGGTCTCATTTCTCACAAGTAATCTTTCGTTTAACTTTGAATGGCATTTATCTGCAGCATGTGCTGACCAAGGTTAATGACAACATCCAACAACACATAAGGCAAAAGGACAATTGATAAACATATATATATATATATATAGAGAGAGAGAGAGAGAGAGAGAGAGAGAGATGCATATTCTATTAAGAAGATTCATGGCTGGATGGCTCTTCAGCATCTCTCTCATCATTCATACAATGTCACCTGCGTAAGGTGTTTTTTCTTTTTCTTTTCCTTTTTTTACAGCCAATATTTACAAGGAAGAACTCCATGATTTCACCAAGCGTGAATCCATATGCAAGCCAGGCAATGTGGGCCACGACTAGTTTGTGTGATTATGTGTTTTTGTGTTCAGAAAGGGCCAATCTTAAAGCCCCTCGATAAATCTAGAAAAACTTAAAATGGCACCTTACTTCATCATGCGTTAGGAAAGCTAGTTCCTTCAAGCCCTGGGCTGACTCTGCACACCCAGGCAGGCTATTGGATCCTCATGGACAGAGGAGGAGTATAAGTGCGTTTCCTGTTCCAGAGCCATGGGGTCTTCCTGAGGTTTGTTGTGTTGCTGTACCTTTTGACTTTTCTTCAGTTCTGGCTTGCTCTGTGGTCCTGCCTTCAGGTTTGTCCTTTGCTCCTGACTTGCGCCCTGACGCCTTGCTTTGCGCCTTGACTCTCACTTCCTGCTTTGGCTCTGGGCTCCCAGTTCATCTCACTTCTGCCCACAACCCATCCCTGACATCCAGGAAGTAATGTTCTTCCTTGCTGACACTCTCTATTATCCTCATTTGCCTTCAGCAACTTAAATACATAGCCAGATTTTACTAGCCACAATGGTAATCCATTCATTACGACCCATATGACTAATACAGGAAAGAGAAAGAAGCATTGACTAGTGGGGAATTACATTACAATACAGTATTTCAATGCACTGCCCTATACTGGTTTTTATTTATTTATTTATGGTAGACATGTTCTTTTCCCTGGAAGAGCAGGAGTGGAATCCAGCACAGGCAGGGCGGGTGTGGTAGCCTTCTGTGAGAAAGTGCTCTCCCAGCTATTCAAATGTGCTACAGAATATTCCTTCCCATCAATTATAGGTCTTTGGGAACCACAAAAGTATATTCTAGCTCCTACTTTACACAGTGCCAACATCTCTCTTGAGTGCTATGTAAAATAGGCTCTAGAATATACTTGGCCAAAATGGCCTAAATAGGCACATGGACTGGAGGTTCTGCAGCCCTGGGTGGGGAACATGTAGTCCTCCATATGTCCAGCTTCTGTCAGCCCCAGACAGTATGGCCAAAGGTCAGGGACAGTGGAAACTGGCAGCCCTCTAAATGAATCTTTAGTCTGGGACAACATACAGCAGGCTGAGAGACCATCATAACAGTACTACAGTGAAGAGCCTGGAATGCACCACTGTTTTGTCTAGTTTGGATCACCATATTCCTGGGCAGTCAGTGATGGTGTCCAAGTCCCCTGAGTTGAAGCCACCTGGCTTCTACAATTGCCAGTTTTAGAGATGAGTCTTGGCACCAGATCCTTCCTGGAAGGTGGAGTATGAGACTGAATAAATCTCAGATAGATGGCGGGGGACACAATATAACATATTATAATATAACATACATATAATATAACATCTACAATATAACATATAACTTTATGGAAATGATGCCTGTGTGATACATCAGTATATTTGCCTAAAACCCAGCACAGATATTATCAGGATAAGTTTCAAAAAAGCAGGAAAGTGCATGGAATCCAAAACAGACCAGATGACCTAACAAGCCTTTAATGTTTGAATTTTGTGTGATGGCTTAAGACCTGCCTGTGATGACACATTTCACAATTGCCCTTGATTCCTTGAAGTTCAGCTAAAAGCAAATGTAATCCAGCAATAATCTTGGGGAGATTTCTTCCAAATGTCTGTTTATAGCCACAGTTAGGTTAACTAGTTCAGTTGCAAGGTATTTTATAATAGCATTTGAATGTCATAAATATTATGCCAGCAACTTTTGTAAATTCAGCCAGTATGGATGTATGAATAATGAAAATTCCTAAAGTGGCCATATGCTGGAGTTCCTCACATGAAATCCCAAAATATATGTGGGTTCAAAATAAGTTCAGTCTATTAAACTCTCTGAATTCTTTTTCTAGGCAGCTATCCCTCCCCACAGACTTGTAGTCTTTGCACACCAATCTTCATCTATATAAAAGTACAGGCATGAGATGTGTGTGTGTGTTCACAAATATGTCGGGGGGGGGGGGATATTGGATTTTAATAGCAGCCACAAAAGAGTCACAGTTTATAATGTGGAATAACCAAAATGTGAGCATTAAAGTGGTCTGTGTCATCATGACACTCTTCATAAGTGTTAATAGATACTGTCAGTTTTAGATATGCAATAAGATACTGTATGACTCTGATATTGGCTCATGTACTGTGTTTTAAGTTTCTTGGGAAGTATCTAATGTTCTGTTTATGTTAATATATATCTTTGGTGCTCTCGATCTGGATTTCCCCCAAAAGCCATGCCAAAGTTATGGAAGAGAATTGACAATGTTAATTTGGGGGTGGTGGAGGCATTAACTATGTATCAATATACAATTGTGGCTGGTGACATAAAACCTGTGGCTTGTGACACAAAACATCATGTTGGCATATATATTTTTTTTGGGGGGGGGCGGGTTGGAACCAGATTTGGGAAGTTCATACATGCACCAACCAGCCTGTTCTTAGACAATAGCAGTATGGGTAACAGCTAGCGTCTGTTATAATTAGTTATTAGTATAATTAATGTACTATTCCAGGCTCTGGAATCACACTTAGAAATCTTAGTTTTAACTACTTTATAAGGGAGAGGAGCAAAGAGAAATGTTATGAGTTAGCCACATTGAGGTGTCCTGAACATGACTTTGTTTTTCCTGATTGTCCACTGTTTCTCTCTCTGTCAGATCTAGGATACCCGACCTTTCCTAAGCTGCCGTTTCTTTCTATTGTTGTTCAGGTTCAGAATATGGGCAAATTATTTCCTGAACTGCTGGGACATGTAAGCAGGCAGGTTTTGCTTGTTCCTTTATTTCTAAAACCTTTGTGATAGAAAAGTTCAGCATGCAGCTGTTTCTTTCACTGTGGTCTTGTTACAGAGGAGAAACTGCCTCTGCTCAGCTATTCTCTCTGCAATGCCCCAGAAGACTGAGAAGGTCTTTTGGCTGGGCTTTGGCAGATCAGCTTTTGCTTCTTGGATTTATTGGCTGAATAGAAGTAATTTCATACAACGGTAGTTCCCTCTGCTGGATTCATCTAATGGAGTCACCTAAACTAAGAATAGCCAACATGGTGCTACTCCAGATATTGTGGACTACAGCTCTCATCAGCCCCAGACAGTGTGGCCAGTAATCAGGGATGATGGGAGTTGTAGTGTAAAACATCCAGCTGAACTAGGAAGCAAACTGCATTGGACACAATTGGTGTCCTTCTGAAGAACCACTGACTGGTTTGTGCAGTAAAGCTTATGGAAGTTGACAAAGAAGTGTGAGTCAGCAGTCTACACAGAGCACTTAAGAGCTTGTCCAGATTGTAGCTTCCAGGTGGGGAAAGGTGGAGGCCTTCTCCTCAAGGATAGCCTCTCTCCAAGCAGGAGACCAGCTGAGTTAACTCTACAGTCACTCTCATTCCTGATCGGTTCTTCTTGTCAGTCATCTGGAGGCCCCATGAAAATTGAAAGACCAACCTTATCTTTATGGATTGGGAGTGTGGCAACAACATTCCCAACCTCCATAACTGGAGCCCTTTGATTATGCCTTACTTATGCCAGATTGAAGAACTACTGATGCCAGCTAGATTTTTCCATTCATGAGGGCTATTTCCATTTTGCATTGTGAGGAACAATACATGCTTCTGTGGATACAGATGGTCATTGTGGGAAGTTAGAACCATAGAGTTGGAAGGGACCAAAACACTTTCTAGCCCTACCCTCTGCCCAGTAGGCACAATCATGCTTCACTGGCCCCCGCAGAGCCAGCTACTGAATCCAAACCACAGTATGCCTGCAGCCCTGGAACGACAGCTGCAGGAAACCCATTTAAGCACCATCAACATCAGTACTCTGTAAAGCAGTGCCAGAGAGGGGCTTCCAGAGAACAGTTTGTTTTTCAGCTGATAGACAATGAAGCACTGACTCTGAAGAAAGTGCCTTCCAAATAATTTGAGTTCAAGGTCCTGTTTGAAGTAAAGTAGTGCTTCAACAGAACGGAGTATAAAGCATCCTAGCATCATCTAGAGGCCAGTTATAAACTACAGTGCATTGCTTTTCCATACACTTTCAATAAAGTAAAACACACATCATCCAGATAAAATGTTAAGAGCAGTGGCACAAACAAGGTTTAGAGGAGGTCATAAATATCAGAAAATTGATGCTCTTTCCTGAACCTATTAGGAGCAGAGGAAGAGGTTAATGTAGCCCTTTCTTTGGATGTGTTGTATTTTTCTTACCCGCTTCTGTGTTCAACAAATATGTTCTTAACGGCAGTGTTTCCTAGATCTAGTAATATCCAGTGCCATAAAACAGCCCCCCTTCTCTCAGTTTAAGTTCAAATAGAATACAACGAGGGCCTGCCCCCTAGGTTTGGCAGAGAGGATGGATCAAGTAATAGATTTTAAAATGCCATGTGCATTAAAACGCTCAGTAAATTATGGACACTTCACAACTTGAAGCTAGGTCATGACCACTTTTGAGCACTCAGTGGCTGTCACTGCTAATCTTTAACACGTGTTCCTGTGTAATAATTTTTGTTGTTCTTTTAAAAAGATGCAGCTTATTTGTTTTCAGTATATCAAGCAGCAGGAGCTGAGATATTATTATTATTATTATTATTATTATTATTATTATTATTATTATTCTCAGAGGCAAGCAGCAGGCAATTAATCATTTTTGTATAGACATTGAGCAACAGAACCAGTTGCTTGGAGCTGGTGAGCAAGGAGTCAAACTGGTTTGAGTTCTATTGAGGCTTTCGGGTTCCATTTGATTTCTTTTCTAATTCAAAGAAATCTATTTGATTTCTTTTCTAATTCAAAAGTCCAATTTTGAAAATTTTTTATTTATTAAATTTATACCCAACTTTTCCTCCACAAAGAGCTCAAGCTGGCACTCATGGCTCTCCCACTCCCCGTTTTACCTTAAAAACAACCCTGTGATGTTGGTTGGGCTGAGAGAGGGGACTCGCTCAAAGTTACGAGTGAGCTTCATGGCTAAGTAAGGTTTTGAACCCTGGGCCTCTTAATCCTTATTCAAAACTATAAAAATTACACCACCCTGGATTGGCTAGTTTCAGATACACTATTTGAACTTGGCGGCTGCAATTTTAAGTACTTCATATCCCTGTACTAATGTGAGTTTCACGTATGATGACGTGGTGATAAACACTCCTGTAGCTTTGTACAGGTAGCCATTAAAGGTTTCTAGTGTGATCTAACTGCATTTAGAGTGCAGGTGGTAACAGTGATGACATTTTGCAACTCCACAATTGTGCACAAATCCAGGGCCCTGAACGGTTAATTTGTTGTTGTGACCTGGCTCCTATTCCCCTTGGTTAATTGACTCAGATTCTGATGCTAAACTAGGACTGTTTGCTGTGGCGATTTCATAGTCACGAAAAATTAGATGGACCAGGAGCCTGGCACTTATAGCTATGGTCTGAGCCCAGGAGAGGTAGCATTATGCAGTCTGAATGGGGCCATCTCTATTCAAAGTTTGTAGAAACCACCCAGAATTCTGCCTTGGTCAGAGGAATGTGCCTACCTCTCCAGGCACCGGCTGAATTCCTTTGACCTCCCCCTGCAACTCCCGGCAGGTAAACAGGCGAGGTCTGTATCGGCGATTCTTCCCAGACTGTGAGAAAAACACACTACTGCTTCTCTCCTCCTCCCTGCTCCCCAGGGAGGGGAATCAGACTCAGACAGAAATGTATTTACATGTCTTTATTTCTGTCTTTAGCAGCCATACAGATAAAGATGTCTGCACTCTTCACAAACAACAACAGAGAGAATAATAACTCCACCCTTGTACATCCTGTACAGGTCATATGTCACAGCCTGAGCTCACATCCGGTGCTCAATACGGAGAATGGACTGCCCCTTTATTGCCATGGTAACAGTCACAAACATCCTGTCTGGCTTTCCAGCCACCAGCAGCTGGCTTAGCTGCTGCTTCTTTCTTCTGCATTGCTTCTTTATAGTAACATCCTCCCCCTAAAGAATCAATGCGTGCAGCGTGCAATGCATGATCCAGAGAAGAAAACAAACAGTTGTTATATGTATAACATTCCCCTGTTGTTTCAGTTCCACCCTTACCCGCCACTGGTTTTACCAATGTACCTCTCTGGTTGTGTGACTTCCAATGAATGAGTGCATCTGCCTTACCTTGGTTAGCAACTCTCTGTTGTGCCTTTGTCTCTGACTCAGACACAGCTTCAATTTGACCTTGGTTGTTTACAACAGCAACACATGCAATAGCTAAGTTGGCAAACTCTTTTGAATACCTCTTGGGTGGTACACCCTTCGTTGCTCTCTCAGACCTACGTAAGAGGTGCTGCTCTTCTCTGCTTTCTGGTTCAGCCTTTGGACTCTGGAGAACCAGTACTAAGCATAATCAGTGGTTCGTCCTCCTCCTCTGAGGGTCTAGTCATTGTGTGAGATTTCCTCTCAATGACTGTGACAACTGAGCTGTCTGAGCTATTGCTGTCATCATCAGTACTACTGAATTCAATAAAATCATCATCATCATCATCAGAATCATCATCTCCTGTGGGAAATGTGTGAACAATCACTCTCTCCTGTTCAGGAGCAGTCTCTAGGAATTTTGTGAGAATCACCTGACCAGATTCAGCCAAAATTACTCTGTAGAGACCCTTTTCATAACCCAGAAAAATACCTCTGGCATTCTTTACTCCCCCTGGAGCTTCTGTCCTCACATGAGACCCAAAAACCTTGAAATGGGCAACAGAAGGTTTTCTGTGGAACAGTTTCTCAAAAGGAGAACTTCCCAACTCTTTTGAAAATTTTCTCAACCACGTATAACAAAACGACATTAGCGATTCAGCCCAGTACTCATGTGGCAGATGTGAACTTAGCAATTGCGCCTCCATTCCCTTTTGCAATTCTTTGTTCACCCTAACACAGACACATCTCTTCCATGCTTCTTCGGAAGCAGCAATTTTGTGTCTTGTCCCTTTCTTCTTCAGGAACCTCTGGAAATCCTGTAAAAGAAATATTGGCTTCTCATCTGTGCAAAGACAATCTATGTCAGCATCATGCATATTTTTAACCTTGTCACAAAACTCTTTAAACCTTTCTAAGGCTTCCTTTGGTCTCTCCAAAAGATAAATCCAGACAAAACCTGTGAAAGAATCAACACATATTAGGTAATATTTTGCATTGCCTCTAGATGGTGCTAGAGGACCAATCACATCAGCATACACCCGCTGAAATGCCCTGTCGACCCTCGAGGTGACCTGCTTGGTGTCCTCCTTGGCTACACCTGCAAAAGAGATCATGTTAGAATTACAATTCATGTAATCACTTTGATCAAAAGTCAACAAATACAGTCCATCTTTCTCTTTGGCAGAAAGATACAACTCTCCATCTTTGTAGATTTCGCAGCTCTCATCATCATAGGACAGTTTTAGTCCCTTGTTTAGCAATCTGCGATACGCTGAGCAGATTGTACTTCAACCCTGGAACCAAATAAACATTGTTTATAGTCAAGTTCAGACTTTCAAGATACATAGTTCCAATTCCGGTCGCTTTCAGCTCCTGACCGTTGGCCTGTTGTACAACGAAGCTTTGCTTCTTAAACGACGAAAACAAATCCCTGCGTGCTGTCATGTGAAACGTACACTCTGTGTCAATGACAAAAGCGTTCTCCATTTCTGGCGTGGTTCCTTTCGACATCAAAGCCTTTGCAGGCTTCGCCTGTGACTTGGTATGACTTTTGCCTGACGCCTCAGACTTCGTGGAGCTTCCCTTGTGCTGACGTGGCTTCTTACAGCTCCGCTGAAGATGCCCAGTCTGTCCACAATTGAATCATCGGACAACGTTCAAAGCTACAGCGTTTTCTCCAGTAGCAACAGCAGTGGGGGTGTTGGAACTCTGTTCTTGTCTCCCCCTGTCCTTGACCTCCAGTGCAGCAAGTCTGTCCTGTTCGTTCAGAACCACGGCAAAGACCCTCTCCGAGGTCAAATCCTGCGCTGGGAGGGACCCAAGCTGACTGGCAACAGTTTTGTAAGTCCGATTCAGGCTGTTTATCACCATGAAGCAAAACACTTCCTCCTGCAGACGGAAATTGCGTTCCACCATCTGTTGGCGCAGATATTTCATTTCCGTCAGGTGCGCTTGAACATCTCCATCAGGCGCAAGCCTCAGGTTGGTCAGCTTTTCAAAATACAGCAACGCTGAAGAACCTGCATCTCTCTGATGTGTCCTTCTCAGCGTGTCCCAAACTTCTTTCGCGCGCTGTAAATCCTGTATATGCACAAGCTGTGAGTCCGACACACACAGAATTATAGCCGTTCTGGCCTTCACATCCTGTGACTCCCAAGCACGCGTTGGTGCTGCAGGGATGGGGTTCTCAATCACCCCAAACAGTCTCTGATTCTGCAGCAGGGCCTTCATCTTAATAGACCAAGATGAATAATTGTCATTGGTCAGGAGGGGTGGAGAAGGCAGGGCTCCCCCCTTCTTGGCATCCATTTTGAGTCCTTTGCCTTTAACTTTCAAACACAAGCCTCTAAAATCCAAAAGCTGGTTTGTTTACGCTCTTGAGCACCTGGCAGCTCTAACACAGGCTGTGTGGAAAGTCCCTTCCAAGAGTTCGTGAGAGCCTAGTCAAAACAAAACTTTGTTTTCGCCTCTCTGAGGCATAGCCTGACTGTCCAGCCCTCTTCGTGTAACTTTCCACTAAATTGGCGGGCGTTGCTTAGCAACAGTGCATTCCTTTTCTTGTACAGGAAACCACAAGAATTTATGGAATGCAAGCCTCTCTCACTTGGAGCTGTTTTCCCAAACGCTGCTCCCGTGAAGCAGAAAATGAATCAATCTGCATTCACACTTCTAAGCCCGAAATCTCATACCTTGGGCTCCGTAGCTTGGCTGTCAGCTTCTTCTGTTCAGAGTCTGGCTGCAGAGGATCAGCCCCTCACTTCAGGCTTCCATGGAGCGATGAAAACAGCAGCTCTGCTACTATGCTTTGCAGAGGTCGATGGATCAAAACCATCCTCTGCTACCAATCTTGGAATTCTGCCTCGGTCAGAGGAATGTGCCTACCTCTCCAGGCACCGGCTGAATTCCTTTGTCCTCCCCCTGCAACTCCCGGCAGGTAAACAGGCGAGGTCTGTATCGGCGATTCTTCCCAGACTGTGAGAAAAACACACTACTGCTTCTCTCCTCCTCCCTGCTCCCCAGGGAGGGGAATCAGACTCAGACAGAAATGTATTTACATGTCTTTATTTCTGTCTTTAGCAGCCATACAGATAAAGATGTCTGCACTCTTCACAAACAACAACAGAGAGAATAATAACTCCACCCTTGTACATCCTGTACAGGTCATATGTCACACACTGAGCTCACATCCGGTGCTCAATACGGAGAATGGACTGCCCCTTTATTGCCATCCTGTCTGGCTTTCCAGCCACCAGCAGCTGGCTTAGCTGCTGCTTCTTTCTTCTGCATTGCTTCTTTATAGTAACAGGCTCTACATTCACCATAGAATCATAGAACTGTAGAGTTGGAGTGGACCCTGAGGACCACCTAGTCCAAACCCCTGCAGGAATATGCAGCTGCTGCATAGGGGAATTGAACCTGCAAACTTGGCATTATCAGCACCACACTCTAACCAACTGAACTATCCACACAGTTGATGGGCATCTGAGGCCCTTCCTTGTGTGCCTCCTCCCTGTGAGGTCTGGAGGGTGGCAACACGAGAATGGGCCTTCTCTGTAGTGGTTCCCTGTTTGTGGAATGTGATTTCTCCAAGGAGGTTTGCCTGCCACCATTATATTAGGCACCAGGCAAAAAATGTTTCTCTTCAACCAGGCATTTGTCTGATTAATATTCTACAGCTTTTTAAATTTGTCTGTTGGGTATTGTTTTGTTGTTTTTAATTCTTTCCTGTGTTTCTTAGCTTGTATTTTATTTTATTTTATGAACCACACTAAGATCTGTAGATGAAGGGTGATATATTAGCTTAATAAAATAAATGAATACATAATTTTGGGCCACTGAATAGCATCATTGACCCACTCAGGTATCGTTTGACTCCAACACCCATCAGCCCCAGTTAGCATAGCCAGTGGTCAGGGATAATGAGGGTTGTAGTTCAATAGGTTCCTCATCCCTGAAAGACTCATTCCAGCTAACTGTCAGGAGTTGCCTGGTCTGGTCTTAGTACCCTGTGTGCACACTGCTTGGCTGCAACAGGAAACAGATGGAGACAAACACATACAGTTGCATTATGGGATTGCGCTTGCTGGTCCTGCCACTGACCCCCATGTGAATATCAGAACTTGTGCACAGAGGCCTGTATGCCTGGAGCCCAATGTACATCAACACATGGTATGTGTCCTCATTTGTTTCAGGATACAGACTGTGCATTTAGAGCCTCTGTGCAACACATTCTTATGAACAATTGGAGGTTGGGGTGTGGCCCCTCTCCGTATCTTTCTGAGCCCTTTGTTTGAAGATCCACATAGGGTTATAAGGTTGCTCAGAGCAAATACAATAAAGATTACGCCACACTTTGTGAGTTAAATAAATCCTAAACAGCAACAGTAACTGGATGTGTGTTTGCTTGGCCGAAAACAGAGTTACATTAATCAGAAACCTCCCAAACAAGTCAGATGTAATGAAATAAATGTGATCCTGTTTAAATAAGCTGCCACAGTAAAATTAAAGTGTGCAGAGCTTGCAGAAGTGGTGGCTTGGGGGCGGGAGAGGAAGTGATGCACCCTAGTCTCATTTTATGTGATTACATCTGTACATAATTTAAATAGGGGTTGTTCAGATATCTGATTAAATAGTAATGACTCCTCTATTTATATTAATTAAATGCTTACTTAGGGACCTGGTTTTGAACATGTACCGCCTTGCTTATCTGGTGTGTGTGTGTTTTAATTCCAGAATATAGACTAGGCCTTGAAGCCACATGTGCCTCGGAGGTTTTTCTGAAGCTGAACAGATTATCAGCGCTGTCTTCATCTTGGGGAAAGGGAAATTCAGCCTAAATTGAACCTCTCCCCAAGCAGGTGATCAGGGTTGTCAACATTTAAAGCACTGATAATCTGGCAGTGTTTGCACACTGCACAGGCCCTTGGATACTGGATTTTAGTGCTTAAAATAAACATGGTAGGGGCAATACCCAAAGCAGAAGTGGGGAGAGAAGAGCCTCCCCCCCATGTCTGCATCCTGTAGGAGTCTTAAGATGAAGTTATAGATGAGGCAGAAAATGTTCAAATGAGGCCATATTAGTAGATAACATCACAAACAAGCCTGCCTGTAATTACGGACCCTCATAATAGTATTATCTTGGAATCAAGTAACTTATTTGGAGATATACCCAGGGCTTTATTTTTCTAGTGCCAGAGGTGCCAGAACCAAAGTTGTTAAGCTTCTTTGGGAGGGAGGACCTCTTCTTCGCCCACTTGCCCCACCACCATGGCTAAATAACATAAACTGCCACTTTGCACTACCGACCTCTGCCACGCAGCTCCGATCGCTTCTGTAGGACATCCCTGAGCGCCGTGATGGGGCAATGCTACAGAGATGCTGGAACACACTAAAGAGCTGCTGGAACTCAGTTCTGGTGAGTTCCAGCTGAAAAAAAGCCCTGGATAAACCCATTCCTGACATCCTCCCAGTTCTGAAAATTGCAGTTAAAGCTTTGAAACACTTTCGAGGTGTTAGCACCCGAGGAAGATATTTGAAACAGGGCCATATCCAGAAGTCATCCGCTGCTCAGAGCATTCTTCAGTACAATAATCATTGTTTTTGTGCTATATTGTTATTTGTAAGCCTTGTTGTCACAATTGTATGGCTTTCAGTGCTTTTTGTCCTTGTATTAGGAGATAGTCAAGTATCGAGTTGCACCGAAGCAGAAATATACAACAGCTATTATCATAACTCATATGCAGATACATACCCAGATCTAGATTTCACCCTTAGGTGAAATTATTTTGCAAGCTGACCGGGAAAACAGAGAAACTAGGTAGACCTCGTATGAACAGAGGTGGAGATTAATTTTAGCTGGAGCGCTAGATAAAAAGCAGAAGCCAGATTGCTTTACCTAGCAGTTGGAGGGTATGTTTCCTCAGGGAATCAAGTTCCAAGACCAGGTGGGCTAAGATCCTCTTCCTCCACTTCCGGAACCAACTATTGAATGGATAGTATTTCCAAGTATTTCAGTATTTTCCAAGTCACACAAAGAACAAAGGCAGCTGTGTTGGGTCCACAAGAAAAATAAAGGGGGGGGGGAATCCACATAAGAGCAATTCCTTCCTACCAATAAATGCAGTACATGAACTGCTTCATCCCTTGAAACACATACAATATTTGCACCCATTACAAATACTGTTGTGTGTCAGCTATCTCTATCTTTAGTGTCCCTCCCTAGCATAGAAAGACGAGCTTTGGGAAGAATGTTCCACTGAACAAGAATCTTGTTTTCATAATCAGGAAAGTCCACCTGTTCCATTCACTAGAAAATGGAAGGAGCATAAGAATTGGAAATTGGTAGCAGTTGTAAGTTAGCACCTTTATTTTTATTTTCCAAAACACTGCCATTTGCGAATAAGATATAGACAAGACATTTCAAATAATGACTCTGCAATTTTAAAACCTTCCTGCCTTTTTAATATTAACAGCACTGTTGTACAGTCATACCTTGGCTCTCGAACGCCTTGGGAGTTGAAAGTTCCGGCTCCCAAACAATCAAAAACTGGAAGTGAGTGTTCCAGTTTTCAAACATTCTTTTGGAAGCCAAATGTCTGACAGGGCTTCCGCTGCTTCCGATTGGCTGCAGGAGCTTCCTGCAGCCACACTTGGGAAGTCAAACGTTTCGGAAGTCGAACAGACTTCCGGAACAGATTCTGTTCAACTTTCAAGGTACGACTGTATTTTAATTTTGGACCAATTAATCCATTTGACTCTGCACCATTTTACATTACATGGTTAATCTTTATACACATATAGTTTGCTGGATTTACAAATACTATATTTTTCATAGGCTGTGCCTCCATGAGGCCATAATGTTCCATGCTTTTGACCACTTCAAATCCAACATTCAGGGAGTTAGATCCAGGCTCCCTGTAGCCTTTAATAATTCTGGGAGGTCCATCACTAGGTATATACTTGTGGTGGCCTTTCTTTTTAAAAAATATTAGTGTAATAGGTGGAGCTGTAACATTGATCTTTAAGGCATCATTTCCACATAAGCTAAAATTACAGGGAATATAAATAGATCCAGGAGGAAGAAATGAACTTTCCAGTGTTTTTTTTAAATATAGAACGACTATAATTGTGATATGCTGAATGGCATTGATTCAAACATTCTGTGGCAGACTTTAGAAGCTTGTAAATAATATTAATTCAATACATGCACACATGCAAGTGCACACATATTTGTGTGTTCGCGCATACACACAGGACTGCTAGAAACAATGCCAGCTCTTGGATAAGTTTGGGAAAGCACTACAAGAACATCAATTTAAGGGAGTTTAAATGGTCAAAACTCACACAACATGGAAAGTCTATTCTAAAGCCTGTCTAGGTTGAGAACATCAGGTTTGAATGTTCTTCTTTCATTATTAAGGAATTCATACTTTTATAACCCCCTGGTCCCTAGTGAATAGAGTGCTTGTGAAAGTTTTGGCACTGCAGCACTGGAAACACAAGAGGTTCGTGGAACTGTTATGCCTTTTTCGACCACTTGCTAAAAATGTGCTTGAAAAGGATTATCCCGCAGTCCATTAACCAGCCTCTATGCTGGGAGCAGTCATTTGTGTTACATTCAATTTCATAATGGTCTAGTGATTGGTTTTCCCCGTGTCCAAAAGATACCTATGGTTAATCCAAGAAAAATAGAAACTCACAGCTTCAAGTATACTTTGCATGGCTTCTTCACATTATTTGTCTGTAAGGGAATAGAAGGGATGAGTACTTTATCAGGTAATGAAAGAATGTGCTGCATGCTGCAGTTTAATCTATAAAACTAGTTTGGAAAAATTAAGCATGTTTTCAAACAGGTGGGGAACCTTTAGCCCCCATCCCGGAAATGGTGCTGGACTGCAGCTAATGGTCATTGTCCCTGACCATTGGCTATTCTAGCTGTTGGGACGTCGTTGGAGCCCAACAAGAAGCCCACAAGTTGCTCATCTCTGCATTAAAATGTTGTTTTTTAATGATGCAACACTACAAATGACAGCTTTCTAGAATCTTTATCTGAATGAAGAACATACCACAAAGTTACAGATAGGTAGCCATGTTGGTCTGCCATAGTCAAAACAAAATAAAAAAATTCCTTCCAGTAGCACCTTAAAGACCAACTAAGTTAGTTCTTGGTATGAGCTTTCGTGTGCATGCACACTTCTTCAGATACATAGATATCTTCAGATATCTGAAGAAGTGTGCATGCACACGAAAGCTCATACCAAGAACTAACTTAGTTGGTCTTTAAGGTGCTACTGGAAGGAATTTTTTTATATCACAAAGTGTGCATTTGAGCACCCAGATACAGCAAGAGTTGATGTGACCATGGTGTCCCCTCCTGCTCTGCCCTAGTACTCTCATTTGCCTATCTTTTCACCAGCAGTGGGGCAAAATGGGACTCCTGATGTCTACTTTAGGCAGAAGAAAAGGGTAGGCAGAAGGACCAGTGGAAGAATCAGCTGGGGCTTCCTCCTCTCCTACTTGGTCTAGGAGGTCTAAAAGTTGATGCAGATTTTCAGGCCTCCAATCCAACAGCCATCTTTGCAAGATCTTACGTGTCGATTCTCATTCCTGTGTTTTTCATGCAGTGCTTATAGTTCATCTAACCCGCTGAAATTTACTTGTATGATGATCCATACAAGAGAGCTCTATGTGATAGCTTTATCAATATGAGGAAGAAAACTTGTGTGCAATCGGTTGGTCATAAGACAAAATGATCATAGGAATGGGTTAGCAGCTTAATTCACAAGGACTGAATCCACCTGCAGTATGGATGGGAAAAGCTGGCCCCTTGTTACCATAAAAATATGGAGTCTCAAGTACTGAATGAGGGTAACGATCATGCTTATTGTGTTGAAAGGGACAATACAAATTAAGGAGTGTTCCTATTCAGAATGTGACACAATTCCTTTTCCTATGACAGAGAGGCAGTGGGTATGCTTCCACTTGAGAGGAAAATGAAAATATCCAGAGCCTGCCCATTTTGAAGCAAAGCAGAGGAAAGCTAAATGGACTGTGCTTGCATCGTTACATATATGGATAGGAAAAGGGGAATGACATATCTGTCAAATAAATGTAGTAGACTAGAGTGTTATTCAATGAACGAATGTCCTTTAATCCAGCACTGATAAGTGTAATTTAGGAAACCCACACAAGTGAATTTGCCATATCATCTCATTGGTTATAAGAGGGAGGCAGCCTAATTTCCTTGATATTTTGCATTATAGAATTAGGAATATGGATTGCGTTAAACACTGTGATTATTGCTTTTAAAGAGACTTTTGCCGGCAATGGAACCAAAAAAAGTAATTGTCTCAGGCTGGTTTTAATGACAATAGGTATAAATAGTAATCTAATTATACTTGGGAGAGATTTATAGCTCTAATTACTACTAGTTTAAAATTGCAAAGGGATTGACACGAGCAATCAACACATTCCATGCTGTGAATCCATCTTGCTATTGTAAAAGCTACCTGCCAATTGCTTGTCAGTGGAATGATATGCCATGCTGCACACATTATTTCGGGAATTAGCAATACAACAGCTCCATATGCATAAATGTTATCTGTTCAGTTGAATGGTAAAATGTAGAGCCCAGAGGTTATAACATTCACAATCGGAGTCTTGCAATTATGTGATTTTTCTCTCTCTCTCCCTCTTATACTGGCTTTTTATCTGCCTGATGCAATATAGGCTAATTTCAGGGGGCTCAGCTTTCCAGGTGACTGTAACTTGCTGTAAGTGAACTATCTCTGAACGTGTTTTTTCATACCTGGAAGATTCGATACAGGTCCCCAACAACATAAGCTTGCTGGTTATTACAGGAGATGGGTGTGATTGATTTAACTTAACCCTTTTCCTCTTTCAGGTGCACACACATCATATATATCTTTCCATGCACTTCCTTGAGTATAACATATGCGCCTAATGCACTTAGGCAGTTGAACACTTACTTTTGTTTACCACATAAAAATAGATGCAAAACACAAATGCCTCTTCTTTTAAAGGTACCCCTGCCCGTACGGGCCCATCGTGTCCGACTCTAGGGGGCCAGCGCTGTCCGGAGACACTTCCGGGTCACGTAGCCAGCATGACGAAGCTGCTCTGGCGAGCCAGCACCAGAGCAGCACACGGAAACGCCATTTACCTTCCCGCTATAAAGCGGTACCTATTTATCTACTTGCACTTAGGGGTGCTTTCGAACTGCTAGGTGGGCAGGAGCTGGGACCGAAACACGGGAGCTCACCCCGCCGCGGGAATTCGAACCGCCGACCATACGATCGGCAAGTCCTAGGCACTGAGGTTTTACCCACAGTGCCACCCGCGTCCCTTACCTTGCACTATTCTCTTAGAATCATAGAATCATAGAGTTGGAAGAGACCACAAGGGCCATCGAGTCCAACCCCCTGCCAAGCAGGAAACAACATCAGAGCACTCCTGACATATGGTTGTCAAGCCTCTGCTTAAAGACCTCCAAAGAAGGAGACTCCACCACACTCATTGGCAGCAAATTCCACTCTCGAACAGCTCTTACTGTCAGGAAGTTCTTCCTAATGTTTAGGTGGAATCTTCTTTCTTGTAGTTTGGATCCATTGCTCTGTGTCCGCTTCTCTGGAGCAGCAGAAAACAACCTTTCTCCCTCCTCTATGTGACATCCTTTTATATATATATTTGAACATGGCTATCATATCACCCCTTAACCTCCTCTTCTCCAGGCTAAACATGCCCAGCTTCCTTAGCCGTTCCTCATAAGGCATCGTTTCCAGGCCTTTGACCATTTTGGTTGCCCTCCTCTGGACACGTTCCAGTTTGTCAGTGTCCTTCTTGAACTGTGGTGCCCAGACCTGGACACAGTTCTTCTTTTACCTTGCACTATTCTCTCCTGGCCACTTGGCTGGCAAGGACCGGGGCAGGTCTTTATGCATTATAAATTGTAGACACGCTAACTTTCTTCAGTGTACATTAGGTAGCCAAGTGAAGCTGAGGACAGGGCTGCTGCACCTTTAATAGAGTGCAGAAGAAGGAATTTCGGCAGATGTTGCTGGTCATGCCAACTCTACCTGCTGAAATTTCTTCATAGCTATTCGTGCTATAGGACCGTGGTTCTCTTTTTCACCAGTCTACCGTAGTGACTATGGGAAGAGTCCAAGGAGAAAAAAAAAGCTGTAAGCCTGCTTAGATCCAGCTGAGATGCAACAAACCAGACAAGAGGAGTCAAAAGTTTCTCCAGATCAACAGCTGCTTCCGCACCCCATTCTATGCATTTTCCTTCCATTCTATGACTTCATTTCAATCAATTTCAAGTTTGTTCCAAGTGGGTCTCATTCTTAAGAAGTTACCATTGTGAGAAATTTGTGCTATTATTGGTGTTTCATCATTTTAGTGCTTAATAAGCTTGAGTCTGCTGTTAAACATGTATGTTAAGTTTTGAATGGACTTTCCTTCTCAATATCAGGTGTCTCCAGAAGTCAGTCTCCTTTATTCCAGCTGCATAAGCCAGTCAAGAACTTTCATTTACAGTGCTCCTAAATACACCATTATAACACTATTAATATTTCTTATTTTTATAGATCCATCTCTTGTTTTTATCTTGGGGTATCCAAAACAAAAGACACTTAGAGAGCCTGCCCCCCCCTTCAGAACGTGCCCAAGATAAGCTCATCTAATTGCTTGCATTTTCAGCACAGCTGTGTGCAATTAGGCTCACTTCAAGATCCCTAACCATTTAACGTCTCTCTCCACCCATTTTCACAATATGGCATAAGCGTCCACAGTGAAAGCTGAAAGCTTTCCATCTTTATTCCATATAATTATTGCTCTTGAATGCTGCTTCTTTCTATGAGAAAATTCTACATTTCTATTGAAGTATTGTAGTTCAGTACTACTGCCAAATACTGTGAGATGCCCATAATGGAATAAGATTCTCCCCATTGCCCCACAAAGCAAAACAAACACCCGCCTTGCTTTAGCCATAGAGTCTGCTAAAACAATGGCATATCATTGGAGTCTTTGAAATTTCAGCAGTTTTATGCATGGAGCATGGAGCCTACATACGACAGCTTGGGAACTGTGGAAACTATAGCAGGCCTCTCTTATAATACACCCACATACATAAAGACACATCATTCTGTAAACCTCCCAACCACTATGCTCCTCTGGTATTTGGGGTTAAATTATGCTTCTACTGGCACACTGGTTTATTTTCAGTTGTTTGAAGCATTTATTCACTTAGCATTATTTGCTATGTCAGTGCTCATTTCCATGTTCCTTAATATGCAGTGTGAAGGCTTTTGACATCTTATAAGGAGGAGATTTGCGAAGGATAATTTTTATGCATTTTCCCCTGGCGATTGTTAAAGCATCATTGTACTCGCCACCATCTACCACACATGTCAAATGACATTATTTCTGAATTACCCACAACTCCTTATTTATCCGTCGGATTCCATTTATGAAATGCTTCCCATAAAATATCAGGAAGCAATTTCACAGTAAATCACCAACTATATATATATATATATATATATATATATATATATATATATATCCAATTCCATATAGAAAAACAAAAACAATTCCGTATGTGAGAAACATTTCAAATCCAGCACAGATGCAGACACAGTTCTTTAAGTGCAGAAAGATCTACACTTATAAGACTTGTTGAAAAAGAAAGGACTTCAGTAGGTGCCGAAAAGAAAAGACAAGAGAGATGGCCTTTGTCTGATATGTTAAGAGAAGGAGTTCAATTCCTGTATGATATGGAACAGATGAGATGATACTCATAAGAGCCCCTCTTCTGCACAGCACAGTGATTGGGTATATAAGGGATGGAACAATCTTTCAGATATCCTGGGTCCCAAGCTTTATAGGTCTTGGTACTGGCAAACAAAGAGCTTGAACTTGGATCAACAGCTAAGTGGCAGCCAGAGGCAACGTCTAACAGCAGCAGATAATCTATAAATACACTGTGAGTATATATATATTTCCTGATGGTTATTGCTTTGTTTCTCTCATTGCTTTTCAGAGGATGGATGACTGACAGAGAAGTGGGAAGGATGGTTCATGGCCCACCAACTGCCCAGCCGTTGCTCACTCTCAAAATCTCTTCCCAGGAGGGGAAGGAAAATGGGCTACCTCTCACCAGCCTATGCAACAACAAGCTCCTTTCTTCTCTTGCCTCACACACCTTCACATCAGAAGTGGCCGTTCCATCCTCAAGTGTGTTGAATGTTCCCATGGTCAACATTTCACCTTTAATGGTTTAGCAGGCCCATCTTGTGTGGAGGTAGCAGGATTAATCTGCCATGAACCTCCAGAGAAGCCTCATCGTGAGAATCCCACACCTTTGCAAGGTTGTACTCCCCACCCCCAATGATAACAATACTTAACAAGGCTTAGTATATTTCCATAAAATAAATTGTAAGGTATCATCAACAATAATCCAGAAAAAGAAAACATACCCAAACGACACATGAAGTTACACCAAACAACACATAAGGAAGAATAAAGGCTCATACTTCCATGTTCCAATATGTTATAACTATACGAAATTTCTCAACAAATCCATTGTCTGCTTGACTACCTTTTCTGTGTCTGTTATTTTTAACATACATGTCATATATATGCTAGATCCTCAGTAGTAATCCCATTCCTGCACAATTATACTTGCATCAACTTCCAAGAAATCACTTCCCATGGTATTTTTCTGAGCCTCTGGAAAGCTCTGAGCAGCTTTTGATTTGAAAAGTTTTTCCTATTTCTACTGTATATACTGTTTCTATATCTATTCAAATTCCAATCCACCTTACAATGGGCTATGAAGAATGGGGAGCACATTTTGAGTCTCCTTTCTCATAGACCCTCTAGGTTATTTAATTCTTTCCTGCATCATGACCAAATCTTCTATACCAGAGTCATCTGAAGGCATGAATTCCTTTTGTACTGCAGATTAGAAGGAAAGCTGTTTGTATCTCAGTGACAGCTGTGAACAGGCAATGTTTCAGTCCTAGTGTAGCTGTCAAAGCCAAAGAACAGCTGAAAGGACTTTCAGGATTTTGGTGCTACAACTTGCCACCTGTCCTTGCTTCAAGACCAGTGTTCAATGTGCTCATTTCAACAAAGTTAACTGAACTAATTTTTACAAAATCTCTGAACTACACCTGAAATAAGTTCCCATAATAAAGTATTGGTGAGTTAAGTGCATTTATAAGGCCTCTGATGGCTCCATCTCCTTGCTTCAACTCCTCATATTGGCAGAACCCCCAGCCTGACCAGACTCACTAGAAATTCTCCAAAGTGCCTGATCTGATTATTTGAACTTCCTAGGAAACTCTCCAATTTAAATGTGTGGTATGAATGTGACCTCAGTCAGATGTGTGTTGATCTACTGTGACTATCTCTGGAATGATGCTAACTGCTGAGCTTTTGCTGAATAAGTCCCTGGCCCTTGGAAAACTATGTAATTTTAATGCAAAATAAAATCCTCTTTTGTTCCCTTGTATTTGCAGTTTAATTCCCCCACCCCATTTTTTTGTTTTGTCATCCTAAATGTAAGGTGAACACATTGTATTTTCTCTGAATTGAAATTCAGGAACTGATTTTGCCTTTTCCTAAAGATGACAGTTTCGAAGGAACAATGCTTAGAATTCCTACAGCGTTTATTAGGTTTCCTGCAACTTTGGCAATGGACTATTTGCTAAGTTTAAAGCATGTTGTTGACTCTCCCATAAGCATGTAGTCTGGTAGTGCTGCTGAAAAGTCAGTGTGGACTGACAACTTTAAAAATTAATCTGATGCAAGCTCAAAGGCTGAGCCCTGTGAATAGGCCCTTATTTTTCTGGCCACCACTGAGTTTATTAAGCAAAGCTATCTGACAGGGTCTCTCTCCCCTCACTAGAGAGCCATTCTGAATGCTGAAACACTTCATCAGGTCTAATATGCTGTGTATTTTCTGCAATTGCAACTCAGCTTCATTTTTGTGTGTGCCCTATTTGTTGGGAAAGCGCAGTGAGGATATTCAATGAATTAGGATTCTAATGCAGAGAATTTCTTTGTGGGCTTCTGCTGGGAAGCGAGCAAGTAAATTGTATGACAGAATTGAGACTTATAAATTTGTAATAGGTCTCACACTGTGCAGGTGCCTGAGCAAAAGAAAGTATATCTAGAATAGAACAGGCACATTCAATGCACAGGGAACAACTGTCTGCCCTGCTTCTGACCTTTCCTAGCTGTCTGGTTAAGAAGGTGGCTTGGAAACTGGTGAATCCCATCTTCCTAGTTCAAAGCATAATGCATGATAATCAGTAGGAAGAACAGGAAAAAGGGAAGAGGGAAAAATGGTCAAGGAAGTTAAAACTTTATCCCTCCTTCTGCTACATTGCAGTTAACGCCATGTGCTAACCAAGTCCTCATTTCTGGAACTTCAGTGCTTTATTTCTGAAGCTAATCATGAAGCCACCTTATAACTTATGGTTTTGCAACCATTTCCCTAAAAACTCTGGTCACAATTCCAGTTCTTCAGAAATCTCTCCCTGGTCTGCCTCTAGGTTTTTCAGTCACAGAATCACTGATTAGACTTGATTCACTAAAACTTGCCCACATATATATTTTACCAAATTTTCTTGGAAGGATCCTGTGCAGGGTGGATGTTAAATGGCAGCTTCAAAGAAAATTTTACTAGCCTGGCTGTGTGTGCGTGTTTACTTTTAACATATCTCACAAAAACATCCTCAGCTTGCCTTTGCATACTTCAATCTATCCCCCCTAAAATGTTTAGTTTTCTTGTTTATGGCAGTTCCCAGCACATACATTGCCTGAACAAAAGGGGGAGCCGGAAAATATTACCTATTTCCAAATGAATTTTGTGTTAAATGGATTTAACTTATCTCTGTGATGTAAATTGTTTGTTTCTGCTCACTTACTACCCTGAGAGTTTCCCCTTCAACTCAGCCTTTGGAAGCCTAGATTGAATTCCAGCATGGGTGGCATAAATTTTCAATGAAAGATCCTCCATGGAAAGTTGTCAGTCCCTGTTTCAAATATGGCAGTTCTGGGCTTATCTACCTTGTCAGAGCTCGAAAGGGCACCAGTTTGTTCCCTTTTTCTTCCCTACCTTGCTGTTACCTCATTTAGAAACCCATTTTTTTGTCACTCCCATTGCATCATTACTCTCCTGTTGGCAAGTAGTCCTTACTGTGGTTGTTATGGGGAAGGGGAAAAAGAAACCAAAAGATATTTTTTTTAAAAAAACACACCAACCCAACAACTTTCCTAAAGCAGCTCTCTTACCTGTCACATCTGAATTTCATTAATGTTGACAGAAAAGCATGATGGTTCTTAATTGAAGATTCACACCTGTGGTATGACAGCAGCTGCTTCTTTTTTTCAGGCTACCTTCAGGCCTCCCCTCAGCTTGCTGCTGTTCTGAAGATTGGTATTTATTGGGAGAGAAGCATTTATTTAATAAAAAGGCTTTTCAAGGCAAGGCTCATTTTCAAGGTGCACAAGCTTTCTCTTATTTATTGTGTGAACCTCTTCATATAAACCTTATACACATTCAACTAAAGCAGCAGAAAGACCCTCTGGGCCATTTCAAGAGGCCTCAATTTTCCCTCACGACACCCTTCAATGTTGCTTTCACAGCCCAGAGATGACTTAAGCTTTCTTCACCTGTTCCATTCCTCCCAGTTGGTTCACCAGTGGTTGCAGTAGCACAGAGCTGATATCCTAGACTGATTTTGACGCACCTGCACAATATTTGACAAAAATGGGTAAACATCTTTGACATCATCCCTCAAGTACACCCCTACTAGATAAATACTTGCGGCTGTGGGGTATAGCTATGCTTTCCACTATAGCTACGAAGTATAAAATGCCATCTGATATACGCACCTAGCGCAAACGCTTCTTGAAAGACACTGCTTCTTTTTTTTTACAAGTACTTAAAAATATATATATATATCCAAGAGCAGGACTATGAAACTGTTTGCTGTCTTCTACAGAAGTTTGCAATTGTACCATTGGTAAGTGGTTGCTATGCAATATGTGTATATTTTTGAAAATTGTATACCGTCTTTCATCTGAAGATCACGGGACAGTTCACAATGTGATTTCTAATTTACCCTGTTTGTTCAAAAGCAGCTTTTACTGTAAAAAAATTTCAAAAAAAAATAATGTTTAGCAGTACTCGCATTCCGTCTGTGACTCAGGAAACACCATGACAGGAAATGAGGTCACCATCGGGGGTTGCAACAGAACTGGTGATTCACTGTGCTAGAGAAGAAACTAAAAATGTTTAAAAAATTAGCTTCTTTTCCCATTAGATTCCCGTTAGAAAATGTTTGGAGGTATGTGTCCCCCCCAGAAAAAAAGCACTGCTGTAAACTACGGGACGTACCTTCAGACAAATGTTTTTAGGACTGGTGTGAAAAGTAAGAATAATTTCAAGACTGTCGTTTCAACAGCAGTCATATTGATTTTGCTTGGAAATGGACATGTACGCATGTATCTTTTCATTTATTCACTATGGGTTTTATATTGTGGTGTTTTTCCATGGTTCAGCAGGATATTAGAATGTTTGCTTTCTGTTGGTTTGATTTATAGAAGGACTGCTTAATGCTATTTTGGTAAATAATGCCATGTTTCCTTTAGAGAAGATGAATATAGCCTGTTGCTAAATTAAAGGCTTGCTATTACATGGAGCAGCATCTTAAAAAGTAGAGACATCACCTTGCCAACAAAGGTCCGTATAGTAAAAGCTATGGTTTTCCCAGTAGTGATGTATGGAAATGAAAGCTGGACCATAAAGAAGGCTGATCGCCGAAGAATTGATGCTTTTGAATTATGGTCTGGAGGAGACTCTTGAGAGTCCCATGGACTGCAAGAAGATCAAACCTATCCATTCTTAAGGAAATCAGCCCTGAGTGCTCACTGGAAGGACAGATCGTGAAGCTGAGGCTCCAATACTTTGGCCACCTCATGAGAAGAGAAGACTCCCTGGAAAAGACCCTAATGTTGGGAAAGATTGAGGGCACAAGGAGAAGGGGACGACAGAGGACGAGATGGTTGGATAGTGTTCTCGAGGCTACCAGCATGAGTTTGAGCAGACTGCGGGAGGCAGTGGAAGACAGAAGTGCCTGGCGTGCTCTGGTCCAGGGGGTCACGAAGAGTCGGACACGACTAAACGACTAAACAACAACAACATTACATGGAGATATTTCATATGGCCACAGGAAAGCTGCTTAGCAAGCACCTTGATGAGAAAGGTTAGGTCAGGAGATGGGCCTCCAGCACTCAATATTAAAAATACAGGGCCGTTCTGACATTTTTTAATCTACCAAGGAGTATCTGTGCCTCTTACCTGCATTTATACATTTGCTAATATGAATGAATTAAATGGGTTTGTTCCAATGTGAGCTGAATAGTAGTTTGAACTTTCTATAGACTGAATAGTTACCATTAAAAAATGTAGCCAGCGAATCGTTCATATATATTGTATTCAGACTTGATTTCACAGAGTTATCATGTATTATTTAGCAAAAGTAGAAAAGCGATAGAGTGCACAAGAGAAAGTAAAGGAGAGGAACTTTGCACTAGCTGGGAGAGTGTAAAAAAAAGGTAAATAAATAGTTAAATGATACTGTAATTAACCCAGAAGTAGGAAGGAATAAAAGTCAATTTTAACAAGAGGGAAATACGAGATTATATGTGTCTGAAATTATCAGAATTTGAAAGCCACTGTGAATCTTGCTGCCTGCTAAGCATTTCAACGTGTCTTAGCAATTTCTCAGATCCACTGATTACTATGCTTATGAAGACACTCTCCTCTTTAATCCTGGGCATTTTAAGAGCATACATCCATATTCCCAGCTGCGTGCAGTGCAGTCCAGATACTACAGCAGTAATGCTCATTAAATACACATTAAAGAGAGTCTGATGCACAATAAGGTATCTGTGCAGACAAGCTTAAAGGATATATGCTATTTCTTTCCATTTGGAGCATTTTAGACTTCCTCGCAACCTGATCCCACCCCCCCATCTCTATCCCAGGCCAATGCTTTTGGGAGAGTTAAGGTTAAGATTTTAAACCAGAGAAAGAGACTGATCTACACTCTATGAGTTTTAGCAGTTTCATAAGTCCACATGGTTTGTTCATTAAGCCATAGCTTTGATGTGTGATAACAATTTTTTTTTAAAAAAATGAGCTGGATTGCATGCTCTGAGCACATGTCGGCTTAGCCTCAGGAATTTCAAAGCTCAGAACAATGAGACTAGTGTAAAACCACTGTAGTACATCATTTGCCAGCTAGTACAGCTATAAAATTCTTTTTTGTCATTGTAAAATCTCATTTGATGTTTCATTTCATGAAGAAAAAACGGTGTGTGGCGCGGCGCTAAGGTACTAAAGTAGCATTGACATCTGTGAAATCTCTCTGAAGGTAACAGTGGTATGCATCCTATTTCTTCTCCTTTGGGTGATACAGCTAAAGAGAATTGATCTCACAAGCTCAAGCTTGCTAAAACAGATGATTTTGCAGTGACCTTCAAATAAAATTATTTTACTGAAAATGCATTTTTCACAAATATTTCCTCTGGATCTCTGGCTAACAATGGGATAGCCGAGCTTCAGATCTAGGACAGTGTGACATCTTTGCTGCAAACATCAGTAAAAGCCTATTTGCAATACCTAAAAAAGAAACACAACACTGGCATACAAACTAGGGGCAGGTTTTCTCAAAATGGATCAAAATACAATATTTGCAGCTTCGTACACAGCTTGATTTGGAAATCTGAAGTTTTGAAATTAGTGGCTAAACTCAGTGCAGTTTTGAAAGGTCCAGTCTGCCATCTTGATTCAAAATGGCACCTAATTGTTTCCTAACACAGACCTTGATCTCAAGAATCATCATGCAAAATTTGCTTATGAATTCTTGGCGAGGTATCTATAGCGAAATAGCATGTCCAAACCTATACTTGGATTGCAGCTCTCTGCACACACACCATGACCTGTAAACGTAGCTTATGTTGTACAGGATGTGGTTTGTTGGAGAGAGCTAAAACATGAGTCCAAATGGGGATGACACACAAAGTTGAACCATGGCTTAATGCAGCAGCAGCTGCAGGACTGCAGAAGGGGGGAAATGGCCATAGATGACTTTCCAGGAGCCTGCACTTTTGCTAATTCACACTAAGTCATGATTTGGCTTAGCGTTCTGTGTGAACTGGACCATTGTGAGAGAATGCAGATGTTTTAAAGTCAGAAAGTAAAATGTGTTCCTCTTGCACTGATCAGATTGGCAATGGGACTGTTTATATGGCTGAGCCTTAAATCGGCTATTTCTTAAATCCATCTGTTATGTGGATAAACAACTACACTGGCAAGAACTGTTCCTCATTTTCACCCTTCATACTGAGGACAAATAGGATGAGAGAGGTTCAAAAGGTGCTTTTTAGTGTCTGAAGTAATTTTTCTTAGAGGTGGATGGCAGAATACAAAGATCCACAAACAAAGCCGTGATTTTTATCAGCCAATTAAAATAAAAGATGCACTGTCAACCATTTCGGATTTTTCTGTAACAAAACATCTGCCATGTAGGGATTTTTTGCTGTTAAAGAGAACGTGGCATATAATCGTGCAAAACTATCATGCATGATTAAAAACAGAGCTGATTCAAAAATAAGAAAATGACAAGTACATATCATGGTACTAATTCAGAGTCCAGGTGAGGAGGCCCCCTGTTTGATAGCTTCTTCAGATCCATATCTCCCTACATATAGGAGGGTTTTAGTCTTAACCTCCTTGCTGATGTACTGGCTAAGCATTAAGAATTTTTTTTTTGTCTGGGAGCATTCAACATGTCACTCTTGCCCAGGAATGGGAGAGGAATGCACAAACAGGATTTTTTATTACAATTATTATTATTATTATTATTATTATTATTATTATTATTGCTGCATTTTCTTCTGTGGTGAATTTGTTATCAATATAGCACCGCATTTCTGAAGTTTCTGATCACCACAAGTAAGGTACATTATCTACACAGGCAACTTAGTCCACAGATCCTTTCAAAACGTTAGCCCACTCATTTTGCAAAGTTGCCCTCGATGCTGCTATCATTAGAGGTTCAGATATGCTCCTCCACATTAAAATAGGGAGTTGCGGGTCCATACTGAGTGTCATGGGCCCATTGGCTCCATAAGGATTTGGCATGGTTTGGCAGCCCCAGGTAAACAGGTGGGCAGCCAGGGATGGAGGAAGGAGGTCTCCCCCTTGTGACTCTAGAAGTCATATAGAATGAAGCAGATCTGTTGGTTCTCTTCCCCACCCCTTCTGTGGAGTCCAGAGCCTCATTATTGGGGAGGAGGAAGGACCTTGTGAGGAAATTTCACCCCTCCCATATCCAAGAACCTCCTGAGGAGCCTGCTGATTCTACAGAGAGGAGGAGGCGTGTTCTGCTATCTACTTATTCTGCCCAGCACCACATCTGTGTGTGTGTGAGAGTCAGTCAGTCAGTGTATCGGAGAGAGAGAGAGTGTTAGAGATCGTGTCTAGAGATAAGGTTGCTGCTAAGAGCAGCTGCAGACTCTCAGTGTAGCATTGATTTATGCTTAGATCTTTTAGCTCTGTATATAGTTTTGTATCATAGTTGTAGCTATAGAATAAAAGGAAGATATTCTACAGAGCTGCTCTCCGAGTGGTTTATACTCTGCAAGACTCTGCAAAACTCTGCTGTGCAACGACTGTATTATTGTGCAAGTGAACCCGGTGCTCTCAGCTCTAAGCTGTGAGTCCACAGCACGGTGACCTGTCCCTGTGAGAAAGGTGGTCGCTGGCAGTGCTACCCAGCTCGCCTAGCCCAGTTGGGGTTGTAGTGCATGAGTCCAGTTGGTGCACTGGCTCAAGGGTGATGCTGACCCGCCCGAGGGAGGGGCTTCTTTTGGTTAGTTTGGTTTTTATTGTATTTTATGCAGAAAACTATTTATAGAAACTGATATTAAAAAAAACGGAATCTTCACCCAGAATCATAGAATCTTAGAGCTGGAAGGGTATCCTGAGGCCCATCCAGTCCAACCTCCTGTAAAGCAGGAATCCCAACTAAACCATCCATGACAGATGGCCACCCAATGTCTGTTTGAAAACCTCCAAGGAAGGAGAGTCCACCACCTTCCGAGGGAGTCTGTTCCACTGCCCAACAGCTCTTGCTGTCAGAAAGTTCTTCCTGATGTTTAGTCGCAATCTCCTTTCCCACACCTTCTGGGCATTGTGCTTGTTGCTGAGCCTGTACTGCTGTTAGCCTATATAAAGCTCTTCTTTACTTTCAAGCAAGAGTTGCTCACATTGCCTTTTGGGATAAGAGCATGGCGCAGGATAGTCCTGTTCTCGGTAGTTCTCTCTCCGGTTATATGCATTTAGAGAAGGTGAGGCACAGCTCCGTGCAGATCCTGATGTCCATAAATAGACCTGTTCTGCACAAGGCAGCTTCCTAATTGCTGCAACAACCTCTTTCCCATCTGAGGCTAACCCCCTACTTCTCTTCTACTGTCAAAATTTACACTGAAAGTATCCTCGGGCAGAGTGGTTTTATTTTCCATTTACTTAGGTTACACTATAAAATGTCACACACAGAGGTGGTGCACAGCAACAGTAGCTGTAATATCTTTTGGGTTTTGGATAATTGCAATGGTTCAAGAGAAGCCTGAGGCATTGTTTTGGGTTTAGTTCTGGGTTTCAAGAGCCACAAATCTAGGAGTGCAGGCGGAGGAGAGACGGGAAGGACTATTCCTGTTTGATGTTTACAGGATGTGAATTGTGAAACATCTCTTGGGAGCACAACTAATGTAGGCAACGTTTCATGTATTGCTCTCATACCACAAGAGCCACAGAATGTAAAGGGAATGAAAGACAATGTTTCTAAGCATCTACTCAGACACAAGCCCTGTTGGAAATGTCATGATGCAAACGTCTTCTTCTTTTATATATATTTGTACTAAAAAGTTGGGTTAATCCAAAATGGGCATACCACTCTTTAAAAAACAACAAAAAGGTATTTATTTTGTTGTTAAAACTACCCCATTTTAAAAATCAGGAACGCAGAAATGTTCTTAACATTATTATTATTGTTTTTGCAACTAAGTGTTAAATCCAATAGTTTTGATTTTTTTTTTTTAAAAAAAAGATCCCTAAGCTCTGCTGCTAATTAATGTTATCAAGACATAGCAGGATTATGCTGCCTCCTTTTTATCTCTGCATGATGAGTAGCTTCAAATATCCTCCCTTCTCCCATTAACAGTTGGATGTCATTTGAAAACGAAGCAGCAGCAGTAGCAGCAGCCAGCTCTTCTCGACAGAACTGTTGCAGCCCTCCCTCTGGGGGCTGGTGTAAAATGAAATGTGTGCTCTGCGTATTTAAGCATAGATTTTATGTAATCATAAATTTTTCCACATGGATGGAAAGGCTGCAAATTAGCTGGGAGAGCAGATTCCTGGATGTGCAATCAGGAGTTAAGGAGTCAGGAAAACCTTTGATTTTTTTTATAAAGAACCCTTATTTGCACTGATAGCATTAGGACATTATCCCATCCTCCTAAAATTGATGTCATTGGGTATGTTGCTGTACTCCTCAAAAGATTCCATCAACGGTGTCTGCGAAAATTTTTACACATCACTTGGGAAGACAGGCGAACTAATATCAGTGTACTGGAAGAAGCAAAGATCACCAGTGTTGAAGCAATGATTCTTCAACATCAGCTTCGTTGGATTGGTCATGTTGTGCGGATGCCTGATGGTTGTCTTCCAAAGCAACTACTCTATTCCGAACTTAAAAATGGAAAGCGTAATGCTGGTGGTTAAAGACTGTCTCAAGGCAAATCTAAAAAAATGTAGTATAAACACTGAAAACTGGGAAACACTGGCCTGTGAGCACTCCAGTTGGAAAACAGACTTTACCAAAGGTGTCATGGGCTTTGAAGACACTCAAACTCAGGACGCAAGGGAGAAACATGCTAGGAGGAAGGCACGCTTGGCAAATCCACGCTGTGATCAACTCCCGCCCGGAAACCTATGTCCCCACTGTGGAAGGATGTGTGGGTCCAGAATTGGCCTCCACAGTCACTTACGGACTCATTGTTGAAACCGTGTTTATAGAAAACAATCTTACTCGGCAATGAGTGATCACCAAAGAAGAAGAAGAAGACCAACAAGCAGATATGGGCATTTGACTATTATTAAAAAAAGGGGGGAGGCATCCTCGAAACCACATGATAATCTTTTTTGGCTCATCTTGAAGATGAGAATGGATTAATAGATGGATTAAGTTTGGGGGTCACTTACATAACTTTGAAGGAAGGCTTTAGTATGTTTTCTGAGACCAGGCCTGTGAGGATCTAACATCTCACTTTAGAATGATCCACCTCTTCTCTTGCTGAATCTGTAAGTTTCTTTCCTCATAATCAGTGTCCATTACTTAGATGTCTCACCTAGATATTTCCCTTGATGTAGGCATATAATGATGTAAAGTGTTCCTATGCTGAAGCACCGCAAATGATTCACACCACGTGAGCAGCTATTGATCAAGTGTTTTCACACATGCTAAAACATACGCGTCTTGAGTAATGATGAGTGAACTCCCCTTGACTCTCTTTGACTGTGTCTCATTTTTTTCCTTCAATCTTTCTTGTGATCGCTTAAAACAAACCACAATCTTGCGTTCACAAGGAAAGGTCACAATTTACAATTATAGCATTTACCGTATTTTTCGCTCCTTAAGACGCACCTGACCATTTGACGCACCTAGTTTTAGAGGAGGAGAACAAGAAAAAATATAATCTTCCCTTAAGGCTTTGTGGGAAACGATATATAATGAACTGAAAAAGGTATTTAAATATACCTTCCTGAAGAAACCAGAGGCCTTTCTCTTGGGTATTGTTGGCCAATTGGTGTCAAAGAAGGATAGAACTTTCTTTATGTATGCTACAACAGCAGCAAGAATACTCATCACAAAGTATTGGAAGACACAAGATCTACCCACCTTGGAAGAATGGCAGATGAAGTTGATAGACTATAAGGGACTGGCAGAAATGACTGGCAGAATCCGAGACCAGGGGAGAGAGACAGCGGAAGAAATTGGAAGAAATTTAAAGACCATCTTAAGAAACATTGTAAAATTAATGAATCTTAGAATGACATTGATTTAGAAATGATGGGGTTTTCAGCGGTAAAGGATATGTAAAAGAAAAGACAGGTTAAAAATTAAATTAAAATTTAGGGTAAGGATTTGCTAAAGTAACAAAATTGAAATTGGAATACAGAGAGGGGAGGTATGGGGAAGTCGGGGAAGTAAGTTATAAGAAAATAAAACACGAAAATTATACATGTTTTTCTTTACTTTTTTCTGTTTTTCTTGTTTGTTTGTATTATTGTATTGTGTTGGTATAATAAACTTTAATAAAAAATTTTATTAAAAAAAAGAAAAGAAAAAATATATATTCTCTCCCTCTCTGTGCAGCGCCTCTCCAGCAAAGCAAAGTCAGAACAGCAAGAGGGATCGCTGCACAGTGAAAGCAATGATCCCCCTTGCTGTTCTGGCTTCTGGGATAGCTGCGCAGCCTGCATTCGCTCCATAAGACGCACACACATTTCCCCTTACTATCTAGGAGGGGGAAAGTGCGTCTTATAGAGTGAAAAATATGCTACATTGCAAACTTTTATATCAAGGATGGGTAGTCTTTGCCATCACCCCTGAAATTCCATCATCCCTGACCATTGGTCATGCTGTCTGGGGCTGATGGAGACAGTGTCTAGCAATATTGGATTGGCCACAAGTTCCCCATTTCTACTTTGTATAAATGTGTGTTGACAACATTCCACTTCCCCAGAAATGTTTATTGTAACCCCCCCTCCCAAAATAATGATGATGATGATGATGACGATGCAAATGGCGGGCAAGGAATTAATTTCAGCAGAAAGGTGCATGGAATGAGCCCATTCCAAACTGGGATTTTAATTTGTACTAAGGTAGGATTTCCTTTAATATCTTTTGTGTGTATCATTTAAAATTATTTTAATATACTGTGACATGTCTGCCTCATCACCACATGAATAGGATTACTGGTCTGGTAACTGCATAATACATGATGGCAGAATCCCTGTACAGAGGCTGGTGTATAAATGCAGAAGTGTACCAAAGCTGAATCCATTTATTATGGCCATGATTACTGGGAATGATGGGAGTTGTAGTCAAAACCACCAGGAGGCCAACAGGATGCTGAAGGATAGTCAAGTAAGTCTCTGACCTAATTGAGCCAATGGCTCTATGAAAATATGCACTATTCAAATGTGATTTAACTGGATAACACAGTAGTAGAAGTTTTTCAAATAATTTTTATGATTCAACAGGAAGGTCGGTTGGTTGTGGCTGAGAAAAGCATTGCATCGTATTTGTTAAATAATTTGCAGTAAACACACGTCTTAATTACATCAGAGGCTTAAGCAGATTTGTAAAGCCATTTAAAAAATCAATAGTTAGCTTTTAGGTGATGAATTAATTAATGGAGTGTAAATGTTGAAAGTCCACTTTGGCTGGCATGCGGTCTGACTTTTCATATCATCACTAAGCAGTAAAATTTTAATGTTAATAGCAGTTACAAAAATGGGTCAATTTTTGCCTGGCACAAAGAGACTAAGTGTAGTATACAATGACATTCTGTCGAAAGGGAACATCTTTTTTTGCCATCCTCATCGCAGCAAATCTAATATTGAGGTCACTGGAAGACTTGACTGAACAGGGATTAACCAAAGGTTTTCTGTTGTTGTTTTTTTCATTTTGAAAGATAACATGATTAATTAAATTAGCTGCCAATTAGCTGAAGTGTAAGAAGAGGCACTAAAAACAATGAAATGGTTCACAATAATTATCCATGACAATATTAGTTTCAAATGCTTTCTTCTGTATTATTTACTGATTTTATTTGTGGCTCAGCACATCTCTGTTTCAAGACAGATCTGGAAGCCAGGATGCCAAAAATATCAGAAGAAAGGCTGTCCTTTTGCCATTTCTGGAACATGCAGAAGGTGCACTTGTCCTTATGGGCTTGCATTAGGTTTGTAGTTAATTCTGCAGATGGATGCAGTTGAGATTTGTCTGTAAAACCAGCTAAGTATCTGAAGAAGTTTCAACCAAACACAAAGACGACCTGTCTTTAATACAGTTGAATATAGGTGATTTGACCCCTGTGATTAGTATATACAAAACTATATGGTCATAATTAATTGCCAAACACTCCAGTCTTCTGCGCCTTAATCCTACAACAGTTATTTGTGTGTTTTGGGCAGACAAGAAATGGTGTGATTTAAATGTGCTCTCATGAATGGAGGCAAATAGTTCTTTTCATAAATAGGCACACCACCCAGTGGCCAGCTCCCCTCTTTCTTGGGAACGTGTCTATAAGCAAATTGTATAATACATTGGTTGGTTAGGCAGGTGGCTCAAGAACATTTTCTGAAGGTCACAGTAGATGGGATGGTAAACAGCCATATTTTATAAGTGTGTGTGGTATTTCAGAGTGAAAAGGCTCCATGGGCAAACTGAACGTTCCTTGCAACCATCACTTCATGGTCCTGTAGCCTGGTCTTCCTGTTTCCCCCTCAAGAGATTTTCTCCAACTGATATAATTTCTGGTAATGGAACAGGGCTGAAGAGAAAAGCACTGATGGGACAGAGGAAGGCTGCAGGGAGCTAAACCATGGGCTGGGGTGGGTGAGTACCACCTTCATCCATGCTCCTTCTTTTGTGGAAAAATCTTACCTCCCCCACTTCAAATGGATCTGCTGCTTTGTCATTCATGCCTTGGGTTCCAGGATCCTGACTGTCACAAAACTCCTTTACAGTATTCAGGTGTTTCAAGGATAGATACTGTGTGCAACCATATGAGTTGCATGGAAGAAAGTAAATGTAGATCTCTGGTATGTGGTGATAAACAGAGAGGCAGGGAGGGGGGTGATTCTTCTCCCTCTTTTCCATAATGGCACAACAAAATAATGCATCTGCTTAGAATAAGAAGATCTTAGTAAACACAAGCTTCAGAATATTATGAGCAGGACCTTTAACTGCAACAAAGCATCTGAGCACTCATTTGATTCATGCTCCTAAATAAAAGTAGAGGTAATTAGCCGGATACGAATGAATAAATCTATGGAACCTGTTTCTAGCGGCTGCCCGTTTACACAGCTATCTTTTACTAATCTTTGCACAGGAAGAAGCAAGGCCTTGGAAAGGGACAACGCAGTGACACCAGCACCTTCCTTTGCCCTTCAGACTGTTCCTCAAAGCTGTAAGCTCAGAGCTTCAGTCCCATCGATCTTGTTCTGCTGTTTCAGCTGCAGAGAATCAGTGGCTTCCAGCTGTGGCCAGTTCATCCTCGAGATGAAGATGTACAGGTCACCCAGGGTAGTAAAACATTAGGGCTAGCTAAATGTTTAGTGACTTTTAGCTGGTGGTGATGCAAGGGGTGAACAGTTTCCAGATGGTCTGCTTCCAACTGTTCTGCCCTTTTTACTCATCGTGCTGGTTCTGGTAGAATTCTAATTGCTCTCAACTGAGTTGTCACAGGGTGAAATCTAAGAGAGGTTTTAAAAATGTTCATTACTAGTTGCCCATACAAAACAAAAAGTGTGTTCCACCTAAAGAACCTAGTGACACTTCATACCTCTTCTTTATTTATGGTGTTTAACTTATTCCTTCCCTACTGTTAACCTGCCCTTAACTTATATAATGATTGGATACTGTATTTTAGATTATATCATCCAATCCAGGTTTGGTTAGAAGTACCAGGCCAAGAAAGTTGGCAAGGATGATGTTGGAGGAGAAACTAATTAAAGAATGCACATTACGATGTCAGACACTAATGAAGTTGGCTACATGTTACTCTCATCATATGAGGCTTGTAAACTCATTCACTAGGCATGTTCCGTTAATGAGCATTGCAAGGGTCAGTGGCCAGCTTTGCCATCTGCCTATGTACATTCATATGAACACTTGAGAAGAGCCCCTGTATGCTGATAGAGCATGAGACTCTTAATCTTAGGGTACTGGGTTTGAGTCCCAACTTGGGCAAAAAAATATTCTGCATTGCAGGGGGTTGGACTAGATGACCCATGTGACCTCTTCCAATTCTACAATTCTATGATGATTATATGTACAATGCCGATCAGGTGTTGTACACAGAGGGAGGGATGGAGTTCATTCATTACACACATTAAGCAAGTGAGAGCTTTGCTTGTTGAGAATTCTGAAGCTCCCCTGCCAGAAGAGGAGAAAGGTTGAAGGTATAGAAATATGACTGCAAAGTAAATAAGGAGCCATTGGCTACTTCCATGCTGAGCATTTACTGTGGAAAAAACAAACACTTTATTCACTTAGACCGCATCTGCATGATACATATAAAGCAGTATCATACCAATCATGGCTACCCCCCCCCACACACAAAAAAAAGAATTATGGGAACTGTCATGGCTGCTGAGTGTTGTTATTGAACCCGGTTTCCCTCACAGAGCTACAATTCTCTGGGATGTTTAACAGTCAATCCCTCTTTCCTCTGACAACATTTAAAATATCTGCTGCAAGGTGTAGTGCTGACCAATCAGTTAGGACACCTGTGAAACCAAGTGGAAAAATAGAATATATATATATATACACATATATGTGAGTGTGTTTGCACGTGCATATAGAGATATTTAAATATTCAGATGGCTGTCATATGGTAATTGCGTGTTTTGCATTACAGTTTAGCCAGTTGCTTTTAGAGAAATTTGTGTCCACCATGGAAATGAAGACACAGATGTACTCAAGGGACAGTTGCAAAGCCAAATGTGAGCAGATTGTCATCATTCTCTGTGATACACACAGAATTACAACTGTATGTGCCCTCCTGCCCTACTTTCCCTTTCCCCCAAGACTCTATAGAAATGCATTTTTAATCAATGTCAATTGATTCCAGATTAAAAGTGGCTGGGATGCACTAGATAAACAAGTGATTAAGAATGGAGACCTTATAGTTGAGTGGTAGGCTTCACTTCATTGTCACTATCGTTCAGTCATCAGAAAAGTGAGCCCAAAGCAAAAGTACTTAGATGAGAAAAGGAATGTGATAGAAAATTAACTACTAGGTGAACTGTACTTACTTAGCATGCTTCCAAATGGGTGTTTATTGTGGGATCGGTGGTCCTCATGCTTGCATTTATTGATTTTTTTAGCAGTGTTCACATGATGTCATTGGCATCAAAATGCCAGCCCATATATCCTCCATTTAATCCAGATTGACCCTTTCTGGGGTAAAATGATGTGTACAAAAATACACATACTAGGATAAGGTAAACATTAAAATGCATATATTAGGAAAAATTGCTGTGCAAAAATGTAAGGTAAAGGTAAAGGTACCCCTGCCTGTACGGGCCAGTCTTGACAGACTCTGGGGTTGTGCGCCCATCTCACTTAAGAGGCCAGGGGCCAGCGCTGTCCGGAGACACTTCCGGGTCACGTGGCCAGCGTGACATCGCTGCTCTGGCGAGCCAGAGCCGCACACGGAAACGCCGTTTACCTTCCCGCTGGTAAGCGGTCCCTATTTATCTACTTGCACCCGGAGGTGCTTTCGAACTGCTAGGTTGGCAGGCGCTGGGACCGAGCAGCGGGAGCGCACCCCGCCGCAGGGATTCGAACCGCCGACCTTTCGATCGGCAAGTCCTAGGCGCTGAGGCTTTAACCCACAGCGCCACCTGCGTCCCAGTGTGCAAAAATGTACTTAGTGGCAAAAATTGCATACAAACCTACATTAAGAGAAAGTCACCTGAAAATGCTGATGAATTTTCATGGGGAGTTTAAAAAATATTGTAAATCTGTGTGGACAATATTGTAAACTGAACTGAAGACTGGGAAAAAGAAAAACTGAGAGAAATCAAAATATAAAATGATAACAATATAAAACAAAACAAAAAAAATGCAAGAAAAGAGGTTCAAACACATTATTTAACTAAGCTGTCATATATATATATGTATAAAATTTACAGTGTGTATATGTTAAGGGGAATGTCAGGGATGTGTATACCTGTGAAAAGATCCAAGATTTAGAACCTCAAAGCCAAAGTGAGAGCATTTGGGTCAAAATTAAGGGAGAGAAGAATATCAGTGACCTCATTGTGGGAGTTTACTATAGATCACCAAGCCAAACGGAGGACATAGATGATGCCTTCCTGGAACAGATGGCCAAGCATGCATAAGGAAGGGAGATTGTAGTAATGGGGGACTTCAGTTACCTGGATATTTGTTGGATGTCAAACTCAGCCAAGAGCATAAGGTCAAACTGATTCCTCACTGGCCTTGCAGACAACTTCATTGTCCAGAAAGTGGGAGAAGCAACAAGAGGAACAGCCATTTTAGATCTGGTCCTAACCAATGTTGATGACCTGGTTAGTGGGGTAGAAGTGGAAGGATCATTAGGCGCGAGTGATCATGCTCTTCTGAAGTTTACTATACAGCGGAAAGGAGCAGCCAAGCATACTAGGACTCAATTTCTTGACTTTGAGAAAGCCGACTTCATAAAACTTAGGGAAGTGCTGGGTGAGATCCCATGGACAGTAATACTAAAAGGAAAGGGAGTTCATGATGGCTGGGAGTTTGTTAAGAGGGAGATAGTAAAAGCACAATTTCAAGCAATACCAATGAGACGGAAACATGGAAGGTGCCTAAAGAAGCCAGGGTGGCTATCTAAAGAACTTTTAACTGAGTTAAGATTAAAAAAGGATGTGTACAAAAAAATGGAAAAGGGGGGAAACCACCAAAGAGGAATTCAAAGAAATAGCCAGCACGTGTAGACACAAAGTCAGAAAAGCTAAAGCACAGAATGAACTCAGGCTTGCTAGAGAGGTTAAAAGCAACAAAAAAGGCTTTTATGGGTATGTTCGTAGCAAAAGGAAGAACAAAGAAACAGTGGGGTCACTCAGAGGAGAAGATGGTGAAATGCAAACAGGGGACACAGAAAGGGCTGAACTCCTCAATGCCTTATTTGCCTCAGTCTTCTCCAATAAAGAAAACAATGCCCAACCTGAAGAATTTGGAGCAAATGATTCAGCAGAGGAAACACAGCCCAGAATAACTAAGGAGATAGTACAAGAATACTTGGCTAGTTTAGATGTATTCAAGTCTCCAGGGCCAGATGAACTGCATCCAAGAGTATTAAAAGAACTGGCAGATGTGATCTCAGAACCACTGGCAGTCATCTTTGAGAATTCCTGGAGAACAGGCGAAGTCCCGGCAGACTGGAGGAGGGCAAATGTTGTCCCTATTTTCAAAAAGGGGGAAAGAGAGGACCCAAATAATTACCGCCCAGTCAGTCTGATATCAATACCAGGGAAGATTCTGGAGCAGATCATTAAGCAAACAGTCTGTGAGCACCTAGAAAGGAATGCTGTGATCACCAACAGTCAGCATGGATTTCTGAAAAATAAGTCATGTCAGACTAACCTGATCTCATTTTTTGACAGAATTACAAGCCTGGTAGATGAAGGGAATGCAGTGGATGTAGCCTACCTTGATTTCAGCAAGGCATTTGACAAGGTGCCCCATGATATTCTTGTAAAGAAGCTGGTAAAATGCGGTCTTGACTATGCTACCACTCAGTGGATTTGTAACTGGCTGACTGACCGAACCCAAAGGGTGCTCATCAATGGTTCCTCTTCATCCTGGAAAAGAGTGACTAGTGGGGTGCCACAGGGTTCTGTCTTGGGCCCGGTCTTATTCAACATCTTTATCAATGACTTGGATGATGGACTCAAGGGCATCCTGATCAAATTTGCAGATGACACCAAACTGGGAGGGGTGGCTAAAACCCCAGACGACAGGATCACACTTCAAAACAACCTTGACAGATTAGAGAACTGGGCCAAAACAAACAAGATGAATTTTAACAAGGAGAAATGTAAAGTATTGCACTTGGGCAAAAAATAAAATAAAAAATGAGAGGCACAAATACAAGATGGGTGACACCTGGCTTGAGAGCAGTACATGTGAAAAGGATCTAGGAGTCTTGGTTGACCACAAACTTGACATGAGCCAACAGTGTGACGCGGCAGCTAAAAAAGCCAATGCAATTCTGGGCTGCATCAATAGGAGTATAGCATCTAGATCAAGGGAAGTAATAGTGCCACTGTATTCTGCTCTGGTCAGTGTCCACCTCACCTGGAGTACTGTGTCCAGTTCTGGGCACCACAGTTCAAGAAGGACACTGACAAACTGGAACGTGTCCAGAGGAGGGCAACCAAAATGGTCAAAGGCCTGGAAACGATGCCTTATGAGGAACGGCTAAGGAAGCTGGGCATGTTTAGCCTGGAGAAGAGGAGGTTAAGGGGTGATATGATAGCTATGTTCAAATATATAAAAGGATGTCACATAGAGGAGGGAGAAAGGTTGTTTTCTGCTGCTCCAGAGAAGCAGACACGGAGCAATGGTTCCAAACTACAAGAAAGAAGATTCCACCTAAACATTAGGAAGAACTTCCTGACAGTAAGAGCTGTTCGACAGTGGAATTTGCTGCCAAGGAGTGTGGTGGAGTCTCCTTCTTTGGAGGTCTTTAAGCAGAGGCTTGACAACCATATGTCAGGTGCTCTGATGGTGTTTCCTGCTTGGCAGGGGGTTGGACTCGATGGCCCTTGTGGTCTCTTCCAACTCTATAATTCTATGATTCTATGAATGCCAATTGAGCGGCAAATGGACATATCAATTGGCCATGGTGCTTGTAATCATTCCACGGAAAAGGAACACCACCACCACCAATTTTATTATCTATACTTCACCCGTCTGGAGCTGTTTACAGCCCCGTAATCATTCCACGGAAAAGGAACACCACCACCACCAATTTTATTATCTATACTTCACCCGTCTGGAGCTGTTTACAGCTGAAAGATACACAATGATGCATACCAAAGACCAAGCATGCTCCAACCATACAGGTCTTCCTCAGTGGTTGAATGAAGTATCAATTTGTCTCAGTGAATCTGGCCATTTAGCTATTATGCCTGAAAGAAGTGGTGAAACTACCACTCACTACTCATAACAGTCAAATTGCTGTGAAGAACTAAGTCAAATAAGTGTCAAAGGATTTTGATTACAGTTAGAGCGCTGGATTCAACTAAGTGGTCCTGCTAGCGGAAGCAGGTATGAGAACTTCAGCTATCGAAATGGGACTCTCCCCACCTTCTATTCCCTACCGTACCCCACCCCAAACTGTTGTGGGTTGGTGTCAGAAGAAATAGGACTAGTTAACTAGCATAGGTTCATTCATTTCAATGGGTATACTCTGAGTTGAATGTAGTTTGAATGTAGGCTTAGCTGAATGTAGTTTGGGGCATCTTCTAATATTCTTTTTATAAACATCAGCTACGATTATTGCTTGTCACATAAGTTTGCTCAATCCTAATGGATTAAACCATTTTGTCCTGAATTCGGATCTTTGCTATATGAAGCTGTCTCAGGTAAGACATTCCTTCCTCTTACTCTTTCAGTGACCTCTTTCAGATATTGCAGAGGCTCTTAAATCCTATATCCTTCGCTGCACAGGAATGCTATATTTAGAATCGCTACACATAAGCATATCTATATCCTGTTCTTTTCTACCCTTGAACACTTACAAGAGACTTCCTCTGATTTGTCACTGTTGAGTGCGTTCAAACAGATGCAAGCTATTTTGGACATTTTTGAAATATATATTTGTACAGCTTGACAGTATTCCTGTACACTTCATTTTCCTTTTGACGTGTTCCCAGAGATACAACCCCCTCCCCACCCTGTATATTCAGAAAGGCAAACTCTGATCCTTTCTACATTGCTAGTTACTCCCCTACAGAGTACCTAGAAGTCAACTAGTTAATTTGCACCAGCTTTCCATGACACTAGTGCACTAGAAATATTGTTTGGGTAATGTCTGTGAGTGGTAAAAATGGTGAAAAGCACTTAGCAGTTGATGAATAAGGCCACCGTAACTTTCAATTGGGTTTATATATCCGAAGGCCGGATTACTAGTATAACCCCATGTATAATATTCCCATTGCACTGTGGTTAGTTTTAGTGGAACTCATTTCCATGTTGGTGTGTCTTGGGTTACAGAGGCCTTTCATCTGTGGCATATTGCTCCAAATGAGCTGCTTTCCTGCCCTGTGAGAAGTCTCATCTAAGAAGCTGCTCCAGTCACAATAGGTAAGATGTGATGGCCCCCAGTTTGGATGGCCTTAAGAGAGGATGAGAAACATTCATGAAGGAGGCTATAAGGGCCAAGAGCCACAGTGGCTATGCTCTGTCTCCACTGTAGGAGAGCACTGTTCCTCTCATGTTCTGCTTGTGGGCCTCCCATAGGTTGGCCACTGCAAGAGCGCTGAACCAGATGGACCTTTGGTCTGACCCAGCAATGTTCTCCTTAGGGTGTTAAGTTCCTCAGCTGCTGCGTAGATTTTTTTAAAAAGTCAAATTGATAAGATAACCAGCATTTTTTCCCTGCTATTCTCACGCATAGCTGCCACAATGACAGGAAGTGCATTGTGCCATTTGCTCTCACTCTGTGTTCTTTGCACCTTTAGCCATCTCACACTCATTAGTGAGTCTCTTGAGGTGGTCTACTTAACACCTCATTAAAAATATGCCTGGATGATCTCTTTTCTCTCTGTTCTTCACATGTCAACAAGTCATTTTCTGCCCTAGCCACTCTTCCTACCCCCTTTGCACATGCGGCTCTTAGCAGCCTAATATTTGTCAATCATCAGGTATATTATCGGGCACGATTTCCTTACCCTGTTGTCATTAACAATCTCCTCTGCAAGATTCCGCGCTGTGTTCTTATTCCTGTTGAAGGAACATTTCTATTAACTGTTAGACTTGGGAAGAGTAAGAGTGTTATTCAGGCAGTCTGAATTATGCTGAGGCCTTTCTTTGCAATAAATACATTTGAGCTTCTTTGTAATGGAAGGATCGTAAACATATTCCCAAGCATTTTTAATTCTGCACAAACTAAGTTCACTTCTCTCTGTAGGAACATTGCCTGTCATTCAGTTTCAATCTTTCAACACCCACTGCCTTTCTGGGACCCACAAACATTAGCCTGGGTTCTTCAAGTATCAATTTCCCATGCAGGGAAGGGTTGAGACCCAGTAATCCCATAGGAAAATGATGCTACTTGCTACAAGGTGTACTGGTGAGGGCCTGCAAGATGAATCCAGGCTGTTATGGAGGAATAAGTGAGCGAAGACTGGAATTGTAAACGTCACTTGACTGTGGCACCTGCCAGAACTGATAGCTGCAACAACTATCAGACCACCCATTGAGCTCTGCTGCATAAAATGGGCCCGGAAGCATGTTATCCCATTCCTTGCATGTTTGGTACCTACCACAGATTCCCAGACAGTGTTAAACAACAACAGTTGCATGACAATTTGGCCTGCTATAAGACGCATGCACTAAAACACTTTTTCACATGGAACCTTATTCTGTTCATGGGTCAAATTTGAATCCCATAAGGCACCTCAGGGGAAGGGATATAGCTCAGTGGTAGATCATCCACTTTGCATGTAGAAATTCCCAGGTTCAAACACAGCATCTTCAGGTAGGGCTATGAGAGATGCTGGTACCCTGACATCCTGGAGAACCACTCCCAGCCACTATAGTTAGTGAATGAGTTAGATGGACCAGTGGTGCGACTCAGTAGAAGTCAACTTTCCATGCTCTTGTCTGTATGAAGGGAAGTGGGTACACTTTCTGCTACAAAGTTTACAGTCTGATTGCAGGCCCTTTACACTGCACTTCCACCCTGCTGAAATACTTTAAACATTCCTTCTCCCACATTATAAGTTGAATACTTAGAAAGAGAACGGGCTTGGTCAAGTATAATGTCTGGGCTTTATCCATCGCTGCTTAAACTGGGCCTACCTGTGCATGTTAGCAGTGAATCTTCAAAGAAAACTGCCCATAGTTAATTTTGCGGTAACTTCCAAGTGGAATTGGTTATTGCTCAATGGTTAGCTTTTTAAAAAAGAAAAAAAGGTGAAAGACTTGCATTCAGAGTGTCTGATTGCTATAGTTTCTGCATCATTAATTATGCCAGAATAAGCAGCTCACTCCTAGGCCTGTATCACAGCAAGAGGATAATGAAAAGGAAAAATATTAGCATAGCAAATGTCTACTGGACTGTGCTTTCTATCTCTTTCACTATCTTGCTTGAAGTGGAAGCTACAAAGTGTTGCTGTTGCCACCATCTCCGATTAATGGCACCCATTATTCATGGGAGGGCAGCAGAGGTCAGTTCCATGGGCTTTGTGCTGAGAACCTCACTATTCATCCTTTATAGTCTTCCGGATTGTGAGCTGTGGCAAATGGATTAAGGGAAGAGTCTATGAGCCTGTTCCTTCTCACTGAGATATAGATTTGACCTTCAGTTGTCCTTGTTTTTATTGTATGATTTTATGTGTGCTTCAGATAAGATTTTTTTTTTTTTTTTAAAGCAGGCTTCGAAAACAGCACAGCACTTTGGTTTGGTTTTTGCTTTGAAATCCTAAGCGTGTGGTTAAGCGAGGGTAGCTGGTCACAAGTTTCTGATGCTATTTTCTGAATACAGAGTCTCTCCCCCTCTCCACTGTTTTAGTAATCAGATGAACTGATAGCTGAGCTCCTCCATAGCAAGCTCCAAGGATTGGGAGGCAACTTTGTTTATTGCATGCTGTTCCTTGGCCAAAGGGCTGAAATAAAAAGTCAGACATGTATGTCAAGTTGACCACTGGGAGAATTTATTGTTTAACCCAAAATTACCGGCAGAGGAAAACCATTAACGTGAAAGCTGTCAAAACTTAGATGAAGCTTGGAGCCATTAGAATGACCGAGCCTCTTCCTGGGAAATGGGGGAAGCACCTCTGTCTTTCCCTTTCCCTGGCCCCTGCAACAGAGGCTTTGGGCGGCATTCATCACCTTCAAAGGTGGCTTAGAGGGTCACCTACCTGCCCTGCACATAACAGAAGGGGGGCAAACCCAAACGCTAGTCTTGTCCCCATGACACAGAACCAAGTCTTGCAGGGCCTTTGGCAGGTCCAAAAGAAATATACAATTACCAACACTGTAGAGGTCTGTCTCAGCATGCCAATACAGTTCAACTCTTGTATGGCAAATATCTGTGTGGTTGGTGACCACCCCCCCCCCTTCAGAATTGAGCAGGACCAGCTGAATTTCCCAAGTAAACCTATTAATACACATAGAGTCCAAATATTAAATCATGTGAGGCAAAATGTCATAACAAACAATAGGGGTGTCAGGCCAATGCTATCGGATAACCTCAAAATCCCTGGAGGCCCGCAGATTAAGGAGTTTTCTTTTCAGAAGCCCAGTATCATTACCTCCAAGGGGAATGACCAACATGTGCAGAACATCTTACTGAAACAAGCCAGGTGGGAGCCAATTGCACTGTATTTCCCATTGACCCAGCAACTGCGTTGTAGCTCACTGGCTAAGACCCAACTGGGTCCCAAAGCATATCCTTGCTCAAAGGATCATACCACAGCCATAGATAAGGACGTGCACCCATCCATCAACCTGTAACACAAAACAGAGCTGAATAAACTGCCTAGGATAGGCCTGATATATTATTTATTTTCTGTGTGCAGATATGGGTTGTTTTGGTTTTAGGAGAATAAACACAGCCTCTGCTCACATTCTGAAGCAGTACAATCCAAACCACTTGATCCACTTCAAATCCATTTTGACATGGATCAAACTAGAAGTGAGAGGAAAACCAGACACACTGGTTGCTTATGTGTTTTCCCCATTCATCCCCAAGGCAAAGTGGGTAGGAGGGGTTTCATTTGCATGCCAAAAGTCTGTCCTGTCTCCTACCTTGTCACTTCCTCTACATTTTGTTGCTGTAGGTTAGGGATTGGAGATCTTTTCTGGACAACTTGTTGGATCTTGAGCTCCCTAATGGGTCACTTTGATGGGTACACTGGTCCCCCACTTGTCAGTCACCTAACATCACTATGACATCTGGTGACCAGTTCAAAGGGGATTACTATCAACGCCAACCAGCTGTTTGGCACCGAAAGTGAGCCTCTTTGAAGACATGCTTTCAGCACCAACCAGCTGATTGGCAATGACAGCACACCTTCAAAGCAGCTCGGTCCGAGCCTTGCTTTGTCTGACTGCAGGTGCTGCTTGTATTTTTCCTCTGCAGACTGGCAAAACTGACCATATTGACCAGATGGAAACCTCCTCGGCTTCAGCAAGGTGGTCACATCACCTTCAGCAATGTGATATGCCTTCAGAACACAACTCACCACATCCTGGGAAAGTGTCATGGTTGGAATGAGTGGGGATTCTGGAACAGTCACATGACTAGACTTGTTTAGCTTGCAGATCTGTGTTGCATGGTATGGAAATAGTTGACTGAATCATCTGTATTTTAAAAAGCAGTAGAACACACAAAATGAGAGAACCTGTTGCTGCAATCAATGTGTTATTTCTCACTATTACTATTGATTGAGAAAAGGGATTCACCATCTTTTTAGATTCTGCCTCCGCTTCGCTCTGTCTTATGCTGTTACTAGCACTGATAGTGTGTATTTGATATGTTTTACACAATCAGTTTTAAGGAATAGCTAGTGCTCCACAGGGGAGAAATACATATGTACTCAGTATAGGGTTTCCAATGATTCTGAGAATAAACTATAGGCAACTACAGCTAGCTAGTTTGACTACAAGCTGATTTGCAATATTGAAATAAGCTATTTCAGTGATTGTTTGTTGAGGTTTTTGAATAATGCATTCTTACATAATGCATAAGAATTACATAATTATGCTCAGGTCATCAAATGGGAACTTCTAATAAAAATTGTATATACAGTTGGATGCCAGTGATAAAGTCTTTTGACTTTGGTATTTAAGAGCATAAACTTGTCTACTAGGTTCATACTATTAAGAGAAAATAATTTACCCCATAAATATCTAGGTTCTTTCTTTTACATAATGAAAGGACATGATCATAAGGATGCTCAAGGATGTCATTTCCAACATACCACCCTAATTTGGACTTCCAGCAATGACAGCAACTTTTTTTTTTAAGAATAATTTTTTATTAACCGACCAATCACATCAAATCAAACCAAATTACATAAATTCCAAATTACACAGCCAAATTTTAAATTTTTGTTGGGGGTACCCATATTTCAAGTTCCGAAGGGATCCAATCAACTTCTTGCTTCTTACTGCTGTTTTAATGTCCACAAATCTAACCTTATGATGTTCACAGTACTATCCAGTCCTTTCTTATTATTTTTCCACATCTCTTGTTGTTATTTTCATATATTTTTCCTTTCTCTTTGTGACCTCTGATAGTCTCCGCAAGCTGGTTAGAACAGTTTGTAATCCTGCGTGGATATTTTTTTTTTTATCCAGTAGCCATATCCAGACATTTTCCATATAACATCACTTCCATACATCAAAACAGTCTTAGCGTCATTAATCTTTACCAATCTGCCTCCTTTCTCAAAACCTCTGAGGAGATTCACTAGGAATGCAGTCTGAAAACAAATCCGTTCTTCCTCCCGGCTATAAATCCTTTGGCAAGATGGCGACTCCGAATTAATTGCTGTGCCATTCCCAAAAGCTCTTATTGCTTCTCGGTCTCCATAAAGCATACTTTTGGTTAAAGTTTATCTCCACACAGACCTTAATCATCCTGCTTGGTTCAGTTCAACCAACAGTTCTAATAAGGAGGGGTTCTTGTAAATCACATAGAAGGAAAGTAAAAAAGGTGTCCCCCCCATTCAGCCCCGTTGTCAACATACCCCGCCTTTGGTGTATCTTCATCGTAAAATATTCCTGTTTCTCCAGCCCGTCGTCTTCTTTCGCAGAGGTCACTTAAATTAGCAGACTTCACTCCCCTTCCTCACTTGAAATATGTGTATTTGCTTCTTTTGTAATTAATTATTCCAAATTGCTACAACTAGTGTGCGATCAGAGACAGCGTCCAGGAGAGCCGAGGTCCACATGGGGGCATTCTGCCTAGGGCCCTCACCCCCTTCTTTCGAATTAGGGGGTGATTTATGGGCAGCCTCTTAATTACCCCGTGTGGGTCGGAGAGATGGTATTGTCGGCCATCTTCCAATGCGCCCCCTAGTGGCCCCCCGCAATGACAGCAACTTTTGGCACATTTTTAAAGGCAAAGGCATGGAAACAAATCTGGTGCAAATCTCTTTCAGATGTAAGAGTGGACTAGTCAAACTGTGTACTTGGGCAAGTCATCAGTCATCAGTTTTACCTGCTTTTTAAGATAATAGCAGAGGTGGGTGAAATAAGAATTACACAGTTGTTGTAATTCTATAGAAATGGCAAATAGTAAAAAAAAAGCAAAAGAAAAGTAAAACCAATTCCACTTAGACTTATTTTTGACTAACGGTGCAATCCTGTACATGTCTACTCAGAAATAATGCCCACTGAGTTCATGTAAGTGTATATAGGACACGGCAATGTCTTGAAGATTAGAGTGGGGGAGACTAGACTGGAGAGTTTGGTTTGTTTCTCTTCAACTTTCTTGTGCAGCAATAGCATTTGTAAAGGCTGCGCCCAACACCAAAGCAGTTTAATTAAAAAATTTCCTTATGTTCCTAAGCTGCAGGGTATTCCTCCCTCCCCATGTTTGTTAATAAAGAACTCATTTTACAAGGTCAGGATTTTGAAAGCAGTTCTGGCTTCTCTCTTATCTGCTGCAGAGCTTCAAGCGAACGCATGTCAACTATTTGCCTGGTATGCATGCTCTGAATAATCCTGGAATGCACTTATATTTGATATCACAAATGCACATCCATGGGAAAATGAGTTTTAGTCTCAAGGTCAAAATAATTAAGAAATAGCTGGGAGATATGAAGAGGTCTCTGTGTTTACAATGGTACAGTGTGCCCCAGCCTTTGGGCAACCTGGTGCCCTACAGGTGATATGGAGTACAATACCCATCATCCTCAGCATGACTGAGGATGAGAGCTGTAGTCCAAAACATCTCAATATCACGAGGTTGAGGTTATACCCTTTTCTCAGCCTTGATGTTTGGAAGTCTGTTTGGGGATGCCAAAATTCCATGCTGCTTACAGATGTGTAATGGTAATGCTTAGGAGAAGAGTCGGTGGAAGAAGATTGGAAGAAATTTAAAATCTATTTACAGAATCACTGTAAAATTATTGAATGTTAATGACGTTGGAATGAAACGAAGTGGTTCTAGCAATAAGGCAAACTAAGATTATGCAAGAATGGATTGATATTAGATGAAAATATGAAATTATAATATGTGAGGATAAACAATTAAGGGTAAATTAAGAGGGTATGGATTTGCTGAACAAATTTTTAAATGGAATACAAAAAAGGGAGGTGTGAGGAAGTCATGAAAACAAGTTAATGAGTGGTAAGATATTAGAAAGAGGGATTTTTCTTTTTTCTTTTTTCTTTCTACGTTTTATTTTTGATTTTGTATTTTCTTGTGTTTTTATTTACTGTTTTATAACCCCTTTTTTCTCTTTTTTTGGTTAAAACTTAATAAATATTATTTAAAAAACAAAACAAATGTCTGTTTTACACTGGACAAGGAAGTTGGATCAAAGAAGATAGCCCTGGCTATCTGTAATGACATAGCTTGAAATAAAAACAACAGTTTGGGTACCATATGCCTCTTTATCAATCATGTTTACAAAAGGAAGAGATGTCTGTTTGGGGATATACTGAGCAAGATTTTGCTATTGCTGCTCCTTGAGAAGTGGCTTCACAATAAATTGTGCCTAATTCACCCCTCATTTTTATTTGAAAGGCACAGAGTGGGATGACATGTTTAGAGACCTTTGGGTGCTTCAGTTTGGTTGCTTCTTTACCTTTCACCTGAAGGGAAAGCCATGCTCACAGTGGAAATAGCTACCGGATGGTGGTGAGTCTCTGTTTTACTCAAATTTCATATCTCCTTGGGTATGGTTTCAAAAGCAGCTGTCCAAGGTTGAGGGTCAAGATGGAAATTTGGAGCCAGTATATGGAGTTTATAATAGTGGGACAGTTGACAGTATTAAAAATGTATGACCAAGATGCTTTAGCAGTATGCATTAGTGCATTCAGCTTTGAAAGTGAAATGGATAAATCTGCAGGCCAGTGGTTGTGAGTTGTTGTGTTGTCTTGCTTTTAAAATGTTTAGTCTAAAGCATTTTACATGATCCTTCCATAGTGAATGTACTTCTCAAAATTACAACCCAAGCCTCCTCTTCAAAGGACATTATTTATTATTTAGGAAACCCACTCTGCTGTACTCAAAGAAGGACATAGTCAAGGAAAAGAACCAGAGAGCCCCTTGTGGGGATATATTTTATTCTACACCCCACTCAAAATGAGGGGAAATAGATTGCTAAAATGAAAGAAAGACAATAATCATGTGTCCACTAACATCTCTGTTTTGAGAGATGTCATACACACATTTGTGTGTGTAAGTTTTTCATGTATTTTAAAGGCATTCAGCCTCACTGCAATTAAATTCTGAAACTGGCATTTGATGTGAAAAAATTGTGAAGATGATCTGGTGATGTAAAACTGTTGTACACTGACTTTATAAAGGAGTCTGGAAAGAGAAAGGGTGGTACTGAAATGACTGTTTTATTAATAAGTTAGAAAAGCAAGACAGCCAGATCCTAGAATATAGCATTAAATTTCCCAGTAATGGCATCACATGGTATACTTATGTCATTATATAATAGATTACACCATGCCACTTTTTTGTTTATATTGGTGGGAGTGATGTCAGAAGTTGACGTGTGCATTGTTCATGTATAAAACACTGAATCAAACACTCCTTTGTAATTACACTGCTCCAAGTGCAGCAAGGATAACAATTTGCATATTTTAATCTGGAGGTGAGGCACCTCTGTCAGTGTAACAGCTTGGCCCAGGTCAGAAAAGAGAAATAGAGTAGAGGCAAATAATTGAAAAGGCAATTCACAGGAAAATGAAATTTGTCTCATTGTCACTTAAGGTTGTCTTCCCATCTGTCTGGAGGAAGAGAGTCAATTTGCGAATGAAAGAGGCAGGCCAGTCTGCTCTGGGGCGAGGACCAAAGGATAATTTCCTTTTTAATAAAAAGTAGCAATAATATAGGGAGAGAACAGGGAACAAGGACAGAGCTCACACTCTGGCCCCTTCTGAGGGAGATAGCAGGTGTCCTTTGAGGATCCCATATAACAGAGGTCCAGAGTTTATCTTCAAAGACAAAACAAGGCCTAGAGGACAAGAAAGACTTAATGAAATAATTCATTATGACATATGGACATTGAAAGCAAGAGGGCAGAAGTGGATTTACAACAAAATTGAAAGTTTCTCATTTGAAACAGCTGCAGCAGCAGCCTGGTACCTCTGACTTCCTTATAAGGTCTTTCTGACAAGAGTATAATTGAAAGCTTTTTCTCTTCCTTCTTGAACTTGCCAGCATATCTCTCTCTCTCTCTCTCTCTCTCTCTCTCTCTCTGACTGTACTTATCTTTTTTACATCAGACTGAGATGTCATTGTTTTGGGATTAGGGCAAGGAAAGAGAAAGTAAGCTTTTTCATCTTGTATCTAGTTGCACTCTCTGGGTACTAAGGAAAGAACTTTATAAAGTCCACTTGGAATCAGTGAGAGAAGAAGAAGAAGAGTTTGGATTTGATATCCTGCTTTATCACTACCCTAAGGAGTCTCAAAGCAGCTAACATTCTCCTTTCCCTTCCTCCCCCACAACAGACACTCTGTGAGGTGAGTGGGGCTGAGAGACTTCAGAGAAGTGTGACTAGCCCAAGGTCACCCAGCAGCTGCATGTGGAGGAGCGGGGAATCGAACCTGGTTCACCAGATTACGAGTCCACCACTCTTAACCACTACACCACACTGGCTTCAGAGACTGAAGAATGCTGAGTATCTGTCTGGAGTCACAAATTCATAGAACTGTCAAGTTGGAAAGGGCAATGCCTACACATTCATGGGGTGTAGGACTCTTGATAGCTACTAGCCGTGTTGGCCATGCCCTGCCTCCATGATCAGAGGCAGTAATGCTTCTGAATACCAGTTACTGGAAACCACAGGAAGGAAGAGTACTTTTGTGGTCAGGTTCTGCTTGAGGGGTTCCCACAGGCAGCTGGGTGGCCACAATGAAAATGCTGTACTAGATGAGGCATTTTCCTGATCCAGAAGGCTCTTATATGCATATGAGCTGAGATTTTAAATCAGATAAGCAAGTGGTCATTTGTCAGTTAATCCGTATGTGTTTAAATTGTGCTATCTTTGTGGCTTTCGTTAGCAGCCCCTTTTAGCACAATGAAGGCAAGAGTTCTTCTTTGTGTGGTTGACTGATCTTGGTTACAGAATGCTGGGTGTGGGTTGCCCTCTCTTCCAGTAGGTAGGTTCTTCTGCTCATGCCCAGCTAGCAAATAAGTCCCATCATTCAAAGGACAACACTTTGAAAGCATGCTGAATTCTGCTTCCCTTCAGGCAAGATTTTAAAAACTCAGCAATGAAGACAAAAAGAAGAGAACAAATTAAAAATGCAGAAATTACTACTTACAGAAAGCCTGAATGATTCTAGTGCTAGACGTTCTAAATAGCACTCTTTGCTTCAATATATTTGGGGGGTGGGGTTTTTTTTTCAGAAAAGGAGGTGGAACGGTTAATTTGAATTACAAAAAAGTCCTGATAACCCTCCACACATCAATTTACCTGTGAACAAAAAGATTCACACAGAGAAAATGGGATTTGGGACTATTTGATAAATTACTGCAGACTACTTGAATATTCCATTAGCAAAATAATAGCTCGTTATGGAACCCAGAAGAATGTAGTCTAATTATGACAGCACCATCCCTCCCCCACTAAGGGGTAAGAGGAATGCAAATGTTAGAACTGATAGCTATTTAAAAACTGCTTGGTGATAAGCTAGAAAACAAACGGACGAGGGGGCTTATATGATCTACAGCGTTCACAGAGTTTTATTCAATGCTACTTTTTATTTTCATTGGTTAGTATATTCTAGCTAGCTAAAGTTCACACATGCATTACGCATTCCATTTATCCCTTTCTTCCAATATGTGCACACGAGTGTACTCCAGTCATTCCCAGCCTGCTGTGCTCTGGAAATTTGGGACTAATGCCTGCTATCTCTGATCACTGGCCATGCTGGCTGGGGGCTGATGGGAGACCTGGGAACAGCTGCCGAGAGGCTAGAAGCATATATGATTGTGTGTCCAGGGCACTGTGGAAGTTGCTGTAAGTGGGTGCTTTTGTCAATTAAGTATCATGTGCCTTCCTTGTCACCAGACCACTGCCCCTTTTGACAGTCCTGGATCGCTGCAGGTGGGTCGAATCTGATCCAGGGCAATTTGGGGCTGCCTCAAGGTGATCTAGCCAAATTAGCCTGAAGAAGTCTGATTTAGTTTAGGGTCTGGTACCTGGCCAGATCTAGTGCACTTTACTTTTGATCGTGCTTTTGTTAACAGTGGTGCTCTCAGAACAGAATTTGGCAGGTGATTTTGCAAAAGAAGCTCAACAGCCCTATTGTACACAGTGTTTGGTCAGAAAAGTGTGAATTTTGAAGGGTAACTGCATTTCGGTTCATATATTGCTTTGGGAGATGTGATTAGACTGGAAACGGCACATTCCTACTGTAACCTGAAAATATAATTATTTCTACTTTTGAAAATTTGGATAGTCCTGGAAAAGTAACATTATGAAATGGTTAACAGATTATGCAACAGCAATTTGGACACCAGTCTAATTCATGCTTCCTAGAAAGGGTTTTCGAGAAATACTTGAAAAAGCAGCTCTACATCAGTATTATAAATGATATGCATTGCAGCACATAACATGTCAATTTCCTGGAGTATGAATAGAAATGTCCAATATGATGAGTTAATGAATATGTAACAAATTGCCCTTCTGTTGCTCCCTGGGAAAAAATAGTCATATTTCTTCCAACCTGCAAGGATTTTAAGTTTCTTCTGTGAGGTGCCAGAATGTTAAATGTGACATTCAATAAACCACCTAGGAGAAGCTAAACACTGCTAATCAAGCCATTTAATCTTTTAAAGTTAAGAGCTTCTGTGGGAGAATAGAATGTGTAATTAATAACTCAAGCTGGGAAAGTATGGCAGATTTTTTTCCATTAAAAAAAAGATCTAGATGTAGTGTATGGATTTTTTAAATTGGATGAAAACTTCCAATATTATGACATATAGAACATAGTCTCAGCAACTGGAATTCTGCTATGGTGTCATCACTGCAGATACTGAAGGAATGGCGAGAGTTATTCAACGACACTTAAAATCACTTCCGTGTTCTGTATTTCTTAACACTCCTCCCAGTTTTCAAAGTGAAACAAGAAGCTATTGCAAGGGGAAGTCGCAATAGCTTTCCTTCTTCCTTTCAAATGGAAAGGGATTTATTGAAGATGAGCCCACCCAGAGAATGCACAGAAAACAACAACTGTAATACAATACAGTTTATGGAGGGGAAAGGAAAATCCTACAGGAGGCCTGGCAGCAGCATCATAGCCGAGGTTGGGTGGGTGTTGGAGCCACCACCTGAAGCAAATGGCTTCACCTCACCTTGTGCATGGGGCCACCCCTGTAGAACACTTCTTCTGGTCCCTTTGCAGTTCAGATTCATGAGCAGAAGCTTTCCCAGGTCAACACTTGCAGCTGATTATTGCATTGGCCACATTAGCTGGGAAAGCCCCACTCTGCATAATTATGAAATAAATAAATAAGGACCCCAAGCTAGGGTAGCCAATATGGTGCCTTCCAGATGTTGTTGGCCAATAGGGATGATGGGCGTTGTATCCTAACAACTTCTGGAATTCCAACTACCCCTGGCTTAAACAGAGGCTGCTCCCCACTCTCTTGAGTATGGCTCAGCCGAGGAAGTGCTTTCCTTGCAGGAAATATAACATACTTTTGTTTGGAATGATTTTTCTTGTTTTCCTTTTAAGCACAAATGAAGCAAATGTCTGAATTAAAACATGCAGAAGTGTAGATTTTTAGACTTTGAGCGCCACAGACACTGACACCGTGGAAAGGAATCTGTCTATTGCTGGTAAGCAGTGTTAGGAACTGCAGACAATGGTATCTTAATCAAAATATTTATTACTCCTTGTGCTGCTACGGTGGTCCACAGTCTCTTTTGCTATCTAGGCAACAACATGTAGCTGACAACAATGTGCTGTACAAGACAAGTCTGATTACAATAGTAATAATAAAATGACTCAAGATAGGAGGCCAGACATACGCAGAAGATGATTCATAACTTAAGCATAATTCTACCAGTAACTGTAAATGTTGTGATCGTTTTTAGGCAGCGCAGGGGGTACTGGAGATTATAGACATTGTATAATGTGTCTGATCCAAACCCCACTGACATCAGTGGAAACCATCTAATTATTCCAGTGGCTTTTAGGCCACAAATGCATAGCATAGATGTTTCTATTTCCTTCCGCCCTCTATAGGCTTACTTGAATTTGTTTTAAAGTCAAATATACAATAACAGCTGTTTAAATTATTTCCGCATGGGTGAGGGAAATAAAATTTTAATTTTAATTTATTTTATTTAATAAAAGAAAATGTATTACATTTATTTATTAAATGAAATTAAATTTTATTTATTTACTTGGTGTCCAAAATACACTGCATTTTTAAAATTTTTTGGGCGTTTTTTAAATAAAGGGGGTAAGCTGAAAACCACTACTCCTCTCCCCCAATGATTCCGCAAAATAAATAACACACAAACACGATAAAAGCAAATGATTTACTTGAGTGCAAAATGGTTCCTGAAAGCTCCTGTAGAAGTAAGTTAATAAATTAGTTCACAACCATCACCAGCCAGCTGGAAATAAACTGGGCCACTGCTGGGGAACCCAAGAGAAGCAGGAGGCATGGAAGAAGGTAGCACTGGGCCACCCACATAGGAAGCAGTGGGGCAAGGCAACCCATAGCAGTGGGTTATCCACAGCACTCTTCAGCAGTGAATCATTCACTCCTTTTTGGAGCATTCCTGGTATGAGAAAATCCAGACTGAAAGAAGGGAAGGAAGTGGTTTGGTGGAGAACATGATATGGACAATGAGGAATTAATGGAGGTGCCGGAAGCTTACTATCCACATCCAATGACAGTATGGATGAGCCCTAAGTCCTGTCTGAAGAGGTACATCTCTTTGTATGTCCCTAATCTTCTAACATTCAGATTCGTTGGATGACCCCCAGGCCCTAGTATCATGAGAAAGGGAAATTTCTCTATATACTTTCTATATAAAAGGTAAAGGGACCCCTGACCATTAGGTCCAGTCATGGCCGACTCTGGGGTTGTGGCGCTCATCTCGCTTTATTGGCCGAGGGAGCTGGCATACAGCTTCTTGGGTCATGTAGCAAGCATGACTAAGCTGCTTCTGGCGAACCAGAGCAGCGCACAGAAACGCTGGAGCGGTACCTATTTATCTACTTGCACTTTGACGTGCTTTTGAACTGCTAGGTTGGCAGGAGCAGAGACCGAGCAACAGGAGCTTACCCCATCATGGGGATTCGAACCACTGACCTTCTGACTGGCAAGTCCTAGGCTCTGTGGTTTAACCCACAATGCCACCTGCGTCCCCTACTTTCTATATACTGTGCATAATTTTGTACATAGTTTTATATCATCCCTTGCTTGCCTTTTTTTTCTAAATTAAATATCTGAAATGTAACTTCTCACTTCCAGCCCCATGCTCATTATGACTGACGTTTTCTGACGCTCTTCCAGTTCTACAATATTCTTTTTTTGAGTTGTAGCAATCACACAGCACAGTGTGGGCGCATCAGAGGTTTGTTTAATGGCTTTATGATATTGGCAGCTTTATTTTCAATCTCTTTTCTAATGATCCCTGACATGGAATTTGCCTTTTTCACAGCTGTCACACCCTGGGTCAACATCTTCATCATCCTACCTACTATGACTCCAAGTTCTCATTGCCTGGTCAGTCAAGTTCCTATGTGTTTATATGAACTTATAATTTTTTGCTCCGATGTGCATCACTGAATCATTGCTTACACTCGACTATGTTCACCATTTTTAATGATTGTTATTTACTCGGGTAAAGAGTAAATAACCCCCAGTTTGTCTTACAACCCTGAATAATTTGATGATATTTGACTCCTTTTGTATCAGTTCCATTCACAGGCTCTGGTTTTGTTCAAGTCACTCCCCCTTAAGCAATCCTGGCTGCAGATCTTAGTTTTTGGCCATTATAAGCATGCGTTACATGAGGGGCAGCCAACATAGTGCCTTCCAGATTTTTGAATTTTTTTTTTGCCTATTAAATTTGTATGCCGCCCTTCATCCAAAGATCACAGAGCAGTCCACCACACAAAAATACAAAATGAAAACACAAAATGCATAATAAAACAAAAGCAAAGCAAAACAATAACCCCCATTAGCTGGTCATGCTTCCTTTAGCTGATATTTTGGGTATGAGGAGTAAGTCTGACCGTCTCATGAACCCTCAGCCATATCTTCAAGTTTTAGAAAAAGTATGGCAATCTTTCCTTCTTCCCGTTGCTTGCTGCATGTCTCTGCCCTTGACAGATCTGCCTGGACCAGCCTGGAAAAACTTCAGTATTGAAAGAAAATATGTTATTCACAGTATTTCTGGCTAAGCCAGAGTGTTTCCTTTTATAAACATTTGAGCTGAAAGCATGAGGTGCAATAGTGGGAGCCTTGTATTTGTTGCCTATGTATTCAGGGTCTTCTCTGAAACCGGCAGATGCCATTTTTCTGTTTCAGCTAAGTACCTGGCTGTAAGCTGCAGGGCACATTCTTGGCTTTCTCTAATGAAGTCAGCAAAAGTTCAATTCTCTGCCGTTCTTCCCTGGCTCTTCCTTTGCTTATGTACCCATTTACCTGGGAATCTAGTTCACACTGATTGCCTTGCAACTAGGGACAGACAGACCCTTTCTCCATTTTTAAAATTACTTCTCCACTTCTCTGCAGCTATTCAATTAAAAAAACACCAACCTCATGAAAATTCTTCAGCGTTTTAGTGCAAAGTTCTCTTAACACATATTTTTAACACACATTTTTGTGTGCAATTTAGACAAATATACAGTTCTTGCAAATAATTTCCCCCTATAGGGAAAACATTTCTGCATGTTGTTATTATTATTATTATTACTACTAATTTGTGCATTTATATGCATACCCTAGTACATGCAATTTTGTACACATTACTTAGTTGGAGAACTACACTGCAAAATCCAGAGAACTGCAAATCTTGAAAGAGGGCTAGGTTCTGGTTCAGACACTGTTTCAGAAAGTGCAAATTTAAATGTGAACAGAGTTGAATTTCTTCCCCACTCCTAATTGCAGCCAATTGTAAAACCATCACATAGCTGCCTATTGGTGCAAATTGATATTTATGCATTTTAAAAAATCCCTTTCATTACAGGCAGATGGGTGAGATCTGCAAAGACTGCCACCAGAAAACAGCTTATTGCAAGCCTTCCTAAATCAGAAGCAACTGCTAGTCTAGAACCCTTCCCTGTTTAGGGAAGTTTTTAATGTTTGATTCTATTTTTAATATTCTGTTTTGAGCCACCCAAAGTGGCTGGGGAAATAAGTAAGTAAGTAAGTAAGTAAGTAAGTAAGTAAGTAAGTAAGTAGCGGCTAGATAGATGCCTCTGGGAAGCAGACAAGCAAAACCTGAAGACAGTAGCCCTTTCCCATTTTATGTCACCAACCTCTGCTTCCATTATTGAAATACTTTATTGTCACTTGTATACAGTGAGATTACACAAGCACCCCCCACTCAGCTCTCTTAGTTTTAATTCCCCTCGTTTACTGAAGCACACCCACCAAACCCAAAAGTCAGTTGCCCTTTTCATTCAGCAGCCTAACAGCCCACTGACAGAAGTTGTTCTTTACCCTGTTGATGCAACTAATCATGCTTCTATATCTTCTGCCCGAGGGCAGGAGGTCAAGAAAGTGCCAGCCAGGGTGTGACTCATCCCTGAGAATTTTCCTCACTCTCCTGAGGCAACGTTCTTCCGCGATGTCATCCAGTGGATTCATGGGACAGCCCATAATATCTTGTGCTGTATTCACCAACCTCTGTAGGCACTTCCTATCTGTTGATGTCAAACCAGCGTACCACACCGTGATGCAGTATGAAAGGACACTTTCTATTGTGGACTGGTAGAAGGAGATCATCAAATGTTGACTGACATTGTTCTTTCGCAATACTCTGAGGAGATGGAGTCTCTGTTGGGCTTTCTTAACCACCTGGGTTGTATTGATTTTCCAAGTAAGGTCTTCACTGAAATAAACTCCTAGGAATTTAAAGAAAGAGACTCTCTCCACACAGCCCTCCCTGATATACAGCGGGGCTAGTTCTCCTCTCTTTCTGCGAAAGTCCAACACTATCTCTTTTGTCTTTATGAAGCTATTGTAATCATGCATTTTGTCCAGCCCTTTAAAAAAGCCACCTAGATGGCTAGTGGTCATTACCACATCCTGAGGCAGAGGATTCCTAAGTTAATCACACATTGTGTGAAACACGACCCCCTCTTGCCTGTTCCGGACCTACTGCCAATACAATTGTTTTGGGTGAAACTGGAGACGGGTGCACTCAACCCACAACTGGCACTGCATAGAGGAGAATGGATGTGAAATAGTTCTCCCTCTCCCTCAAATACATACTTCATTCATGAAACTGTTCTATACTGAGCAACCTGGTCCATGTTCTGGCAATGGCTAGCAGAGACACACACTGTTTGGAGCAGCAGAAAATGCTTGGAGCGGAGAAGGCAAGAAGTTGGCAGGAAAATGGGACAGTCCAGAGGGAAAACCCTGTGTGGCTTCCTCAGTGACAAAGGGCTGCAGTAGATTTGGACGCACTATGGCAGAAAGTGGCTTAGTGATTAGAGTGTAGGACTATGGCCTAGGAGACCAGGATTCAAATCCTCACTCAGCCATAAAGATTAGTAGGTGACCTGGGGCCAGTCACAATCTCTCAGTCTAACCTACTTCACAGGGTTAGGATAAAAATGGGAGGGGGGAGGGTAACCACACGCACCACCTTGAACGCCTCGGAAGAAAGGTGGGCTATAAATGTCATAATATAATTTTAAAAATAGATTGGCATTTCTATGGTCATCTGTTTCTGAAATAATCTTCTGTGTAAAATATATTTTTATTGGGGTTTACATAACAAATTTAAATTCAAACTTTAAACATCAAGGTCATCATTTAGGATTCCCTCCACCCTTCCATGGTTACCATTATCAATCTTTTTTTCCCAACTGCTTCCCTTATTTTCTCCATTTTTTAAAAAAAGAATAATCCATTTTTACCATAGTTTTTCGTACATTACAAGCATTACTCAAATCCCACCAATGTTTTTAGTTGTTTACAGTGTTCTCTTAAGTACCTTATGATTTCCCTCCATTCTTTCTTGAAATTCTTCTCTTCCTGGTTTCTGATTTTCCCAGTCAATTTCGCCATTTCAGCATAGTCCATTATCTTCATCAGCCATTCATCTCCGAAATCATCTTCTGACCAATGATGTTATTCTGGTTTGGAGATGCCATTCCAAACATTGTACCTGATTGCAAAAGGTGCTGGGAATCTGTGCCTGACTTGCAGAAGCCCACATGACACCTGCTGGCTTCCAATAGACTTCCCGGGTGCATCAGGTTTGCAGGTCTCGATCTGTACCTTTCAAATCGTGCCTGCAGGTCTTAAATTTTCAGCGTCGCCTTTTATTATATCTAGTTTATTTAGCACCGGTTGTCAGTTTATTAAAGATCCAAGAGAGGGCTGTGATTTATTATTGAAATTCCACTGCAATTACTTCAGCTCTCATCAGCATTACAATTAAGTTCAATACTGAATACTTTAATGTTATTAGGATATTAATGACTATTAAATGCTGGCCAGCATAATCTGTTATTAAATTAAGCAATAGGCCATGGCTGACTGACTGCTATAATGGATACAGTCACATCTCAAGTGTACAGGGAGACATAATGATAGAGATATTTGAGGGAAAGGAATTAAAATCTGGCTAAGTTTAAGAAGCTGATGGCATTCATTATACACTGGGACAATATAATTGAGGTGACTTTGCATTCCATTTGTGTGAGAACTAGGTTGTACATAGAGATATACACATATGTACAAGCATTGCACACAAGAGCCCTTTGTGTACTGTACTTAGTCTTCTGTTCTTTCTTTGGAGAAAGGTGTTCCTCTAATGTTTGCAATTTCTGCAGCTAATCCTCAGTTTTCTAAAAACTTAATATCACATTCTAATTTCATGATCAGTGACACTGATAGAAATCTCCCATCCAAACATCTGTTTAGAAAAAATTTCCAACAATTTCCTCAAATCCTGAGAATCATATCCTTAGTTTTTGGAAAAATCCAAACTCTTCCCCTGAATTATTACTCACAGAAGGTGAAAATACCCTGAAGCAAAGTGTTCATGAAAATATTTTGAGGAACAACAATGCTCTGAAAGCTTAGGGGTTGCCTTCCTGAGACTTCCGGGTATAGGGCGGTGAATAATAATAATAATGATGATGATTATATAGCTATGTTGAATTAAAATTTCACTATTCAGGAAGAATGTATCCATTAGTTTTGTTGAATCACGCCATTGGAATTTAGGCTCTTCACCACCACCATATATCTGTTCTGCATACAATGGTAAACTGGGCCAGTCAAAATCATTTTCCTACCTGAGACTGAACAGCCAATGGCATCACTTTTCCCCACAAATCAAGGTGCAATAACTGGGCCAAGATACCTTGGCACCTGAGGCAGGAAACCCCCAAAGCACATCTATGCTTTCCTGTCACCAGTCACCTGTCAGTAAAAACACAACAATAATAAATTAAATATACCTGCTGCTCTTTTGCTATATGCAAAATATTCCAACTGAGGTGGCCACCTCACTTTACCTAAACCTAAGGCCGTGTCTTGAAAGATCTGCAGTGTATGTTCTTGGCTATGGCTAAAATCCCCTGTGTGCCTGATTCAAGTGTAGCTTCTACACTGGCACACTGACCTCCAATTTAGGTAGATTTACAGGTCAGTAGGCTCTCCCTCCCCATTTTCTCTTGCTCATAACAGAATTTGCTTTGGTGTGGTAGGGGATGGCAGGATGTTCTTTTTGCAAGGCTGAAGTAATATGGGAATCAGTGGGGCCTACCCAGTGCTTTTTTCTGGGGGGACGCAGGGGTACACATATCTCTAAACATTTTGTGAATCTAAGTTTGGCCTCATTGAGGGGCAGTATTCAATATGAGTAGGAAAATGAGAGTACCCCTAAATTTTTTTTTAGAAAAAAACACTGGGCTTGCCCCTCTTGCTTTTTCTGTTAACCCATCCAATTTTAGAAGAGTGTAGGGCACGCTTCAACTAAAACATCAGGGGGCAATGCTTTTGGCATTAATAAAAGTATCTCCCTCTGCTTTTCAGAAAATAACCCTTGTACAGAAATGGATTGACCTGGGCATGAATTTCATGGACGTTCTAGAAATGCTTTCATAAACCATTTGTTGTAGGAAAACAGAGCATTAAGGTCACCTCCTCGTGACTTTCCACCCCTCCAAAAATGGTTGTGTCACTTTCCTTTTAGGGCAAACATTGTCTAGTTAAATATTTGCTATTGAATAGAATGGGCAAGACTTTTAGCTCGGCTTTGGTTATCTTTCTTGAGTAAATAGCACAATCCCATGTACACTTGTTCAAAAGCAATCCACTGTGTATCTAATAATAAGTGTGTACAGGACTACAGAAAAGAATGATGGGGAGTTGTGGTTTATGGCTTTTAGAGAAAGGCATATTGTACATAATTTGTAGGAACAATCTTTTTTGTAGGTGAGACGTCCCCATGTTCTTGCTACAAATAGATTGGCTTCCACTTACTTAATACCCAGTTGCAAACCATTTAGGATGCTGACTTGCTACAATTTCCCATCCACAAACATAAAAAGTCATTTTGTAAAGAAATAACACCCATGTGTAACATGCCATAATAGATTTTTGCAAGTAGCCTTGCAAAAGGAAAAAAAAGGAAATAGGAAACTTCAGCACTCTGAATCCCATTCTGTAGGGTTCCCATCTCTTATAGAGCATGAACTAGCAAAGGATTGCAGTCATTGTCAAAGCCAAAATGAACCCAACTCTCTGTGTTTTGTAATCACCCGGTCACCTTTGTGGAAGGTTTCGACTTTCCTCTGTTTGTTCAGATGAAGGGGGGGGGGGATCTCTTTTGGCAGCGCAACTTTTACATTAACATGTAATACTGGGTATATCCACAGGCAGCTGGCTGAGTGCTATTTAAGCTGGGTGCTGAACTAGCCGCAGACACTGACAGGCAGTAGTTAAGCTGCTCTTATCTTTTTTCCTCCATGTCACCGATAATGATACTGTAATTCTCTGCAAAGTGGAATCCTTTGGCTGTGTTTTGACAGCATGCTTGTTATTCCAGTGGCCTGCACTGTTCTCTATGTCATTTCCGTTGGATAGTTCTCTCCTCTCCCATCTTTTCATTCCTGTTTCAAGATTTTTGGAAGCAAGTCCTCTCACCCTCCGCTTCATAGTTTCTTGTTGTTGTTTCCCCAGCCCCACCCCGCTAGTGCGTATTGTTCACTTTAAATAAGATCTGCAAACAGCCTATTTAGCTCTTGAATATTATAGCCCATTTAGCACTGTTCTTCTGATTGGGGTGGGGGTGGGGTATCCCTACAGTCACTTCCTAGTGTCTTTCTTCATTTCCTGTGTTTAGATTGAGGGGAATTGTTTTCCAGATCTTTTCTGGAAAATCACATATGCAGCCTCTGCAGCCCGTCAAACCATTAATTCCTGAAATTAGCAGTTATGTCTTTAAATGTTTTTGCATTGTTTACCCAGAAAATAGAAGAGGCCTCCTATTCCCTTATCTTTCCTTTTCTCAAGATTATATTGACTGTCTTCAGCAAGTCTTCACATTCTGGCCATAATAAATGGGACCCTGGTTCACTAAGCTTTCTCTGCTCACACTTCATTAGTTACAAATTTGGCATGGTTCAAGTGTTTCGACTTTTCAGGAAACTGGAACGTCTCCCTCCTAATCTGTAGGAAGAATATAAGTGATGGAATTTAATTACTACAAAATGTACTCCCCTGCCGTCTTCTATGTGGCCACATTTCTACAAACCAGTGTTTTCTAATTTATGTTTCCATCTCTGTGAACTTAGCAAGATATCCATATATGCATGAAGAGCAGCAGTCAATGTAATTACAGCAGCAATTCTGATAAGCACATAGCTATGCTGTTTAGTAATAGTAAGTATTTAGCAAAAGCAGCAGTTTTGCTGTTAATTATGTTTTCTAAAAGGCCATAAGAATAAGAACATCCATTCTGAGTCCTTTCCACCCAGTGTTATGATTTTTGACAGTTGGCACATTTAGATGTTTCTGGAAATTTATAGCATGGGAATAACTCAAAAAGTTCATTCCTTGCCATCCTTTGGCAACTCAAGGCATTAAAAAGCCTTCCAAATTAGGATGGATGTCCTAAATAAACACTCTACATATCTATCTTCCTCGAAACTATTCATTTATCCAAAATTATTTACGGATCGTCTTTCATTGCAGTTTTCAAAGTAAAACCACTGCAAACAAAAAATAAAATATACAAGTGCAATAGAACCGGTGCTAAGGATGGGTGCCTGGTGACGTTTACATTAACAGGCAAGTTTTTAACAAGCAGCGGAACACCTGGGAGGTTGTTCCACAATGAGGGGGCCACCACAGAGAAGGCTCTCCTTTGGATCACCACAAATTGTACTTCTCCTGGGTGCAGCACGACTGGAAAGGCTTCTTTTGATAAGCTCAGTGAGTGGGCTGGTCTCTCAGATAGCCTGGTCCTAAAGCTACTCAGAACTTTGTAAGTCAATAGCAACATCAGAGTTGGCACGATAGTGAATGGACAGTGCAATTCTTTCAGCGCTGGTGGAAAATAGGATACTCAACTGAGCATCCCAGCTGCTGTGTTTTGTATCAGCTGCAGTTTTCAAATCAACCTCAAGGCACCCCCCTTTTCTAGTCTTTAAATGTTCTCCAAGCCATGACACCCATTCTTGGTCTAGTAATGTTGGCCATATTGTTACTGACATGGTTGCTGGGAAACAAAATAATGCAGTGGCTATAATGCTGCACCTGTGTCACTTAGGCACACTTGAATTCTCTTGCCTTTAAAGATTGCAATGTGCAAATGGATGAAATAATTAGTGATAGGAAAGACAATCCATTTTATTAATACATCCCAGAATTGCTTGTTCTCTTTTGGGAATGATCATGTGTGGGCTATTTGCACTTTAAAGGACATGCACTCATTTTCCTTGTCAGTTTCAGAAAGACACAAAACAGGAGTTTGGCTGCAGGCTAGCTTGGGTTGTTTGCTTTGCCCTGCATCCCATCATACAGGAGTTGGAGGTTGATGTCATTTTTCAAGGTCATGGTACCAGAGCACTGTGTGGGTCCCCCAGTTCCCCCTGCCTTAGCATAAAAATAAAGAAAGAGAAACAACCCACTTGTATTGCAACTGTGCAATGGACGTAAAGGATCAGTGTTAATAATAAACCTATTCCTTTTGGAATCCACAGTGGCGAAATTCTGTTTTTGAGATGCTTAATGCTCAAGTAGTGAAGAATTGTGGACAGTAAATTGCAGGGCTTTAAGAGTGATGTAAGAAAGTGAGTGCAATCTTCAATATGCCTTTTTAACTGCTACTATTTATACAACTGCTAATAATGTTTTTGTAATCAGAGCTGGCCCCAGAACATCCAAAGTCAAATTGGCCAGGGGCACCTTTCCAAATTTTCATAACTGCCAAATACAAAACTGAGCAAGACTGAAGATTAAATTGGGGGGGAAATTCACATGCAGAATTATTTTCTTTCTTTCTTTCTTTCTTTCTTTCTTTCTTTCTTTCTTTCTTTCTTTCTTTCTGTAATTGTTACTGTAATGTTACGAATGCTCAACAAATAGCCATTCCTTTTTTTCAGCAAAGAGAATTTGTGCCTTTGCCATGTACACAAACACAACTGTGATGGAGAATGAATGGCCTGACTGGAGGCAGAGAGAGAGAGATATGCAATCCTGAAATTTCTGGCCCCTTTTGGCTACTGCTCTCTGTCCTCAGCAGTAAAAATCTCCCATACCCCAGACTTATAACAAGAGCCATTTATTTAATGTGCAAAAGATGCCTCTTGATCAGTTATGATGTTGTACAATGACACAAATTGTGCTTGGGTACCTGCACTTTTCCTTGGTCTTTTGGGGCCAAATCCAGATGGGGTGCATGGTACCAACAAAGGTACCCCACATTGCCCTAGTCCTGAACTGCCTTATTAAGCTTCAGAGCCTGACTTTATTGCTAGTGAGTTGACCCATGCCTGTTGGGAGCTGGCCAGATCTGCTTATCTGTATGCTGCCTTTACTGCTGCTCATATTGTAAATATTTTGCCTGCTCTTTTTCTTGAGTTTTAAGCCTACCTTCCTGCTTTTTTTAACTTTTCATTTGATAGTTTGCTGTTTTTAATTCATTACTTATTGCTGCTGTTAGCCTTGCGGCTGTAATTTTTTTGAAAAGGTGGGATAAAAATATTTATCATAAATCTAATTGCGTGTCGAGGTCCCCAGGTCCACCCCAATAACTCACACATCACACAGAAATTTTTGTTTAAGATTTTTGGCATAATTTTGGCCACAACTTTATTAAAATACAAATTTGTGAGTGGTTGCGTAGGCATTGGTTGCGACTATCTGCCCCCACCATGGGGGACAGACTGACATTCCGCACGATGCGAAAGTCAGAATGGGCGAATACACTTGGGGGTTACGCGGAGCAGGGAACCTGCCCTCACCCTAAATGCAACCAGGAGCTCATTGCTATGGCCCGAGCCCCCTTGACAGAGTGGACAAGCAATAGTTAGCTCCCAATTCCTTTAACGGAATCCCTTGCAGCAGCAGTATTAGAGGGGCAGGCACAGCCAATCCATGCCCCTCAACCAGCCAAACCATAAACCAATGCCTAACCGCGAACCTTGCAAGTTGTGACGATTTGCTACGCAGTAGGCAAAAACCAAATGGCCCCAGCCAATCAGCCAGATGGACAAAATTCCTACCAGGCCCCCGCTCCAAAGCAGACGACCCCATGACAGGCATAGCAAGGTCAAAGCGAACAACCCTATTCTAGGGAGGGAGGGACGGGCAATCCAATGCATGGGCGAAAAGAGGAAGCCCTAGCCTCGTGCAAGGAGTTTTACTATTTCTGGCTGTCAATCAATAAATGGCAACATTAACTTCTTCCCAACACAAGGGAAGCCCCAATCGCATCAGTGGCCAACGATCAATTAGCCCGCCCCCCAACTTTGGAGTGTCCTTGTGGACCCCACTGCAACACGTGCTCTCCATGAAGGAGAACACGCTTTGATAAAAAATATGAATCTCTCTTTACACAGCCACTATAGATCAATACTGAGATCTCTGAAGTTGGTTTTTTTTTTCTTCAATAGGTTTATTTACACCAGCTTGAGAACCTGATCTATCATATTCAGGATGATGTAGAAGCTGAATCCTGAATGTGACCTTCCCTTTCCAGGAGCTCTCATGGTGCCTCTGGGAAGAGAGAGGCAATATTTCCTGGGGACTCTGTGGAATGATGTTACCTTCTTCTTCCCCAAGAACGCTTCTCTTTTTTGAAAGCTGATGGATGGGGGCAGGACGTGTGGACTCGAACAGGAGGGCAGGCTCACGGGAGCCTGAATCCTTGGTGAACCCTCCACTAACATCTCTAATTATAAAAAAACATTACAGTTGTAACAGTTGCCCAGCCATGAATTATTCTGACAATGTTTAACTTGCAGATAAGAAACCACAATCAGCCTGTCACATATTCCCCACTAACGAGGTTAGCATCAGTCGAAAAGGAAAGGCAGCTCACCACGCAGTGTCTTGCTGTCATAAATTATAGGTATCCAGCATGCATCGCAAGGAGAGGAACAGTCAAATAGCATGGGACTCTATTACACATTCTGACAGTGACAGAAAAACACCACTCGGCAGTGTTTAATCTACCATAGCTTGTTTATTCCCTTTTCCCATCGATGCCAGCCTGAAAGATTTGGCACTGCGTTTTGCTGCTATCTGCAATTAACACAAGGATCTATTTAAAGCTTGTCTTTGATAGATAGCATGGGCCTCTCTAATTGCCCAGTCAGTGGGAAATGGGGTACCCATTCAAGGCCCGGTCCTGTTTTGTGCTTTCAAAACAAAAATGCTGCTTTCAGGCAGGTTCCTTGTTTTGCTTGTAATAAACTACACCGTTACTTGTGGAACTGAAGGGTGCATTCAATGCAAGCTGCAGAATTTCTTCTGGAAATAGCAAAAGACAGCTGGTTACGTTTTTGATGGGAGGACACAACCTATTTATCTACTTGCACCCGGGGGTGCTTTCGAACTGCTAGGTTGGCAGGCGCTGGGACCGAGCAACGGGAGCGCACCCTGCCGCGGGGATTCGAACCGCCGACCTGACGATCGGCAAGTCCTAGGTGCTGAGGTATTACCCACAGCGCCACCCGCGTCCCAGGCTGCCCTTAGCGGCTCACAAATTTTGCAGAAAGAAATGGAAAGATTTCAGGAAAACCCTCATTGAAAACACTTCTTTTCAAGAGTAGCATTTGATATGCAGAAGCAGATAGCAGAATTATGGCTGTTTGGAGCAGAAGCCAAATAAAAGTTGAGATACGTTAGCAAGGAATATGTACCCTGTTGCTTCCATATTTCCTTCCACTGCCTTTTTTTAAAAAACCAGTTGCTGTCTTTATCTAATAATATAGTGAAATGCCTTATACCAGGTAGAAGCAACTTGCCAGTGGGGTGGAGCTGCTATGTTAGCTAGGAGGGGTAGGGTGGCAGGGAAGCTGCTGCAGTGCAAACACGTGGGCAGAGCCAATGCGGCATTCCTGCCAATTTGTTTGTACCACACTGACCTTGCCTTCACCTTGCCCCTCTCAGACAGCTGAGAAGCCACTCTACCTGGTCTTCTGCTTCTGAAATCAGGCCAGACTCTTAGTCCATCTAGTCCATCTAGTTCAATATTGTCTGCCAATGGCTGTCCAGGATTGCAGGCAGAAATAGACCTATTCATATCACCAGTTGCCTGACCCTTTTAACTGGACCTCCTGCATGCAAAGCAGATGTTCCTCCATTGAGCTATGGTCCATTTCCCATATCTGTCATCCCCCCCCCCTTGTTACATTTGATCACTTATAAAATATATGAAGGTGACCCCTTGCTGAATGCTGGAGTAATTGTATTTTAAAACATAACACACATTATTCTTTGCACACAAAGTAATAGCAGGTTGGTTAACGTGACACCCTCATTTTTACACGCCTGACCTGGAGCTAAGCTGAGTCCTGAATTACAACACATTTTAATTTGCTGCCAACAAGCTTTCTGCAGTTGGGTGATGCTGTTTTTAATTTAGCCTGCTTGCCTTGGCTCTGTTCAGCCCTTGCCACTGACATAATCAGAAAAGGTCCACATGAAATAGGGAATGAATTCTATCTTGGCCAGTCAGTGGAGTAGATTGGATGCCCCCCAAACCTAATGCTTACTTGCATTGTAGGGCAGAGTGTAAAATATATCTGCAATTAGAAGACCTTGTAAAAACTAAAGGACAGCTAAGATTCCTCGGACAGGAACTTCGTCCTTCATTCTGAGTTGTCAGCAATAGTGATGTTAGTAGAAATTTTGGGATCTTAGCAGTTTCTTCAGTGTGAATTCAATAATGGTTTCTGAAACGTATCATGAAGAGCAGAGGAGGCATAACAAAAACAACATTAATGCAAAACAGTTTGCCGACAGAAAAAACATGCAGCAGGCTTCTGCTTGTAATGCAGAACTGAAACAAAAAACACACAACTCAGGCAGTTCCTGATATGAAAAGCCAGTTCCTTAAAATGTGGGAACACAGCCCATAATCGATGTAATTGAATTGTGAATTTCTTTCCTCTGCTCCTTTGGCATGCACCAGAAGAGGAGTTCAGAAGCACCCAGTTCTGGTTTTAAACATAGCTCCCTGTTGCATTCGGATTTGACAAACTGTGGCTTGTTAAAACTCTAGTTATTGAACAAGAAAGGATAATAAACTACAGTGTGACCAATCGTGTGCTGCGCCTGTGAAATCATGCCCGTTCCATTTTCAGTATGGATGACTGAAGAGCCCCTATGTATGAGCATGATTTAGCAATGTCAGCTGTCATAGGCATACTTTGTTTCGAAGTGTAGAAAACAACTTTGTTAAATAAATGAGTAAATGCAATTAAAATAACTAGAGATAGTGAACCCAAGTCTTCTTTCTTTCTTTCTTTCTTTCTTTCTTTCTTTCTTTCTTACATCATTTTTGGATGTTTGGAAGAATAAACCAATTTTAACCAAGTTTAATAATAATAATGTTTTTATTTATTATACCCCACCCATATGGCTGGGTTACCTCCTTCCTATGCTCAGTCAGAAGCCTGTCATGCCCCACCTTAGGGTGGAGGATGGATAATAAATCAAATTGTATATTTTAAGCTATTGATTTTTATTGCATTGTTTATATTTGTTGTTTTGGATTGGATTTTCTTTGTGGAGGAATTCTTTTTTTTTTTTTACTGTGCACAGCACGAAGTACATTCAGGGAGTTATATAAATACATGTTAACAACAACAGCAATAGTCACTACTCCCCACTACTATAGAACAAGGATATTGGTGGTAGCAGCTGAATCATCACCATCATTTTGAGATGCGTTTATGTTCTCTTTCTTGAACTTTGAGCACAATGGGTGTGTGTGTGTGTGTGTGTGTGTAAAGGTGCATGCAAATCAAGTCATGATGATGATGCTCTGTGCACTGGGCATTTGCAGGTTCAAGCGCTGATTGCATTATCACTCTAGGAAAGCAACATCACTACATGCATAGGCATAAAACTCACAAAAGTTATTCACAAGCTTTCCACCAAACTCTCAAAAGTGAATGCTGCAGATCTGGTGTGCAGTGAAATCCTATGCTATGCATGTTTACTGGAAAGGATGTCCCATTGTATTCATCTGGGCTAATTCCCTTATAAAAGTGCACAGGATTGCAGTCTAACTGTATCAATGGGAAATATAAGTGGGACATGAGGCACATACTCTATGACCATCATAAAACAGACAAAAACCCTGAGACACCTAAGGTGTCCCTAAGGAAGCCCGTTGAAGAACCCTAATAATGGAATCATGTAAAAAAATTCCTTCCAGTAGCACCTTAAAGACCAACTAAGTTAGTTCTTGGTATGAGCTTTCGTGTGCATGCACACTTCATGGTTGGAAGAATATGTCTGAATGTGTCTGTTGTCTGAATATGTCATTCAGAATATGTCTGAATGTGTCTGTTGTCTGAATATGTCATTCAGAATATGTCTGAATAAATCCCCAGAGCAAGAATGGCACATTACAGACTTACAAAACTTGGTGTCCTCCAGATGTTTTGGACTATAATTCCTAACAACCCAGCATGGCAAATGATCAGAGATGATGGGAGTTGTAGTCCCAAACATCTGGAAGTTTGGGGAAGGTTGGGGAAAGTTGGTGTAGTATAAGAAATGCATATTATTATTTTTCATTTGGCTACGTGTTTACTTGGGAATATATCTCATTATATAATATATATATTATAATGAGAATATATCTCATTATATAATAATAATAATAATAATAATAATAATAATAATAATAATGTATTATTTATACCCCACCCATCTGGGCGGCTCCCAATCGAGTGTTAAAAACAATACAGCATTAAATATTAAAAACTTCCCTAAACAGAGCTGCCTTCAGATGTCTTCTAAAAATAGGATAACTGCTTATTTCCTTGACATCTGATGGGAGGGCATTCCACAGGGCGGGCACCGCTACCGAGAAGGCCCTCTGTCTGGTGAGAGCAATAATCACTATAAACACGAATAAAACTGAGGTGTAAATGTATTGTTAACTCTTATTATTATAATTGGTGGTGATAAACTTTGCTTATGACTGATGAGAATATTGAAACACCTCTAATTTTAAGGAAATGTAATTCTTTCATTTCCAATGCTGTGATTCTTTCATTTCCAGTAATGAAACCATCTTTCACAGATGCATTGTGCCTATGACTTTAAAAGTTATATGCTGAGGTGTGGGGGTGGGAAGCCATGCCTTCTCTGGTATATGATGAATCCTCTCCACATGACTGTGCAGACTTAGCATGCATGCAGCCGAGAGCAGCGTGGTACTCGTGCAAAGCGCAGCACTGGAACTAAAGCACTCAGACTTTCCATCCCCTGAGCTCTGAAAGCTCGCAGCCCTCATCCCCCATAAGACCCAGATGCCTGGGTTTGCAGATTGCACGCACGTTACTTGAAGCAATACACACTTGCAGGCGGCAGCTCAGCCAGGTGAACCAAAATTAAAAACCTCCCTCTGGCAAAGCTATTAGAAGCTGTGCCAAGCTTGTCTCAGCTGGAAACAGCCTTTTTCCATATCTTATGGAGTTCATATGAATTGTTTTCTCTTCCAGGAGGTTGTAAATTCTCTGGGTCAGCAGATAAAACAGAGGGAGGGAGGGAGGAGAACCACCCTCAAATGAAAGACATTTATTCTTTTGCTTAAAATGAGCTCCCAGCATTTTATTGAAATCAGATGCCATGTATGGTTTACTTCAAGGATGTTTTGCAGAAGCCAACTGCAGAGTGCAATAACTCTGTGGAACACAAACACACAGCATTCCCACCCAGCAAGCCAAGGTGTAGTCAGAGCTGATTCAAGGGAAAGGTACCTGCTGAACAGACAGGAAGAGCAAACACTTAACGGATTTTATCTCTTTTACTACATGTATAGCCTGTCATTTTCTCCAAAGAGCTCAAGGCACCACACATGGCTCCTCCTCTCTCAATATTATCCTCATCAGAATTCTCTGAGGTAGGACAGGCTGAGAGACAGGGGAGCCAACATTGGGGTTAGAAGGGGCTTTGGCCCCCTCCATATTGGTGGGCAGCGGGCTGAGCCCCCCCCCCAATATTGAGGGGGCCAACATCCCCCGCCACTGCAGGGCACCCTCCGCATGACCCAGCCCCAGACCGGGAGCCCAGGAGCTGGGCAGGGACTGGGATGGGCCAAGGTGAGGGCAAATATCTCCCTCTGTGCTTTCCGCTGGGCGGCATCATGTGACACATTATGTGACACATCAGCGCCCCTGCTGAGAGATCATGACCAACCCTAAATCACCCAGTAGGCTTTGTAGATGCATGACCATTTGAATCCAGGGTTTCCCAGGCCACAACAACGCCGTACATTGAAAGCGAATTTATATGACTTCCACCGTCGTTGCTTTCTTCAAGGAATCCTGGGAACCATAAATTGTTCAGGGTGCTGGGAAATGTATTGTGAGGGGGTATACTACAGTTCCCAGGATTCTTAGGAGGAAACCAGTTAAAGTGATATAAATGTGTTTTAAATGTATGGTGTGAATGTGACCGTGGTCTCACACAGGGCTTTTTTTCAGCCAGAACTCGCTGGAACTCAGTTCCGGCAGCTCTCAAGTGGACGCCATTGCCATTCTACTAAAATGAGGGAGCTCATTTTCTAGAAAAATAGTACCGGTCTCACACTCTAACCACTGCACCGCACTGGCTCTCTGGCATAGTTGCCCTTTCTTACTTGATTTGGCTGCATTCAAGTTTCTTCCCCCTCCCCTCTCCAGTTCTTCCTAAAATCATTATCCAACTCCCCTTCTATTTCTCATTTGATCCTGACCTCCGGAGACACTGTTGCAGGAGGGAGCTGCATGCCGGAGTGAGAGAAAAGACTGTTTTTTAATGCTTTTAGCAATGTGACCTTAGGTATTGATTTAGAACCTGCTGCAGCGCTTCAGTGCAAAAAGGGAACTGTGGTAATTAAGTTAGTATCTGCACTTTCTAAAATAGTGCTGAATTGCAACAAAGAGAGAGAGAGAGACCCCTTTATTTCCTCCCTGCTGTCTCTCACTGAATGCAAATGCAGACACTGCCCTCTGACCCTGTGCAGCTTTCTTCAGCTGCAGCTGTGATTTGTCTTCTCTTTATGCCTTTAGGTAGGGGATGGATGGAGTCAAATCCATTCCTTCTGCTGCCCAGCTTTCTCTTCCCCAAACGGGCACTGAAGCATTTTTACACCCTACCTGACTTAATCACCCCCCTGAGATTTCTCATCGCAGAAAGAAAAACAGAAACTTGGGGAGGGGGGGATACACATAAAAATGGTTCTGATGAAATTGCTTTTCCCCCCCTTTCCATTTATGCATGGAAAGACTCCTATCTCAACAAAGTGCATTAAATATAAAATAAAAAATCTTTACAAAAGAGATGTGATAACGCCAGCATCCTGAAAAGCCTGTTTTTGTATTATTTCATTAGCAAAACAGAGCTGCTAAAGGTAATGGCAATAAAACCCTGAGTACCTTGGGGTAAACATGCAAATGACATGCTAATGTATGCAGATTAGCCCACCATGTTCAGTGTCCATAAAACCCCCACTAAATGCAGCTAATTAAAGATAGGTAAGTTGCTGCTGCCTGGCATTCTGCAGAAGGCAGTATATTATCACAATTATACTACGAGTGCCTTGGGGAATCTTGTCTTATATCTACCTTTCCAAATAACTTTCTTCTCCCTTTGATTTTTTTTCCCTACTGCAAAAGAGCAACCGCCTCTTTTCTTCATTTCTCAAAGATTCAGTGTAAGTGAACTGTAAAATTTAATAATGAAACAAAAGACTGGTTCTGCAAATACTGTTGAATGCGGTGCAATTGAGATCAGTAGGTGTTAAGCATGAACTAAAAGTTATTTTTCAGAACAGATATATAAAGAGAATCCCAGGATTAAATCTTACTTTCTCTCTCTCACACACCTGAGTCAACTCTAAGCCAATTATTATTATTATGGAACTGAATCATTTTTACTGACAACCAGCCCAAAGCTCTGGCCTGTTCTTAGAGATCTGAAAATATGAGGGTGTTGTAAATATTTTTTTAATTGCACAAATGCCTATTTTTAGATGCAGCAGAGTATATTTGTTTTTATAATAATTTGCATATTTTTAAATGCCATATTATGGCTCTAAATGCTGTTTTGTGCCTGGAGCCTACAGGAATTGGCTGGGTTTAAGTAGCTCAGTTGGTGAATGGATCCATTGTGTGCCCTTGGTTTTGAATAAACCAGGTTGTCAGTCCTTGAGCAGAGTGAAAGCTACTTGGTGGCAAGAGCTTCGAGGCATTTTCCTTACAGATAGCTTTAAATTCGTTTCCTGACTCGAAGACCAAGCTGTGGGATAATGCAAATGAGCAAAGACCTAAGCCTGCTCAAGTATTCAGAAGTATTCCTGTGACAGCAGAAGAAAATTAGAGCTCAATACTATACATGTTTACTCAGGTATGAATCCCATTGAATTCAGTGGGGCTTACTCCCATGTAAATAGTTATAGGATTGCAAAAAGGGAGGCATGAGGAAGTCAATGAAACAAGTGAATGAAGGTTAAGATTGAAAATATCGGAAGTGTTTTTAACTGTTTTTGTTTTGTTTTGTTAATTCAATGTTTTATGTATTGTTTTTGCTTTTGTTTTTGTATTGTACTATATTGTTTTGTTTAATCCTTTTTATTTCTTTTTCTAATCTTTAAACTCTTAATAAATATTATTTATTAAAAAAAAAAGGATTGCAGCTGGAGCCTTACTTAGTTATTCTACTGAGGCCACATTGTTCTGCCTCAGTCAGTGATATCAGTGCTTACTTAAACATGATATCAGTGCTTACTTAAACATTTAGGTACACATTTAGGCACACATTGAGACCCTGTGGTGAGTTACATGTTGTTTGTGCCACAGTTCTGAGCCTGTGGCAAAATTTTTCTCTCTCTCTCTCTCTCTATATATATATACAGTGGTACCTCAGGTTAAGTATTTAATTCGTTCCAGAGGTCCGTTCTTAACCTGAAACTGTTCTTAACCTGAAGCACCACTTTAGCTAATGGGGCCTCCTGCTGCTGCCACACTGGAGCACAATTTCTGTTCTCATCCTGAAGCAAAGTTTTTAACCTGAGGTACTATTTCTGGGTTAGCAGAGTCTGTAACCTGAAGCATATGTAACCCTCAGCGTATGTAACCCGAGGTACCACTGTATATCACACTTCAACAGTTGATGCATCGAGAGGGGATGCATAAAATGAGGGAATGGAAGAAAACATGCAAGGCAGTGGATTCCTGTACACATTACAACACAAGTGAGGTTTAATGTGATATTACCAACAAGCAGAAAAATGGAAAGCTGGATTTTGATAAGATTGGGAACAGTGGGACATAGAGAATGTGAATCAACATTACCAGCAGCTTGAAACCCCACCTTATCATCAGTTCCCTCCTGAATGAATTGCATGTAAGAACACTCCTCGCTTCGCCTCATACTTTCTTTCTCTCGTCTTTCCAAGTTTAAAAAGATACAGTGAAGGACTTCAGAATTCTGTTGCCAAAGTCTGCATCCTTACGATAACATTCAGCAGCCTGGTGCCATCCAGATGTTTGGGTCTAAACTCCCAGCATCATGCTGCCTGGGGCTGATGGGTAGAGCTGTCAAATTAAGTTTTTCTTCAGTTTCTCATTTCCCTTCCAATCTTAATTTCAGTATAAATTACTGTGCAAAGCAGCTGCAGCAGCTGAGTTGGGTCACCAGTGGGACTCTGTGGGGCATGACTGACATTCTCCACCCCCTAGGTTTTGGCAGTTTCTTGTGTCTGGCTCCTCTGCAAACTTACATAGTTCTGAAGACCTGCCATATGACACCATCAGTCCGTCATTAGACAATGGAATACTGCCTGCGCCATACATTGACTGTTATCTTTTTTCACACATTCACTGGATTGATCCATACGTATGTGTGCTGGTCCTGGGGGGAAGGTACCGTGATCGTAGTCAGAGTTCACAAGATGAGAGGCGAGGTCCGAAACTGGGAGCTGGGTGGGAACAGGAACGCTGGAAGGTCAGGAGCAGGAGGCCGAGCAGGGAACAGGAACGCTGGAAGGTCAGGAGCAGGAGGCCGGGCAGGGAACAGGAACGCTGGAAGGTCAGGAACAGGAGGCCGAGCAGGGAACAGGAACACTGGAAGGTCTGAAGCCAACAACGACGTTGCTCCCGCAACCTGGGACCGGGCTGACTGACCTTTATCTTCTTCTAAGGCCAGGGGCGGTCCCGGCCCCCAGGAGCCCCGCCTCCTCTGGCCTTAAGGCAAGCACTCCTCCTGGGAGCAACCAGTTCCCTTCGCCTCTCTGCCCTAAGCCTCTGTAGTTCAGGAGAGGCCGAAGGGTTACTGGGCCCCGGAGGAGGCTCACCTGTAGCCACTGAGTCCTCAAGCACCTCTGGTGCCTGCTCTTGAGGATCTGACACAGGTGCAGGCTCCTCAGAATCTAGGCCTTGCCCCAGTTCAGCCGGCCCTGGAGGCGGGGACTCCTGTGCAGGCTGGGATTCCTCTGGTTCAGCCTCTGAATCGGAATCCCAGGCCATCACAGTATGTGTGGTAAGGAGCAGGAACATACCAGCTCTGCCCTTGCTTCAGACCTCAATATGTTCAGCTGAACATTGGAACACAAGGTACGCTGTATTATTATGCGTTTTCTGTTCACACAGTTGGCAACAATGCAAAAAGAAGTTCCCCAACTCATTCATATGAAGCCTACAGTATGTGTCTTCATGTATGTGTCCAGACCTTCAATTAAAAGGTAAAAGGTAAAGGACCCCTGGAAGGTTAAGTCCAGTCTAAGGCACTCATGGGGTGTGGCGCTCATCTCACTTTGAGGTCAAGGGAGCTGGCGTTTGTCCACAGGCAGTTTCTGGGTCATGTGGCCAGCATGACTAAACTGCTTCTGGCATGAAGAGTACCAGAGCTAGTATGGAAATGCTATTTACCTTCCCGCCGCAGCGGTACCTATTTATCTACTTGCACTGGTGTGCTTTCGAACTGCTAGGTTGGCAGGAGCTAGGACAGAGCAACGGGAGCTCACCTCCTCATGTGTATTTGAACTGCCGACCTTCTGATTGGCAAGCCCAAGAGGCTCAGTGGTTTAGACCACAGTGCCACCTGTGTCCCTTTTAGATCTTCAATGTGAAAAGTGGACGCAGCCCTCCCCCTCCTTCGTGGATTCAGTGAATTGGTCATTAATCTGTATGAAGGCCATGATTATAGAGCTGTTTTCCCACTTGAAGATACCTGCAAATATGTATTTCTTTAGATTTATGGGTCACCCAAGCCTCAGGGAAGGTAAACATTCCATAACTCATTTGCTCTCTGTTCACTATTGCTGTGGGTCTGCTCTTACTTCTTGTACAAGAACAGTGACTTCAGGAAGGCCACCCAGGGACTCAGCAGCTGAGACGGGAAAGGTTTTGAGTTCAGGTTCAGAAGAGCGACTGTGGTTGACTTGGGAAGAGGAAAAAAGAGTTCCGTCTTGTAAAAGTCATTTCTGCCTATTTAAGAAGCACTTCAATGGAGTGGCAGCACTTCTTTCGATTAAGCCTTATTCCTGGGAAAGGGACAGCACAGAATCTGCTGATATTGGCAGAAATGGCCTTGGCTTCTTTTCGATGCTTCCCTTGATGAGGGTTTAAAGAACAGCTTTGGATCTGGCAGTCAGAGGACTTTTCCCACTTGTTTTACTTCTAAATATTCTTCAAAAGCTTCAGTGGCCTACAGAGCATCCCTTTGATCCTTCAAGCATACACCTACCTCAGACGATGCTCAACTCATTTCCTATCCACATTCAAGTTTCTAATTATTACTCTCAGGCACAAGGTGCTCTCAGCCTCCACCCAAACCACTGAATTTATGAAAGGATAGATGGGAATTTGGGCTGCAGATGGGTAGGATGAGCCCTCTGATAAATGGAGTGGAGACTACCTTACCTGGGCAAATGGGGCAGTGTCCCACCAACCTCAGCCAGTTCCCACCTGCCTTCCTTCTTACTTACAACCAGTCCAGAGGGGGGTAACACTGTCTGCCTTATTAGGAAGAAGATGGAGACAAACTAGAATCATTTGGCTCTGCCTGCCATTGGTTCTGGATCCACCTACTGCTTGACCTTCCTGCTTTCCTGTGCCAGTGGGCACCAGCCACTACTGGCTAAAGGTAAATTAGTTTTAAGTTAGAGCATTCCCCCCCCCCCCATGTGAGCACTATGCCCACAGCCTGTTAATTTCAGATCAGAACACCAAAATGTGAGTGCTATAGCTAAACCATTGGTATTCAGGTAGTGAGTTGTCAGAGCCTGACCCTCAATTCCCCATGTACTCCATAAGCAATGGTAGTTCCTAACCGGACCCTGATATCATCTTTTGAGGCTCTCCTTTGTGTCCCTCCTCCTCGAGAGGTTTGGAGGGTGACAACACAAGAACAGGCCTTCTCTGCAATGGCTCCCCATCTGTGGGATGCTCTCCCCAGGGAAGTTCACCTTGTGCCTTCATTATACGCCTTTAGGCGCCAGGCAAAAACATTCCTTTTTAATCAGGCCTTTGGTTGATCTGCTTTACATCCTATGCTCTTAAAATGCGTTTTTTTGTGGAGCGGGGGCATTGGGTTGTTGTTTTTATTTTTATTATGTATTTTATTCTGTGAACCGCCCTGGGTATAAGGAGGTTAAATAAATAAATAAATAAATAAATAAATAAATAAATAAATAAATAAATAAATAAAGTAAGTAAGTAAGTAAGTTCCTGAGGATGCCCACTCCCCTTTCCTCCATGGTGAGAAAAAGAAGGCCACTTTGCTGGAAGAACTTGCCCATCATGACTTCAACTCCTTGCTCAGTGGTAAAGCTTACTGACTGAGCATGGGCCAGTTGAAATCTCTCAGCCGACCCAACCTCACAGGATTGTTGTGGGGAGAAACAGGCACACTGCCCTGAGCTCCTAGGAGGAAAGGTGGCAATGAAAAAAATTAAAATATTCTAATCTGGGACAGCAGTTCCTCCTCAAAGGCCGTGCTATTCAATATATTTAGCAATCTTTTCCAAAGTAAATACTTACTGGCCTATAGTGGGTATGGGTTCCTTACCTTTCCATACCTTTGTCAGAGGTTTTATCATTCAGAATGTTAATTTAAACTTCACAGCTCTACTATCCTTGTCGCTTGGGTGAGTGGTGAGAAGACTGCAGTGAGAAGATATTTTGATGGCAAGTTGAAGTACACTGGATAGCACTTGATCTTGCTGATGGTCTAACATGAACCCTGGTGTTGGAGTAGGAACCAACAAAACTAATTTTAAGTCTGAACAATTGTCCTACAACCAGAGGGTGATAGTGGTTCTAACAAACTTATAAACACTGGTTCTAACTGGTGAGCCTCTTAGATTTCAAAGGAAATCATGCTGATTGGACAGTTTGCAGTTAGTAAGCATCAGTGAAACAGGTGAACAGAAGAACAGGACCCAAAGCACTGCTTGCCTACATAAGGACATGCCTTACCAAAATTATGACCACTAAATCTAAACAATCTACTGATGCAAATTTCCTTTTCTTGTGACCAAATATGATTTTTAAATGCACACTTTTGGTTACCAAACTCTGTCTTTAGCTCAGCAGAATGGAGCATTCTGCTCTTCCTCCTGAAATCATCCCACAGTGGTAGGTCAATATATTTTCCCAATAAAGAACATAAACTTATTAACATATGAGTAATACATATCAAGGGGACGCAGGTGGCGCTGTGGGTTAAAGTCTCAGCGCCTAGGACTTGCCGATCGAAAGGTCGCGGTTCGAATCCCTGCGGCGGGGTGCGCTCCCGCTGCTCGGTCCCAGCGCCTGCCAACCTAGCAGTTCGAAAGCACCTCCGGGTGCAAGTAGATAAATAGGGACCGCTTACCAGCGGGAAGGTAAACGGCGTTTCCGTGTGCGGCTCTGGCTCGCCAGAGCAGCGATGTCACGCTGGCCACGTGACCCGGAAGTGTCTCCGGACAGCGCTGGCCCCTGGCCTCTTGAGTGAGATGGGCGCACAACCCCAGAGTCTGTCAAGACTGGCCCGTACGGGCAGGGGTACCTTTACCTTTACCTTTAATACATATCAATGTGATGTTGCAGCAATGTGGGGATTTTTGTACAGCAGCTGATATTCCCAGTGACCTTGTAATATGGATGAAATCCAATATTAAAACCTGAAAGGGGTTATTAGGGAGAGGGGAGGGAAAGCCTGGCAAGATTCTTTTGCACAAGTGGCCTTTGTAGAAAGAAATAAGAAATGAAATCCAGCCACCTGCTGCAAGGCATGGCTATCCAGGCACCAGTCTGACCCCTCCTCACTTGACCTGCTGTGACACCACCCAGGCTGTACACATAATGCAACCCAAACATCTGATCTCGCAAACCGCACTGGAAAGTGTGAGCAAGTACATTGGCACATCCCTCACGTACTATGCTGCGATGTTTTCTTTCTTTCTCCATTGGATTGAGCCATTCTGCAGCGGGAGCTTTTAATAGACCAAAAGAAAAGAGATCTATCACAAGACTGCCCTGGTTTTGCACCCTTCATTTGTTTTAAGCTGGAGTGACCTCAGAGAGCACAAGACTAGTCCTCCTGCCCGGCCCTTTTCAAACCCAAGCCTGTCTCAAAGGAGTCTTGTTTTCTTGCTGGCTTTCGCACACCAAGGCACTGTTGTGTGACTTTAACATTGTAAATTATGTCTGTTTAAGAAAATGTCAGTGTTTTTTAAAAACAGAATAACAAGAACTGTGGAAAGGCCGGGCTGTGCATTTTACTCCCAAAGTTTGAATGCAAGGAGAATGGTACATTCATCATTCTAAACCAGTAGGAAAAGAGACGAAAGATGGATGCACAATGCAACTTCAGTCCCAAGTAACGTGATAGCTGTTTCTTTTCTTTAAAGCAAGCTTATCTGGGACATGTTAGTGCTCATAATCTGACATCTGAGGCACTATCAATGCAGGTCTCTACTTACAAGCAACTGAAATGTTGAAAAGTCTCTTTCTTAAAAATTGAGGTTGCTTCCATATGATATGCTACATTAACCAGGGGGTTGCTTGGGGTAGGAACATTTTGTGGTCCTCCAAATAGGATGACATGGGCACCCCATTGCCAGCTGTTTTTGTGTTTCCCCTTCTTCAATCAACGTCATCAATTTTTTTTAGTTTTACCTATGTCTAACTATGCTTGCCATTGCATTGGCTTTAGGCTTACTATATCCTACATACTGGGATATTTAATGTGAACATAGCTCTGTGTGTATTTTGGTTTAGTGAATATTTCAGGACAATAGTGCAAATTGCTTCTTGCCTGTTGGTCCCCCCCAGGCACACACCTTAAGACCCATGTGATGATTATTGGTTGCCAGATCCAGAGCCCATGTAGGTGTACAACCTGATGAAGATGGAAGATGGGAAGGTAGGACCCAGGGAAGTCTGAGTTCAGTCCCTCCAATTGTCCATTTTTTCCAGGTACAGGCCCAGATTGACAGAAGCCATCTCGGTTTCTTATTTGATCCCGGAATCTCTCGCTTTTCCTTAAGACATCTGCATTTTCACCAGAGTAATGTTGAAGGGTATGATAGGATGTCCCTATTTTCATTGGAGAAATATAGGAGGATATGGAGTTATGCCACCCCCGAGCCAAGGAGATGAGTAAATTACAACCTTTAGAAGACACCTGAAGGCAGGGAAGTTTTTATTTTAATGTTTCATATTTTATTATGTTTTTATTTATGCTGGAAGCTGCCCAGAGTGGATGGTGCAGCCCAGTCAGATGGGCGGGAAACAACCACAACCACAACCACAACAACAGAATAAAGGTAAAGGGACCCCTGGCCATTAGGTCCAGTCGTAGCCGACTCTGGGGTTGTGGCGCTCATCTTGCTTTATTGGCCGAGGGAGCCAGCGTACAGCTTCCGGGTCATGTGGCCAGCATGACTAAGCTGCTTCTGGCGAACCAGAGCAGCGCATGGAAATGCCGTTTACCTTCCCGCTGGAGTGGTACCTATTTATCTACTTGCACTTTGACGTGCTTTCGAACTGCTAGGTTGGCAGGAGGAGGGACCAAGCAACGGGAGCTCACTCTGTTGCGGGGATTCGAACCACCAACCTTCTGAGCGGCAAGTCCTAGGCTCTGTGGTTTAACCCACAGTGCCACACGCATCCCAACAACAGACTAGGATGTCCCTATTTTCATCAAAAAAAATTGGAGGGCATGTGAGTTGTCTTCTGATTTCATCATGGATGGTGGAGATTTGCAGTGGCAGTGTAGGCTGTGGAGCTGGCTGAGGAGGAAGGTTTAAGGGGTGCCTGAAATATATGGCTTGGACATAGCCTTAAAAGTAAATGGGAGGTGAAGAAGGTGACTATATTTTGTTGAGAACACAAAAATAGTAGCAGCAATGGAAAGGAAGCTGTGAAACTTACTGAACACAACTAACACTGTGTGTGTGTGTGTGTGTGTGTGTGTGTGTGTGTGTGTGTTTTGGAACGGCAGCCTAAAAAATAAATGAGAATAAACCACTGTGGTAGTACAAGTAAGAAACCTCCTCTTCAAATGGAGATGTGTATTATATCAGATGCGACTTCAGTAAGTACAAGGATTGGAATGTTCTGCATAACTAGAGGACAGAGGACAGATAAAAAGCTGAGTAGGTGTGGCAAAAACCTGCTTCTCTTATGCTTACAAAGCCCAGGTCAAGCGCATCAACTCTAGGGGGTTGATGTGTCTCAAACCCCAGAAAATTGGGGTGTGGGGATTGTCTGCAACAGAAGAGGAGAGTTAACTGTGAATAGGGTTAAGTGCTGGAAGAGGAAAGTCCTTAGCAAGAATTAGTATGTCTGCAGCTGATCATTTTATTAAAATAATGAATACTTTATTTTGTTTTCAATGGCCTGAAGACATGTATAAAGTTGTTTATGAGTTATTTAAAGATGGGGTTGAATGGAGACTCTGTAGTCATAGCAGTCTGTTTGGAATTCTTGTAATGAGAGGTCAGATGTGATGCAGCAAGGAACACACAAAGCAGGGAGAAAGAGGGATGGAGATCCATTTATAAAGGTCAAGCGATCAGATTTTTCTTAGCGGGCACATGTGGTTCTAGTTTGCTCGTATTTTCCAAGGGCTTGTTCTCACAAGCTTCTATTTCTCATATCATAAAAACGATGGTAACAAGGTCAATGATAAATTGCCTTGCTCTGGATTTGTTTCCATCATCTTTTTTCCAGCTGCTCCAGTCACTGCCTATGCTCCAGTGAATCTTTGCTTCCATCAGCGTTGATGCATTGTGGCAGAATCACCTTATTCATAACTCCCCTCCTAAAAAAGAGACCTATACCCATGATAAGATTCTTACGATAGCTCTTTGGATGGAGCTGATAAATGCACTGAATCAGACATGTCCTTTAGAAGTAGTTGCCAGCCTTTTTCTTGACAGACTCTGGGGTTGTGCGCCCATCTCACTTAAGAGGCCAGGGGCCAGCGCTGTCCGGAGACACTTCCGGGTCACGTGGCCAGCGTGACATCGCTGCTCTGGCCAGAGCCAGAGCCGCAAGAGTGTCATAAGTCAGGTGCAAAATATGAAGCAGTGCTATACTACTGTTCACCGGAGTACATTTCTCAGCCACTCACGCCTTATAGTTATGCAGTCACTTCTCAGGACCGCCATATAAAATGTGACTTGAATAGCCATTGACAAATATTGTCACAGGGCACCTTCTTTCCTGGCAGTAGAAAATGAACATAAGAAGAGGCTGCAGGACCAGGCCAAAGACCTATCCATTCCAGCATCCTGTTCTCACAGACAGTGGTGTAGCATGGCAGGGGAGGGAGGGGCTCCCGGGGCAATTGCCCCAGGTGTAATTTTTATTTAGGGGTGCGCCTCTGCAGTTGCTGCCCTGACTGGAGGCACTCCCTGCCCCACCTGCCCACCTAACTTGAGCAGCAGCATTCTGAGCAGGAGCTGGGAGAGGACAGGAGGAGGACAGGCCCTTTCATCCCTCGGTCGCATGGCATCCCATGCTGGTGGGGAAGGCAGGTGGACAGCGAGACTCACGGTGGCATGGCACCCCAGCCCAAGGAGGCACGTGCATGTCCTGCCACTGCTTTGCAGCTCTGTTTGGCAGCAGAGGCCACAGTTAGGGAGCACAGGTACCATACTTGCCCTGGACGCTGACAAGCCACGCTATGCCACTGCTCACAGATGCTCTTGGGAAGCCCACAAGTAGAAGAATAAGAAGAAGAGTTTGGATTTGATATCCCGCTTTATCACTACCTTTAAGGAGTCTCAAAGCGGCTCACATTCTCCTTTCACTTCCTCCCCCACAACAAACACTCTGTGAGGTGAGTGGGGCTGAGAGACTTCACAGAAGTGTGACTAGCCCAAGGTCACCCAGCAGCTGCATGTGGAGGAGCGGAGACGCGCCTGAGTGCAACAGTACTCTTCCCACAGCAACTGGTATTCACAGGCATACTGAATAAAGATTGAGCATTGGAAATGCCTACCAAGAAGAAACAGAAATGATCAGTTGTTTCACCACTTGTTTAATATCTGAGCTATTGCAGTGTCTCTTCTCCTGGCTTACTCATCTCTCACCTCTCACGCTCAAGCTCCCTTTTTCTGTTTTCATTTCTGCTGTTCATCATTGCTCTTCCCACTGGGCACTCTGAGTACAAATCACCTCTGTTTCCTCCATCTTCACTGCTATAGAGACTTCTCTGTATTTTAGGAACACTCCCCTATCCACGGCCAATCTTCCTTCCTTGCTGCTTTGATGTGGATCTCTGTTACACACTAAACAGATAAAAGTGCTTGTTCAGGGGTCCATGGTCACAATTCCTCAGGCACTAGACTGGCAGAAAGTCATATTAATTACAGTAGCCTTTGCAGAAACTGCTCTCAGCAGATTAGATCCCACATAGGAAGAGAACCTTTATACGCTCCTCATCAAGTCGACACAATTTAGCACTGTTCATAATTGGAGTGGCTCAAGCTGTTGCACGACAGAAGCATAAAAATATGAAATTTATTTTCCTGATACTAAATATTTCAAGTTCTTGTTTTAAGTGTTCAGAAAGTGGTCATGACCCGACGCGCTTCAGACACATGTAATAGTGTAATACACTAGCTATTTCATTTTTTTTTTTAATAAAGCAACTGATGCAATTTTCATTCCTTCACAAACCATCTAAGTGTACAGCAAATTGTCTCCCAAATGAACAAACCAACCCCACAAGCAATCAGGTTTCGCTCTGAAAACACTTATTTAACTGTTTCTTATTATTATTTATATATGCCAGCAAATTGTTAGACATTTTAGCAGTCCATAAGTAAAGCAACTGCATTTCATATTCATTATGCTTCTCCGAGAAATACATTAGGTGCTATGTGTAGCAATTTTTTACATTAATAACATGATTATTGTGACCCTTCAGCTTTTCAAATAACATAGATAGATATAGATGATAGATAGATAGATAGATAGATAGATAGATAGATAGATAGATAGATAGATGATAGATAGATAGATGATAGATATAGATAGATAGATAGATAGATAGATAGATAGATGATAGATAGATAGATAGATGATAGATAGATAGATGATATAGATAGATAGACAGATGAAAAAAATAATTCAGTCTGGAAAAACCTGTTGGACTAGGGAGACTTTATAAGATGTCCATAGGGTCAAACATTATTAAGTATAAATATAGCCAGGGAGCCCATCTAAAGCACTGGGGCCAGTGTTGAAAAGGCTATGCTCTGACAGCTCACAGATATTTTCAGAAATAGGGCAGGGAGCAAGGAAGAGGTTTTTCTGGGTTATGCAAAACCTGTGGTGTGTTTATTAAAACTAACACTTAAAATATGCTTAGAGATAGTTGAAGCCATTGCTGCAGCATACACTGAAGAGGAAAGAGCTATGGCTAAGTGGCAGAGTATTCGCTTTGTTTGGAAAAGGTCCTGGTTCAATCCCCAGCATCTCTAGCTAGAGCTGAGAGACAACTCTGTCTGCAACCTTGGAAAGCCTCTGCCTGCCAGTGAAGACACATACTGAGCTAGAGAGGCTAATGTTCTAACTCATTTCGAGACAGCTTCCTGTGTTGCTAAGATACACCTCCATCTCAAAATGTGTAAGGAGCTATGGTGCAGGGTTCTGTTCCAGCTGCAGCTTCCAAATAGTGCACGGCAATCACCAGTCTTTGAATAAATCCCCTTTTTATTTTTATTTTTAAATAATATTTATTCAAACTTTTCAAAATTACAGAAAAAAGAAAAGAAAAAATACATAATACGACACAAAAAGCAAGAAAAGAAAAATAAAAAAAACAGAAAAATACAGAAAAAAAGAAAAATACAATCATTAAAAAAGAAAAAAGAAAAAGAAATTAAATCCCTTACATAATCAATTTCCCTTTACTTATTTTCTTGACCTCCTCACACTTCCCATTTCTGTATTCAGGTTCAAATTTTTATTTCAGCAAGTCCTTTTCACCTTATTTTTTTTAACTTAATAATTTATTTTAATATGTTATTATTTTACGTTCTCTCTTTCATCCATTTCCTCAGTTCATTTTTGCTTAATCTTCTCATTTAGGTGATTTAGTTTATTTTAAAAACCACTTTTACTTTATCCAATTTTAACTCTCATCCAGACTTATATAAGAAGAAATCCCCTTTTTAGATCCAGTCTTCTCAAAGGGCATCATGGCCTCAGTACATCCACCCAGAAACAGAAAGGTACGTATCCTACCTAGGAGACAAGATGGGCAAAATAGAGATGTACCTGATGCACTATTTGGAGAAAGTGAAACTTCCTAAAGGAGGTAGGAACTGAGATGGCATTGAGGGCAACATGGTGCTGTAACCTAGTTAAACCTAACAAGGTCTGGGTCTGTTCAGTGCTTGGTTGGGCAATCACCTGGGAACTCGACACACCACAATGAAGTCTAATCATAGATGAATTAAATATAGAAATTGTGAAAAGGTTTGACATGAAAGGAGGAGCACCTGTAGTGATAATTCTTGGGAAAGGGCAAGAAGAATCCCAATAGGTGATTATTTTAAATCCATTCTTTCCTACAACTTTGCCACTACCTCCTTGTTCGTGACCAAGCTGGTGTAGGAAAGAAGAAACATAGCGCAATGCAACTTCTTCCAGAGCACAGTACTTGAGAGGCCTTCTTTGCAATGCATGCAGATGAGGTGATGGTGAGGCTCCCAAGTTTGCTTGTGACGTATTATGATAGGATAGAGGAAGTCAGAGAGTGGGAAAAAGAAGCAAAGGCTGGATCCTTCTTTTCCCTTCTTTGATGATACCATTAAAATGGTATCACTTCTTTGCAAGGTTGGTTAAATGTTGCATTTCAGCTGGCTGAAAATCTTTTGTGAAAGCTCAGGTTGAATCTGTGTAGTCAGAAGTAGCCACCACCAAGTTCAACGGAGCTTACACCCAGGAAACTATGCATTGGATTACATTTATGCTAATCATAATAAATTGGGTATTGTGTGCTATGTGCTCTTTGATGTTCACAGGCAGTACGGCCACCTGAGCAGGGTACTTTATTTTGGTGTTTTGGGAATGTAGCTCTTTAGCCAGTGATGGAAGGGAAAGAATTTTTTTGTGGTTTAGTAACATGAGTAAGGGACACGGGTGGCGCTGTGGGTAAAACCTCAGTGCCTAGGACTTGCCGATCGTATGGTCGGCGGTTCGAATCCCCGCAGCGGGGTGAGCTCCCGTCTTTCGGTCCCAGCTCCTGCCCACCTAGCAGTTCGAAAGCACCCCTAAGTGCAAGTAGATAAATAGGTATCGCTTTATAGCGGGAAGGTAAACGGCGTTTCCTTGTGCTGCCCTGGTGCTGGCTCGCCAGAGCAGCTTCGTCACGCTAGCCACGTGACCCGGAAGTGTCTCCAGACAGCGCTGGCCCACGGCCTCTTAAGTGAGATGGGCGCACAACCCTAGAGTCGGACACGACTGGCCCGTACGGGCAGGGGTACCTTTACCTTTAACATGAGTAAAAACAAGAACTAGTTGCAGAGAGAAATTGAGACCTTATAAAACTGTTGTGGGCCTCCCACTAGGGAAGGGACATGCAAATCCCTTTCTACCTGTTGTCAAACAAATGCAGACCCTCCAAGTGTCCCTATTTTCCAGGATGTCCCTGATTCAGAGAAGCTGCCCCGGTTTCTGATTTAATCCCGGAATGTCACACTTTTCCTTAGGATGTCCCTATTTTTGTTGGAAAAATGTATGGAGTTATCTGACCTCTGAGCCATCTGAAGGCAATCCTGTATAGGGAAGTTTTTAAAAATATTTAATGTTTCATTTTGTTTTTGTATATGTTGGAAGCTGCCCAGAGTGGCTGGGGCAACCCATTAAGATGTGTAGGGTATAAATAGTAAAATTATCATTATGGAATGGGACATCCCTATTTTCATCAGAGAAATGTTAGAGGGTATGCAAATAGTATGTGATATGCACTCCAGAACACACACCACTTGTACATATAACTAACACTGCCCATGTGATATGCAGGTGTTTTAGTTTATAACTTTCTCCTCACAGACAGCAGCCGGATTTCCCAAGAGTTTATGCTCCACGGTTTCTCGGCGAAAAGAAGAGACATTGTACAGGCTCACAGCCCCTGGCTGTTGATAAGTGTATTTGTTTTCATTATTTGATTTTTTTAAAAAAACAAAACAAAACAAAGCAAGATCTTCCGTTGTGTAAATCAGCTGGGCAGATGTTCTCAACACTGTTCCTTGGCCTGTGAAAAATGTGTGAGGTTTACATAGCGGCTAGACCATCTCAGTCTCTGTGTTATGTTTCTACTAATCCTATGATACCTTACAGTCTACCACTGTGGTTCATAAATCAGTTAAGGCAGAGCACATTAGCACAGGATATAGTGCACTAAGTACACCTTGTCATACCCGGTTCCTGTGAAAGTAAACCAACTTATGAGTAGCGGTGGGGGAGAAATTTGAAACAATGTGCAATTTGAAACACAGCCATTTATGATGTTGCTTTATGCTGAGTCGGACTATTTAAACCAGCATTGCCTATTCTGACTGGCAGCAGCTATCAAATATATCCAGCCTCTCTGGGGTAGAATATGTTGAACCTGAGGGCAAATACTTTGAAACAATGCATTTAGGATTACCCCATCTTTCATTTCATTCCATTTATTATATTTTTGTGCTGCTTTCTACGCGCACAAATCACAAAGTGGCTCACAAACAATAAATAACAATAACATAATTAATTACAATATCAGAACCTCAGAAATTCAATATAAGTTATATAGAATAATTAACAAATCCTCAGTAAAACAACCACATTCTATAAAACACTATTAACAAGACAGCTTTTTAAAAAATCTGAACAGCACAAGCACATAAAAGTCATATTATAAGACGCACAGAGCACTCATAATCCGCCAATAACCAAAAACAAACTTGGCACTGTTGAATTCACACACACACACAAACACACACATACACACACATTCCTCACCCATATGACCACTAATCTTCTACTCAGCTCATCAAAAGACACATACACGTAGTGCCCATGGCAGCAATTTCATTCTGAAAGCTCCTAGGACTTGAGGGTGGGGGTAAAGCAATTGGAAAAACTATTGCCTGATGGTCAGCACAAAGTCTCTCCCCTCTTACAGTTCTTCCTCTGGAAACAGCTCCCTAACCAAAGTTCCCTAGGGCTGAAGGGTGGGGCAAGGCAAGTGGAAAAGTCTTAATGATTTTAGTGAGCCCAACACTCTCATCCTAAACAACTATCTTTGGAAGTAACATCCATAAAACTGAATAGGATTGAGTGATCAAAATGTAAGATAGTTTGTACATTATGAGCTGAAATTATAAAACGTTATCCAAGGGAACGATGCAGCACAGGTGGATTTCAGAACAGCTTCACAAAAGCCAGAGGGAGTTACCACAGCTGCCAGTAGTAGCTGTTGTCTCATGAGCAGCATGCCATCCCTTACACATGTTTCGAGCTGTATCTTTGATCAGTGTATTCAATGCAGTGAGGCCCCCACAATCTTTGAGAGGGAATAGACAGATAAATCTCTGGATCAGGCTGTAAGTGCCCTAAGGTTTTATAGCTAAGGAAGCAATCACTTTCCCAAAGACCTGAAACTCACAAACCCAGCAACACTTGTAGAGGCCAGTTCTTCACTAGGAAGTTTTCTCGGGATAAAATTTCCTGTAGTATTTTTTTATTCCTCTCTGGAGCTTTGTGACATAATTCCAAGCAAAACAGTATGACATCGACATGACATACAAAATACAAGGAATCTTCTCGTTTAAATTTCCTTGGCTCAGCTTTGTGAGCTGGAGAAGGGAAAGAGGGAAGACACTGGAAGATGATTCATACTGTTTATAAGAACTTCCTCCTTCTAGTGAACCATGGATGTGTCAGAAAAAAATTGAAACTTTCCTTGCAGATACGATTTTATTTTGTTTAAAATTTCTTTAAGAGCTCGTGCTGGAGCTCAACAGGACAGATCTGGCTGACTGAAAGAAATCGCATGATGGGTTCCACTGCATTTGTCCTTGCCAGTAATAAGGCCATGTAGCCAATTTTCTCTACGAACCCTTCCCACTGTCTTCACCTCTCATTCTGACTCCATTAAGCGATGTTTTCTTTTCTTTTTCAGGAAGAGGGCAAAGATGTTTAAACCCTGATCCAAAGCACATTTAACTGGAACTAAATCCACTGTTTTTCATGCAGCTTAAGATGCCTTTCTCAGTTACACATGGCTCTTCTTAAATATATAAATAAAATTTGAAAAGGATTTGTGCTCCAATTATGGTTGCCATTTGACTACAGGGAAAAAGATATCCCAGCTTTTCTGGGGGGGAGGGGAGACGGGAGGATTGAGCCTGCTGCAACAAACGAGTCAAACTTAGCAACTTAAAGATTTTGCCAGGCTTGCCTAATATTTGTATTTGCAGTTGGAATCCATTCATTGTTACTAATGAACTTAATAAATAGGACATTTTCCTCAGAAAAATAAAGCACTGGGACATTTTCCAGAAAGCAATTGTGTTTTGGACGTTTTCCCACCCCACATCAGGGACTAGGCCCTAGGATATAAGCACAGGCTCGGCCTCCCATTTCTGTCAGCTCCCGACACAGGGGGCAAAGAGAGGTTTGTTTGCTTGACCATTAAAGTATCGATATACTGCCATATCATAAAATATCAGGGTGGTGTACAACATTAAAACATAAAATCTGTTCCTGCTTCAAGTCTTTCATACTGGTGGTTGGCGCCCATTCTGAACAACTGGTATTCTGAAGCAAACTGCCTTCAGCACCAGTGGTGGAACATAGCCATCAAGTCATTGATGTATTGATCCTCCATGAATTGTTTAATCCCTTTAAAGGCCATCCAACTTGGTGGCCATCACTGATTCATGCAAGGGCAAATGCCATCGATTATCTATGTAGTCTGTGAAGAAGTGCTTCATTTTGTCTGCCCTAAATCCCACCACACCTTCTCTCAGGCCTTCCCATATCTCCCAAGTACCTCAGGAAAAACAGGACATCCGGTTTTTGGGTGAGAGATTGTGGTGGCCATTTTGGGTGCCATGTGTTAGGATATTTCCGTTCCACCTTAAAAAGGGGACAGGCTGTTGTGAGTCACACAGCCTGCATATTTCCTGCTCACAGGAAGTTTCTGTTTTGTATATAGCTTTTGTTTCTCTCTGTCGCCTTGACACGCAGGCAGGCAGTCATGTTTTTTCTTTGTTCTGACCAATGCTGAATAAAGCTGTAAATATGCTGCTCTCCTGGGTGAATCTTTCATTGTTCAAACTCTGCGAAAAGGGCGTGCATGAATCCTGGAATGTGGACAGCTATTTCTGAGGCTCATGTCGCTAATTGACTGATACTGTTTCCACGGGAGACTGGGAGACGACGTGGAGGCACCATGGCCTATGTCTCCCTGGCAGTATCCCAACACCATGATACTGCATGTACATTTTGGGGGGCCATATTCTCGTGCGGCACCCAAAAACACAAGACCTCATCCTGAAAGAACACTTTTCCAGGTTGAGAGTTCAGTGTGGGTCATGTGACTCACCCAGGAGCACATCCTGGAAGACGCTTGTCCTGGTTTTAGCTCCAGAAAAGTTGGATGCTATCCTTCCCCTCCCAAGTTTCCCACATGCACCACTCTAGAGCCACATCTTTATTGTGTTTTCTCTCTTTACATGATGGTTTAGCAAGCTATGTGCACCGAAGAAAGACTCGCTTATGGTACTGAAATGCAGTCCCCAGCCTGCACTCTGAAGTGCTGTAGTCCCAACAGGTCTATTCCATGTGATTATTTTTTTTATGGGTAGATAAGTTCCGGCATTGCTTTGAATACAACAGAGAACTAAAACCTTTCCATTCTGCCTGAGAAAATGTTCTACCTTAAGCCTTTTGCAAATGGAACAGTATCATGGGTTATTAATTCAGCTCCTGTGAGGTAACGGAGAACTTCCAGCCTGCAAAGGCTCAAGCCAGAACAAACTGAATTAATTATTTCAGATGATCGCAGTTAGCTATCTTTATGATGCATTTTTTCATACTTTCATAGAAGACAGTACCCTTTGCAGTAATTAAAAGTTAAGCTTGTATTGCTGGAGTAGGTTCTCATCTTCCACACCACATAAAGTGGGCAACGGGAGGCAATTCTAAGGTTTTGTGGTATTCTGTAAAACTCTATACAGTGGTTTGTATTTTTGTTTTATCTCATTTGAAGTTTGAGCACTTCTGTCATGTTACATAACTGAAGTTACAGCTTTTTAGCTGTCATGACTTGGGTTCTCTGGGTGGCTTAACAAATTCAATGAAAAGCATATACACAGCAAATAAATGTGAATATAGGCTACTATTTTTCATAGATACTAAACATTTCCTCAGTGAACATGACAATGAATATTCCTCATATTTGAAGAATGGTAGGTAAATTCAGGGGACTGATTTGTAAATCTGAGGACTGTCCCTGGGAAACGGGGACGTCTGGTAACCTTATATAGCAACAGGAAATTTCTGAAGTCTGGCAGCCAAAACGTGTGTGTGTGTCTGTATACGCTAAGGATGAGGGAGGAATTTCATTTAAGTCTGCATTTACGGATAAGTTTACCTCATTTGCACTTCCTGGAAAAAATATACAAACTGATACACATCCATCTTTTGAAATCCACACTTTTCTGATTTTTGTGGTGCAGTTCTCCAGCCAAATAATGAATCTACTAGGGGAAAGTGTGCATTAGTGAAAATTTATTATACTAGGGTGAATTGCTTGTAAAAAATATTCATATTAGGCAAAATTGCATAAAACATGTGTGGTTTAGGAGATATACTAACTAAAATGCTGACAAGTTTTAATGAGGACTTAAAACATCAAAAACTGTTAAGAGCAGAATTTAAGAATTAACGTTAAGAACAGAATTTAAGATTGAGAAAAGGGGAGAAACCAAAACTGACAGATTTGTCCATACCCAGTACACCCACCCACACAAACTACTTGATTTGTAGTATTAGCAAAAAGTCCCTTTTTTGAGTTTCCAGCCTGAAACAAAGAAACCTGTGAGAAATTCTGCATGGCCTCACTTAGACAGGCTTGTTGTAAGAAATTTTTATGCTGCATTCTTTGAACTAAGTGGGACTTGGGGTAGTATCCCACACTGCTGTTTTTGGAGTGCAGCAGACCTCTGCTTGTGCAACAAAACGTTTCCCTCACCTCCTCGTCTCTCCCCTTTCTTGCACCCCCAAGCTCCTGAATAGATGATGAGAGCATGCAGGAAGAGGAGAAGAAGAGGAAGTCCTCTTCTGCAAGTGGAACTCTGCACTTGCAGTGCTGTATAAAGCCCCCAGCTTCAAGGAAATAGGTGTGGGGATTGCACTGCATATCTCCATTTCTTCTCTGCAAAGTACGCTCTGTACCCTGCCAGTGATTCCAAAGTACTTGGTGAGAGAGCACCATATCTTATACAGAGTCAAGACCAATGATTTGTTTAGCTCAGTATTATGAACACTGACAGCAGCAGCTGCTGTGCCAATGTGAGTTCTGAGGCTCTGCAGAATTGTTACCAGATGTGGAGCAGGGCCAGCAGCAGATTCCTCACTCAGGATCTTCAGGGTACCATTATTGGAAGGCTATGATCTACAATAGTATTTCGAACTTGTAAGTCAGTTTGGGTTCTCAAAATGATTTACAAGCATAAAACAGTTGTCACAACAACAACAACATTATTATTGCATGCAACCCCCATCTCCAAGTGGTGAGAGATTCCTGGGGTTCCAAGCTCTTACCCAGAGTTTGGTTTCCTTTGAAATGAGGGACAATAGAGACTGTGGTGTATTTATGATATATGGTTTATTTACACTTATATACAACCTGAACCTATGATGGAGCGCTTCACAGAACTAACACCACAACCTCATCTTATGCTGGAGTACATTCCTGACTATTATGTGCATCTGCAAAATTGTGTAAACGAAGAACAAGGTTTTTTATTAGCTTTGTTTTCTGCCCTTCACCTGAAGACCACAGGGTGGTTCACAACTTAAAAATACCCCAAGAGCAACCCTGTATGACATTCCTTACCTTCTGAATCCAGCGCTAAGTGAGCCTTGCCCTTCCCTACTGATGCAAAGCAGACAGAGGTTGCACCAAGGCTCCTACAAGATATCTAGGGTTTCCCCCTTGCTCTCCCATATTTCTGATTTCTGTGATTGTACAAGGGAAATCAGCATACAATGTGATCTGTATTATTTACTCCAGAGTTTAATTTTGCTACAGACACCACCAGCAGGACTGCTCGGCAGTGTTATTTATGGATGGCAGCCTTTGAACATTCTGGTGGCATTTTCCTTCACCTTCTTTTCTGTGTAGTGTTGCATATACATAAAATTAATATTTATATGCAGCTTGGCAGTACAGCACAGGATGAAATGCCTCAAGAGCAATGGATGCTCTAGCTTCTTTTTCACCTCAGGAAGTTCTTTTCAAGGAAAAAGCGATGACAGTGATGCTTCAGAAACTCAATTTTGGTATTCACATGCAACATGAGTGCAGATTGGCAGTAAGCCTTGGGCTTTGCAGTTTTGATGGTGATGATGACTTGGAGGGAAGAAGAATCCAGAGGTTAAAAAATGCAGAAAACACAATGTGATATGCTGAAAACAAAGCCCTTTTCCATAGCTAAAACGTTAACAGAGTGGAGAACATCTTCCTCTTACAGAATTTGGGCTTCTGTTTGTGTGAAGCTGACAACCACTTTAATCTGCGAGTTTTAATCTATTGGCTGTGTTAAACAAGAGTTTGAGGGAACTCTGGTGCTCTGGCTACCCCAGAACTCGACATTCTTGCACACCGTTAAATGGATTTCTTTGCCTCTTTAAAGTCATTTTGAGTCAGAAAGCTATCACGTGAGCCTGTTCCATCTTCATTCTCTCTTTTTGCCCCCCACTTTTTCTTTCTTCACCTTGAATCAAAAGATCTATTATGGTAACTTAATTTCTTTCAAAATCAGACCCAAAAGTCAAATAACTTGTTGCCTTTATTTCCAATAATTTATGTCCAAATTGTAACAAATCTAACCAGCAAAGCCATCGTAACAAAGTTCTCTTTTATTTTCCTGCTTTGACAGCTACTTTGACAGCTGTCAAAGTTTCTGTGTCTCTTCACCAGTCTCTCATAGCGGATCGTTCCCGGTTCCCGGGGGGGTTGCATTTTAGTTCCCACAAATCAGTCTTCTCCTCCAGCACAATTATTGTAATTTCCCTTCGTGAAGTTAAATTTTTTTTTCAGGTAAACAAGTTCATCTCTCGATCTTAGTTGTCAAATCCTTGCGTTGAGCCATCTACAACAGGGGGGGCGGACTTCCTTTTTGCACTCCCCCCGCTCGCTCCAAATTCAAAGATCAAATTTCCCTTTTAAGTCCAATCAATTTACTCACGGGTTGTTCCTTTTAGTCCAAATCCGAAATTTTCAAAGAAGAAGTCGTTGCTCTCCGCCGAATGGCATGCGGCTTCGCTGGGCAGGGGAAGCATTGGACTCACAGCACCACACCCCCCCCCGTCACCCGCTCCGCAGCCTTTAAAAAGGCTCCTTCGCGGGTCGGGGGGCGCAAACGGTGCCCGCCGAGTCACCAAGTCCATGGGCATCTCCGCCCATGGTTTTTGAGGGTCCCCGCGTCGCCGGCACGGCAGGACCCGACCCCTACCCAGCCGACTCCCTCCGGAGCTCGGAGGGAGTCCGCCATTCGACGATGGCGCCGACCCAGAAGTCTTCATTCTCTCTTTTTGCCCCCCACTTTTTCTTTCTTCACCTTGAATCAAAAGATCTATTCAGCTTGTGACCAGATGTGAGCAATCACAGCTTGACACACGGTACAAATAACACCTACACCAGGCATCTACTTTTGAATTGGAAAGGAGCCCTTGATGTGCACAGGAGATTGCTCTGGTTTATGTAACTTGCACATGAACAGTAGTAGGCATCAAGTGAGAATTACATGTGAGGATCTCTCGACAGCAAGCCCAGAGGCAATCCTGAGCTCCCAACTAAATGAAGGCAGCCATTTCAAAATGGAGCTGGGGTCAGAGGCCACGGTTCAGCCTGATTGTATAAGTGGTCTAATATGTTCTGTAAGTAAAGATCAGCCAAAGGAAGAAGAAAAAAAAAAAAGGAGTCTGCATTGAAACCCAAATTAACATTTGTTTTCATTTTTCAGCAACTGCAGAACACACAGGGGTCATTGAACTGCTGGGACTGACACTATTTAGCATTCATGATCTGGAGAAAAATAAAGTGCTAACCTCTAACCTTTCATTAGAGTGTAGCCTAGAGTAATGGCGGGCAGCAGGGACAGTTTGTGACTGAAAATAAAGCATAAAAGGGCTATTCCCTATTAGAAAACTGAGCTTATTCTGTTAGTAGACACAGGGAATTTAGTGTTCTAGCAGTAAATAGGGCCCATATGATGCTTGTGGGTGTTTTGGTAATGTGAATAGTTTTTAAAAGTCATATCATAGACCATTTCATCTGTACTTTTAAAGTTTGCCAAATACAGCAACTGTGGGCTTTTAAAATAAAAGTATAAATCATAATTTGGTTTTCTTTTTTTCTTCAAGTACTGCACCTTGAGTCTCTTTCAGGAAAATGGTTTCACCAAACAACTTTAAAGTAAACACCTGTCATTCATACATCACAGTCAGAACTGTACAAATGTTCATGAGTGAACTGTCACATTATGGAGCAGCAAGCAGCTACAATACCCTCCCCGCCAAACACACAATTCAACATGACAGGATTCCTCACCGGTATTGAATGCCTGATCACAACATTGCGAACATACTGCTGTTCTAGCTAGTGTTCTAGATCCAGTTTTGAAATGGTGTGAACAAATGCCACGGAAGCCAGAAGACTTAGAACCCACTCCTGATAAAATGCAGTTGAAGAATCAAGAAGAAATTGTTTTGTATATTTCATGACAACTTGAGGTTTCTATACAAGGGGGAATCGAATATCTCAAATGTTGAAATTTGGCAATGGGATACACAGCTTTTCTCACTCAGTTACCTGTGCCAACGCTCCCTAAGTTGATAGTAGCTGAAAATTGCTACCATCTGTTGGCTGCTTCAGTGCCAAAAGGAGATGGTGGTTGCTATTAATCTCTTACTATACCACTGTTCATCAAAACATAGAAACCCTATCATGCTTGGTGTGAGCTTCTAATAATTTTCTATGGCTTCAGCTAGCAAACAAAACAGGTATGAGTTTCAGTTGTTTCTGTAGCATGAATTGTTATGAGTGAGTAAGGGTGGCTCTACACATGTATAGAGGTGCTAGATGCCCAAGGTGGAGGTAGAATGGACTGAACCACTTCTGACAGCAGATGGGGGGATACCACCTCTCCTCTATATTAAATCAACAGCAACCCTCAGCAGAGCAGTGGATCTTTTCGTCAGATTCTTGGTGTGCTTTTACGTGTCTCTGTACAAACCAGGGAAGTCCACATAAGGACTTCTAATCCAGGCCACTTACTGTAATACTGTATTCTTGAGAAATTGTTGTGGCACCACCAAACTATATCAAGCTATCAACCCTTAGAAGCTTCAGATAATTCAGATTGTTTCCAGGGCATACAGGAATCTAGGACGATAGTTTTTGACCTTTTCAGATCCTGACCTCCTTTGGCATGTATTAGTATATCCTTTTTTGCTGCCTTCCTCACTTTTTGTCCCTGTTCCCATTTCTCTCTTCCTCAGGCTCTTCTCTTATTTTAAATTTAGAGGCCTAAATGGGGGGGATGGGTGGTGATGATACTGGTATGACTCACCTTGTCCCACCCAGGTGTTCTGGGACGCTTGTCCTCTAATTCAGCTTCATTCCATAAAAGGCCTCTTGTGTGGTGCTTCAGTTTAAGTTGACAATTTTGTCCTAGAAATCACTGAACTGCAATTATATTGATTTCTCTCACACAGGCAATAAGCAATTTCTAGTGACCCAGAGTAGATGTAAGGGACTAGCAGGACTCTGATGAGTGTGCACTAGCAGGAGAGGAGGTCAACAATTTGTGGGGAACAGCACTGGCCAGGCGGCAAGAGTTAGAGGCAGGGGAAGCTTCAGAGCTAGAGGCTAGAGCACAGGATAGGTTGGAAGATGAGGAGGAAAAAGTAGGTCAGGCAGGTGAAGGGCCAGGTGCTCCCCCTCTTCTGCACCACTGTTGCCCAGAACCAGGAGGCAATTGGAAAAGGATGAGCAGAGGGTGTTTCTACACAGCCAGGGGCAGGCTCAAAATTGGGAACCACCTGCACCCAACAGGATGGATATCTGGATATCTTGTTGTAACTAGGCAAGCATCCCCCAGTTCCATCTGAGCACTGGACATAGTGGTTGATGCCATGTCCCACCAGTGAACCAGGAACATGCTTCCAAAGTCTTATCCAGCGTTAATGGGATGTCAAAGGACCTTGTTCAGTGCTAAAGTTTTGGATACAGGAGGTCCTGGGTTGAATCCTCAGCGGCTTCTGGTAGAACTGGTAGTGTCCCTTCCCTGCCGGTAGCCCAGTAGAGCAACTATGCTCATCAGGGCAGATAATGGTGGGCAAGATGGACCTACAGTACAAGGCAGTTTCCTCTGTTCCTAAGCACTGCTGCCCTAACAAAGCTTTTCATTACAGTGTTTTGTTTTCAGTCAGCACATTCTTCTGCCCTTCTTCATACAGGGATAATGCACTTGGATAATATCAGATTAGATGGCACAGTTCCAGGAAGTCTGAGGCAGCTGTCCAATTGGTTGTTTTCTTTTGTTTTTTTGGTAACCCTCAGACTGGTTTTACAACCTTCTTGCAAAAGTCATACTTAATGGCAGAGTAGTCAAAACACCTCACTATCCGAAGATAGAATATACCAGAACCATTCTGCTCTGAGCAGAAATGTGCCTGTATGCTTGATTTAGTGCAGTGGGAGCTCACAAAGCCTATAGATTAGATAGAAATGTACCAACTGTGCTTGTCAAAATACACTCGTGCAGAGCTCACTGCCAGATACCTTTTGAGGGAAGGGGCTTCTTGTATGTTTCCATAAGTCTGTTTGTGTTTCTTTTTCCATCTTGACAAAATTATGCTAAGTAATCAATAAAACTTGGCTGTAGTGCATATTAGAAACACTCCAGCTACCCAAGTCTGCAAGAACATTACTTGCTGTGCATATTTGCGGCTGATCCACTTTGTCCCTTACACAAGCCATTAGGCACATCCCCCCCCCTCTATAATTACTCATGGGAGGGTTGCCAATGGTGTGTGGGGGGGATGGACGGTTGCATTGGCAGCAGGAAACTCCTGTACATAGAATAGAGTCAGTGGGGAGGAGTCAGTAGATGACCGAATCACCTCCTACTTCAGAAAATATTTAAACTGATTTGCATTTTTATGGAACAACAAGAGGGGTTACTAGATCTCGGGTGTAAACTTACTGTCCCTTCTGTGTATGTGAACGATGAAAGGTCTTATCTATACTACAAACCTATACCAGTATGGCTGTCATGGCTTCCACAAAGAATTCTAGGAACTGTAATTTGTTGAGGATGTTGACAGTTCTTGGTTAGAGCTTTAGCCCCTCTCATAAACCTACAGATCTCTGAGTTCCGTGGAAAGAGACGGTAAGTGTCAAATTTGTTTCTGTGGTGTAGATATTCCCAAAGAGGAAAGTGTGATGCAACTCTTTACCCAGCTCTTTGACACCTGAGATGAGTGTTTCCAGGGCCCACTCAAATACATTCCTGTGACGGTCATCTGTTTATAATCTGTTTTTAATTCTGAATGTTAAATTATTGTAACCCACATTGGAATGTGCTAGTGAAGGGCAAGTAATTGTGATCTCAAATGTAATTTGGTCCAACCCTGCCGTCTATGCAGGAAACCAACCTCTATAGCATCCCTGATGGGTAGCTGTCCAGACTCTGCTTAGAAACCTCTAATGGAGAGTCAACCACTTTCCTTCAACCTTTCCCCATAGAACTTGGCCTCTAGACCACTCACCATCTGTGAATAATTCTAAGGATTAATCTCTAATATCCATTTTTAATACCAGTTATATCTGGCTCCATTTGTTGGTGGCTTCTGCATCTCTCAATAATTCACAAATAAAATTACCAGTATGCCGAAGCAAAAAATTTCAAATCATACATTCCAATTTAATTTGACTGTTTAATCAAGTGCATTGGACATGATCCAGACAAGCGTGTTTTTATACCTTGCTGATTTCAGTGGGTGAGATTTGAGTCCTTCCTTCCCATTCCCATTGAAATGTGTGAACATTCAAATGGTTTGACTTTGGTATATGCCTGCTACATATTTGGAGGATCTCTCCATGACTTTACTGTAGAGTAGATTGTGATTTCCCCTACTGGACTTACGTCTAATGAATCCATTCCAGTCACTGCTTAAGGTAGGCTAGTATCTACAAAGGAGTAAAGACAGCTGTTAATTCTTGGTATAGCAACAAACAGGGTAAAAATATAATAGCCGTGAAATGAATTTGATAATATATTCAGTACAACTGATAATTTAGATGATGATTTGCAAATACACTTACATAGCACAGTCCTTTAGTTCTATCCTACTTCTGTCCTACAGGAAAAAATAAGCTTAGAGCAAGGAGATGGAAACTTGAAGTCAACATGAACTGATGGCGACATGAGCCAATAGCCTGAAAGGTGAAGAAAGGTGGGACTGCTTTCTTAGCATTAAGTATTTTCCAGGGTGTGCTTGCAAAACTGTTGCAGGATTTCCGGAGGGCATTGCCTTGGCATGGGTTTAGGGTGTGCCTGGTTCATGCTCCAGGTCTATTTAAAGGTGTGGCTTCTCAAAGTGGTCAGGGCTTGACAGAAGTCCAGCTTCTTCATAACAGGTTATTCCTATCTACTTGGAAACTACTAATGTCAGATTCAAGGCCTTGAAGAAGCTATTTTTGAAAAATAGAGGGGCTGCATACTTAAAAGAAGGAAATGCAACTATAGATTCCAGGCCAGACCTTATAGAATCTTAATATATCTCTTAAGGGCACTTAGTTATTTGGCATGCCACGCATCACCTATGCAAAAGGCCACACCAATCTTTTCCCTTCTCTTCACAGCAGACATTGAAAACGGTGACCTGTGAATGGTTAGGGTCATTCACAAAAAGTAATTAGTGCCCACAAAACCTGCCCAACCAAAAAGCAGTACAACCCCCCGATCCTGCTTTATATACTTCCAGTTTAGCACTAATCATCAAACCAAGATCATGAGCAGAGCCAGAAATAAAGTGTGGGTGGGGGTATTGCTTCTGCAAACATCCCACGGATGCCCCAAAAGGAGTCTTCTTTTGAATACTTTTTAAAAACAACATGAAAGTGCTTGTGAGGTGAGAGGTAAGGAAGGAATCCTCATTGCCAAGGCAACTGAGTCAGCGCTCCTTGTTTTGCCGCACAGCAGTTCAACAAACAGTGTTGTGGCACCACCTCAGCAATGAGGACGCTCTCTCTGTGCATCAGTTTCAGTTGAGGACAAAGCATTGGCTTTCTTTGCCCTTGGTGACATTGTCACATAGCCAGCACATTTCACATAGGTGTCATGCCTTGTGAATGCTCTCTTTTTAACTGGAAGGTTTTCAACACTGAAAATTGAGTGCAGCACTAGTGGTGACCGAGAGCCATTGTAGTGCAGTGTGTAGAGTGATGAACATAGTCTGGAAACATTTGCACTCAAATCCTGCTCAGTAGGGGCCTCTCAATTTAGCCTAGACTCCCCCAACCTGGTGGCTCCAGATATTTTGGATAACAATTCCCATCAGCCCCAGCAAGCATGACCAGTGGTCAGGGATGATGGGAGTTGTAGGCCTAAATATCTGAAGAGCATTAGTTTGGCAAAGGCTGACCAAGCCTATCTCTTAAGTTTGTCATAAAGGGAAAATGAGAAGGTGGCTGCTGGTCCAGACTCCTTGAAGTCAGGCTAGGGTCCTTAGCAGTTAAATGGCAGCACAAAAAGCTTGTGGAGAAACATGGTCTACTGCAGTGCCAGAAGGCCATAGCACTATTCTCTCGTATTAGTATTTTACAAATTATAGTTTGCCTCCTTGGATGTTTTTGTTTGGTTTTGTGTTTTTATATTGTTGTCAACCACTGTGATATATTGTTATGATACCGTGTTATATAATATTTTTTTATATAAATAAATAAAATAAATAATGCTTGGACATGTCTAAATAGAACAGCAAAAGAGCTGAGAAGTATGGCTTCCAATATGCTGTCCTGTTGTCTCTTTCAAGGAGAGGCCCAGGAATATATTGTTGTCTATATATAGCCTTCTAGCCTTTCTGCTAACCTGAGACTCCCGATACCAGGATTATGTTGTTATTTGAAAGTAAGTTTTTTGTACCTCTCCTCTCCCCTCTCTCTTTACAGTGGTTTGAATACCATAAATTTATGCATAGATTTGCACTCATGGAAGTATTGCCAGATTAATGCAGAGATGTGGAGCACAATCTCTGTGGATAATGCAGAAATAATGTTGTGATTGGAGCCATGAAGTGGGTTTAAAGCTGGTTCCAATGGCAGCTCTGAGGATGTAGACATGGGAGGGATCAGTGCAGCAGGGACCCCCCCCCCCCTGCCCCCAACACTATTGGCTGAATCAAGACAGTTAAGCCCCATTGATGTCAGTGGGTTTGCTCTAAGCATAACTAACCCCACTGACCTGGGAATAAGTCCTGTCCAATACAGTAGGACTGCCTTATAAACAGACAGAGTTTAGGGTTGCACTGTAAGCCTGGATCCAAAGCAACACACATCAGAACACTAAATAGACCTAAAGAGCAATCCTAAACATGTCTACTCAGAATTCAACCAAACTGAATTCAATGTGGCTTTCTTCTAGGTAGGTGGGGTTGGGGTTGAATCTTTATTTGCCTCAAATTCCATTCTTCGTTATCAATTATTTATTCAAATCATGTTGACCACCACCATCCCCTTTTAGAACAAAGTCATCACTAAAACAGCATATAATCAGTGGTTTATACTGGATCAATAAGAAGCAGACGAGACAAATAATATAGCCAAGTAATTCGAAAATAATAGTTCCAATTATGCTAAATCCATGACAATTTGTAAAGGGAAGGGGACAATCTATCGTGGGCATAGCATGTGGGAATACATCTCACAGAGACCAAACAATATGCTTAGAATTAGGGTGTAATTGTTATTCTTCCTGTGTTAAAGTTGATAAATTGAGAGATCATGTTTGAGTTCACTAAGTACAGATTTTCAGTGCATGTTTGTTGATAAAATAAGGATGGATTATGCAATTGGGGTAAGAACTCTTATGGTGTTTCCTGCTGCCTGAGCTTTTATTTGTGCTGTTAGGAGTTCACAACAAGGAAGCTGTATATGAAGGAGAAAGATGTCAGCATGCAGTAAGGGAGTGCTGTAACAAATTGCGGAAGAGGTAGGAAATCTTTCACCTAAAAGATGATGATAATTTGTTTATTGATAATAACATTTAGAACCTGTGTTTTCCTCTCTAATGGCAGACTTCAAAATGGGTAAGAAAACAGTAAAAAGCAAAAAATAAGAATGTGAGAGCAGCTTGCAGGATCAGGCCAGTGGTATTCAAGTAAATATTCGTGCTAGTGCAAGGATTAGTGATAATGCACTGTGGATTCCTCCCACATCCCCCTGCATGCGATGTGCACTGTTCCCAAATCTGCTCTGGAGAGTTAAGGTAACCCCAGAATGGATTTAGCAGGTGCACTGGGGAAGGAGAAGAGAATATTCCATTGTACAGTGATAAATCATTGTGCTGATGAATCATTCTACTTCCCACTGCATTGGATACTGATAGAATGATTAAAATTAATGCACCCAAGTGAGTTATGTCCATTAGTATCTACAGGTCTTCTCCGAACATTAGATACCACCAGTGCTCCCCCCCCCCCTAAAAAAATGTTTAGGGGTATTTTCATTTTGACTCAAGAAAATCACTGGGAAAGGAAATGAAGCCGCCATCGGAGGTGGTAACAACAAAACTGACCAATCACCATGCTAGATTCCAACTCCTACTTCACACATTAAACTCTCGCTTCCATCCCAGACTCAGTAAACACCGTGACAGGAAATGAAGCTGCCACCGGGGGTAACAACAGAACTGACGATTCACCATGCTAGAAAAGAAACTAAAAATTGTAAAGATTGTAAGATTCCCAAAATTGTAAGATTCCCAAAATGTTTAGGGATATGCGTCCCCCTGTGTCCCCCCCCCCAGAAAAAAGCACTGGATACAACCCAATAAATTCCACCGAATATCAACACACCAAAGCTAAAAGCAGCATAAAAACAAATCAGGGAACACAGAACTAATAAAAAAATCAAATAAACCACAGTCTAAGACTCTAAGCAACTAAATCAAAAGCTTGTTGGAAAATAAAAGTCTTCAGAACACAAAGAGGAAGGTGGCTTGATCTCAAGGGACAAACAGTTCCACAGGCTGGGAGCTGCCACGGAGAAAGTTCTCTTGTACGTTGCCACCACCATACCTCAGAAAGCAGTGGCATGTACAATCAGTAGATCTTAACAAGGTTTGCATGGGAGGAGGCAGGCCTTAAAACAGCCTGGTCCCAGGCTTTAAGGGTAATACTAATAACCAACACCTTGAATTGCACTCAGAAACAGGTGAGCAGCCAGTACAATGTTTTTGTACAATATTTTTGCAGCAACATTCTGCAACCAACTTGTTCCGCTTCAGGTAGCAGTCTCTACTGGGAAAGGGTGGGCACAGCAGAAATATACTAAACAAGTCCATGTCCAGCAGGTCGAATAATCAGGAGTTGTATTCCAGAAAGGCAGGTCAGTAAACAGGAGCTTGATTCTAATATGTGTGGTCAGATGATGCAAAAGGTCAGCTTCTAAGATGGCCGCGAGGGCAGGTTTCAAAAACAAGTTCAGACCAAGTGTAGGTTATGCATGAAACAAGCAGAGGCAAGGAAATGGGTAGTACCATGGAGAGCTCCAAGTTGGGCTGGAAGCCAGGCAAGCTTAATATGAATTCTGACTGATCCTTAAATAAGTTTTTCTTTGGGCTATAAATGAGTGAGACCTCTATCCTTAATGACGTCCTGCTTGCTTTAGGACCTCTTGACTTTGGCATCCCAGAAGGGACTTTGACATGTTACTTCAGAGCTGGAAAAATTGGATAACAGTGCTGCCCCCTCAGGCCCAAAGTGGCATGGCCTCATGGTATACACCTGATGGTGTAGATTTTGAAGAGGTGGGCACTCTGATAACTATTTCAGAAGTCAAATCCCCTTGTATAGTGTGGTGTATTGGTTAAGAGCCAGTGTGGTGTAGTGGTTAAGAGTGGTAGTCTCGTAATCTGGGGAACTGCGTTCGCGTCTCCGCTCCTCCACATGCAGCTGCTGGGTGACCATGGGCTAGTCACACTTCTTTGAAGTCTCTCAGCCCCACTCACCTCACAGAGTGTTTGTTGTGGGGGAGGAAGGGAAAGGAGAATGTTAGCCGCTTTGAGACTCCTTAAAGGGAGTGAAAGGCGGGATATCAAATCCAAACTCTTCTTCTTCTTCTTCTTATGGGTCCTTATGGGCCTCAGTTCATACAACAAGTGAAGTTTCTTAGTGGTCTTCAACGGAAACACAATAATGAGCATGTTGCAGTAGTCTAATCAAGATGTAACTAATACATGTATGACTACATTATTTTATGTGCATAATGTATGCAGCAAAAGGGACACAAGCACTCCAGATGTTTCAAAGAAGTGCTGATACTGTAAATGCAGTGTGAGCAATTTGTACTTCCTTTCACACAGCTTCCTGGTGTTGTCAGAAGGCCAGAATTATGATCCCCTGTGGTGAAAGGCACTTTCTGCCCCTGAATTAGGAAAATATATGTACCCAGATGCATGGGAAAAGGAAGTTACGTCCTCTGCTTTAGCACATGTGAAATGGGTTGAAGACATCTATGTCTCCATAAAGATGAACTCATGTACTGGGGGTAAAATGTGCCATAGAAATGCTTATAGCTGGTTGTTTAAACAGTGCTGAACTCCTTCAGGCTGGAGTTACTAAGAAGATTCAGGTTCATTGTCAAGAGTGCAAAACCTGAGGCCTGATAGCAAGAAGATGCTATAATTGGCTCAAGTATTTCATTAGGGAACAAATCAAGTCATTTGACCAGCTGCAAAGCCCTTTGTTGCCCTCTGCAGGAGCAGAAATCCTATCCTAAAGAGAAAATAAGGGAAACAGGAGATCTCTCTGTTTCCTCAGCAATTAAAAATATATCCTAGAACTAAGGGAGTCAAAGATCAAGCCATTGTTAGCAATGTAAAAGGGAGTGTGTGCTTATGTTGTATGAAAATAACTGTATAGGGAAGAGATGTAACCAGATCACTATATTTGTGACCTTTGTGATGCATCACTGAAATTTAATAATAATTGTTTCATCTCTGCTGGTCGCAAGGGTGAGGTGCAGGGTTAAAGAAGAAATAATGCCTTTTGTTCATTTAGTTGAATAATTGAAAGAAAAGGTTATGAGTGGCAAACCTCTGAAGCAATAGCCTCTAAGGGGGGGGATGGGGATTTGACAAAGGTCAATCCATCGTGTTCTCAACTGCATCTTGCAAGCATAAAATGCAATGTTCTGTTCCACTGCCTCATTTCTTAAAATCAGGAAGTCGCTGATGAAGCTGCAGTACAGAGGGGGAATTATTTGTTGGGTGAAGGAAAGAGAAAGGGAGCTCCATTAGCAAAGTGCCTCTCTGCTGTCTCAGCAATTTTGTGCTGATGGGATGGCAGGTCCTTGTTTAAGTTCCCATAGATTTTTTCCCCCACAAGAGAATAGGCCATCAACTGATGAGTGAGATATATGCATTATACATGTATTCATAAATGAGAATTGATCAGCCTCAGGAATATTAGATTACTTGGAAATGAACTCATTCTTCTTGGGTGCCTGGCCCATTAGCACCACATGTCCCAGGAAATGGAATCTTCTTAGCATGTTCATGTTACTTTGCAAGTGATCATTGCAACCTTGTATGGAAAGGCTGCTGAAATGCTTTTCTGTATAGCAAGGCTTCTGCATGCAATTCCGCGCCCCCCCCCCCCGCCCCCAGTCCCTGGTCTCTCCAGGTAGGACTGGGAAAGACTGACATGCATCAAAAGTTGGCTGACTTGCCCAGCTCTGTTCCAGCATCCTCCTTATTCTCTTTCCCCTGTGATATAAAGAAGGGATGGGGGACCTCAGGACCAGGGGCCAGAGGTGGCCCCCCAGGCCTCACTATCTGGCCCTCAGGATTCTCCCCAGGCCACACCTTTTCTCCACAAGCCATGCACCAGCCTTCCCTTGTACCCCCTTGAGTGTTTTTGCTGGGCTGTTAACTCTGATAATGCCTTTTGTTTGCCTGTTTGGAGAATAGAGAGGGGTGTGCTAGTGCATATAGAATCAAGCCACCTATGCAAAGTTGAAATTCACATTCATTGTTCTTCCTACTTTTGCTTCTGCCTACCACTGGCCTCTGGCACAGAAAAGGCTGCCTAAAAGGGAATGTGGTTCTTGAGGTGAAAAGGTTCCTTATTTCTGCTGTGGAGATATACACTGGTACATGGAATAGTTTCTCACCAGCATGTGTTTTCCCATGCAACATCTGAATAGAAAATGCAGATGAAATCTATATGCATCCCCATATTTTTGCTACCATAGCTGTTTTAGGTGGATCAAGCAACTCACTGACTTCTTGCAGCCTACTCAACTCATGTGTCTCCTGCATTGGACTCTGATGGGCCATTTTTGCTCACAAGGAGGGAGGAAATATCCTAGAATGCTGCACCCAAATAGCATGACATAGAACACTTCCCACAGGCCTTGAGTCATCTATTTGTTGTTCTGTGTGCATAATCTGCATTGAGGGCATAAGCATGTCAGTCCCACTCCTAAATGGCCTTTTCATTCATTTCACTAACGGTTACTCCCTGTGTGCATGTGCACACCTGCACAATGCCCCTTGTTGGGACACATTAAGGAAACATTGTATGTGTACACAAATGGGTTATCTATTGATTCATTCGGCTGTCACGCTTCTCCCAAACTCAAGATAAGGCATATTCCCATTCTAGTTTTCTATGCTGGTGATTTTGTGAAGCTGTGAATAATGAAGGTGACTGGTTTTTGCTTTTTTGTTTTTTTAAAATTATTATGACAAGGTATTGTGAATGTTCTGATGTACGTTCAATTTGTAGCTCTGTTTGTGCTGGAAGACATTCAAACTGATTCCAGGTTAAAGCAGATGGAAGTGGCTCTCAAGCCTAGCAAGTGTTCGAACACATTTCCGCATAGGCTGCCTCCTCTCTGATGACAAATGCATCTCATTCAAAGTTTATAGATTGTGGGCACTTTCGCAGAAGCTGCCCCCACACCTGTAGAGTCATCTCGCAGTGGTTTCCCCATGCACAAAAATATATTGCATATCGAGTTCCTGTTGCTGCACAACTGCTTTCCTGAAACAGAGCGCAAGCAACAATCCTCTTAGAAACAGATAATAATAATAATAATAATAATAATAATAATAATAATAATAATAAATTTTATTTATATCCCACCCTCCCCAGCTGAAGCTGGGCTCAGGGCGGCTAACAACAATCAAATAATCAAACAATCAAATAATCCAACATTCTAAAAACATTTCATTATAAAAATTAATTAAAATCAAATTAATGGCAACCGTTAAGCAAAATTCTGTGCAGGTTGCCAGAGGAGGGAGTCAGGCTGCGCCCTGACCAAAGGCCTGGTGGAACAGCTCTGTCTTGCAGGCCCTGCGGAAAGATGTCAGGTCCCGCAGGGCCCTAGTCTCTTGGACAGATCCAAATGCTTTGCCTCCAGGTCATCTTTGAACTTCTGAAATGTTCTTTCAGCACAATTTCAAAAGTGTTGCTGGGATCACTATTTCGAATTTGGCCCACTTGCTTTGGGATTTGAAATATCAGGATTGACCAGAACATAAATGGATCTTTCCCACTTTCAGCCATGCGCTAACAACATTCAGATGCGATGCACTGGAGACTGAAATGTGTTCAGAGCATCTCTTATCAAAATGCTCTTCGGTATGGATTTTATGCCATTTTCCAGACTTGGTGTAATTTCCCCCTTAGGGTTAGTAGAAGCAGAAAGCAGCCTGGACAAAAACACACAAAAAACTCTAGGCTATTATTTTTGAGCCATAGCTAACTTTAGCTTGTTAATGCATATAAGAGATAAACCGAGTGCTCATTGTTGTAACCAGTCCTGGGACCGGCTGGGTGAAGGGTGGACAATAAATTTAATGGTAATGGTGATGATGTGCCTCTCCCCCTAATAGTGAACTTAGGTAGTGAGTGCTGACAGGATTGGGACCAAAACCTGGTAACTTATTTATAAATCTTTTTGCTTACATTTATACCCGATCTCTCTTCTGTAATAGAACCCAAGAAGGCACACAGGTGGATTTAGGAGTCACCCACTCAGGCACAGACCAGACCCAAATTCACAAGGCGACGGCCTCATGTGCCTTCAGCCAATACCTTGCAAGAGGAAGGTGCAAGCATGCTCAGGAGAACCCATTAAAAACAGAATCTGAGGCACCTCCCCCCATCACACACAAAACAGCTCAATAAGAATCAAGGGTTGTCTTACATCCACCAAGTTCAGGGCATTTAGTGTGTTACCTCCTGCCTTTTGAAATGCACTCCCAATGAACATCAGGCAGACATCTGCACTACTGGAATTCAGACACCTGCTTCAAAAACTCACTCAGGTTTTCTGAGGAGTGATCCAGCTATGTTGATGTATTATGCTGATTTATGGTGAATTTTGTATTTGTTTCAGGAATGTGATTTTATTGTTGATTTTATGCTGTTCATTGCAACAATGCTTCCCCCCCCCTCTTGCCATTAGCTGTCATTTTTGCATAACAGCAGCAGCAACAACAACAACAAGGTAGCTACAGAAGGTTGAGCGTTAGTTGGAAAGGTAAACGTTGAAACCCAGAGAAGGTCACGGCTGGTTGCACTCCTGTTAGGAGATGAGGATACATGGCACCATTTTGCTGCAAGTCTCACTAGCTTCATATATATCTATCACAAGTCCTGAATTGAAAGGTCAGCATTAAGAATCAGTAGTATAGCAGCAAGACTCATGCCATGACTTATGGAAGTGGCATTTTTCCCTAATAAAGAAAGATGGGAATGGTTTGTACCTTTGATGGGTAACGTACTATTATCTTGTGATGCACAATGTCAGTCAGATTTTCCACCCCAAATATTGGTGTGCCTCCATGGCCCATCTCCCCAGCTGAGAGCGCAGAGAAATTCCAAAATTGGATAAATGTAGAAATAAAGCATGCCAGGGGATGGGAAAATCCCCACAAACCTTTTTAACCTTACTCTGTCAGGCATTGTTAAGGAGAAGGATTGGCTTCTTGATAGCTTAATCACTTTTGAAGCAGTTAGTCCATTAAGTCCTGCTTAGTCTATGATTCTATTAGAAGTACTGGGCAGTGTGCATCATGCCTCTTTGCCTAAGAAGGCTGATGCGTGAGAGTTTCTAAAAGGGAAAGCAAAGAGTCGTGCAATGGGGGCATATGTATGTGCAGGTGTGAAACCATTCACTTTCCTGTATTGTCAGGAAGATGTACAGATGCCATGGTATTACGCCTACCAGAATGAGAGACATGTAAATGGTGAGGTACTAGGAAGTGTAAGGCAAAATTTCCCAGGTTGCTTAAATATGCGCCCTTGAAATGATTTGGGCAAATTTATCAAGGCTCACAGAAAGATCAGAAGCCTCCCAGGACCAGAAGCACTTCTAATTCCCTTCTGTTATAACTGGAGTTTTATTTATTTTTAATGTAACCTTGAGCAGGAACTAGTGGCTCGAGGGTGCTGCATTTAGGTACTTGCCCTGCAGCTTAATGTATAGGGTACATGTATTGACAGTTTCCTGTCAGTATGATTTAACAAGTGTGTGCTGAAGAACAGAGCTCTTGAGTGTTCGAGTATTAAGGCCTGACCTGGCTGCCACTGAGTTCGCTTGGAATGTTGTGACTGACTGGAGTAAAGGAAGGGAGCCGCGGAGCTGAGCTGGATATGAAGTGTGCGTGTTCGTAGGAAATGCCACCACTGCGTTAACAAGGAAATGCTTTTTACTCAGAGCAGGCTTCAAATGGTGTTCAGCTCTAACAAGTCGATTTCTCTAGTAGGCAAAGCCCTTTCACACCATACAGCTTCCTTGCCCATGGCCAACTCTTGGGAGGGTGCAATGTTTTCGCAACTCCCAGGGAAGTTGCTGTGCTGGGCTTCCATTTAAGGGAACCATCGTAGAGACTAGGATTTGAGTGTGGTGAACAGGCCTAACATTCCAGTCTCATGCCTTACTCTTTGGCTCTTAGCACACTGTGAAATATTAGAAGTACAGTGGACACTCGGGTTGTGAACATAATCTGTGCGGGATGCACGTTCGCAACCCGCATCTGCGCATCAGCACACACGCAGGTTGCGATTCAGCACTTCTGCGCATGCGCAACCACTGAAATCCGGAAGTAACTCGTTCCAGTACTTCTGGGTTTCGGCGGTCCGCAACCCGAAAAAATGCAACCTGAAGTGGCTGTAACCCCAGGTATGACAGTATCATGTTTATTATCCCAAATGCAACAATATGGAGATTCTTTTTATTGTAATAAGCCCTTTGAGGAAAGAAACAGTTTGAGTATTTTATTTATTCATACTGGTTACATTTCTATCCCTCCTTTCCTCCAGGGAGCTCACAGTGGCATTCATGGTTCTTCCTCTCCCCCTTTTATTCTCACAACAACCTTGCGAGGCAGGTTAGGCTGCGAGACAATGACTGGCCCAAGGTCCCCTACTGAGCTGGACGGCTGAGTGGGGATTGGAAGCCCAGTCACCCAGGTCTTACTCCAACACTAACCACTATACAGGCTCTCCAGTGTAGTCACCATCTAGGGGAGAAAGTGGTGTTACTGCATGCAGTCCATCTTCAACCTCATTTGCATACATGGAAGGTGCACAAAAGAGCCATATGGGTTGGATTAGAGGAGACTAGGTATCTTTCTTTTAGAAAACTGTATGTGGGATTGTTGGGAAATGGCTCTGGATGACCCCACTCAGTGGTTTCATGTAGATGTTAAACAGGGGGGCGGGCGTTAATATTGAACACTGAGGAACCCCATAATGAAGTCTCCACAAGGTTGAAGAGCACTCCCCAAGCATCACCCTCTGGAAATGACTCTCCAAGTAGGACTTTCAAAGGTCCAGATTGCAGCCCCTGAGCTGCGCTGTCCAGACTGGCTGACCTACTGCTGGGAGCTTCACACCACAAGGTGAAAGGATAATAATAATAATAATAATAATAATAATAATAATAATAATAATAATAAAATTTATTATTTGTACCCCGCCCATCTGGCTGGGCTTCCCCAGCCACTCTGGGCGGCTCCCCAAAAAAATATTAAAATACTCTAATACATCAAACATTAAAAGCTTCCCTGAACAGGGCTGCCTTCAGATGTCTTCTAAAAGTCTGGTAGTTGTTGTTCTCTTTGACATCTGGTGGGAGGGCGTTCCACAGGGAGGGCGCCACTACCGAGAAGGCCCTCTGCCTGGTTCCCTGTAACTTGGCTTCTTGCAGTGAGGGAACCGCCAGAAGGCCCTCAGTGCTGGACCTCAGTGTCCAGGTAGAATGATGGGGGTGGAGACGCTCCTTCAGGTATACAGGACCGAGGCTGTTTAGGGCTTTAAAGGTCAGCACCAGTACTTTGAATTGTGCTTGGAAACGATGGTGAAACTATCCCATGAGCGCTTCGCCACATGCCCAGATCTACATAGTATCAGTTTAGTTGTGTGGCTTAGGCATAAGATGCACTTTTAATACTGCTAGCATGATGTAGAATGTAAAGTCTATCGGGGATAAGATCTCCTGGAGGATACACTAATAGACATAATATACATAAGCAAGTGAGGAGAATGGCACAAAGAGTTTCTGACAGCAAGAAAATCCTCTTCCCTGCTTTGGCAGCTAAGCGTAGATATTCCATCATGCTCAGTGACAAGAAATTCCCCACTCCAAAACTCAAGCCAGCGCGGTTATTAGAAGCATAAATCAGTTCTAGGCAGTGAATAAATCCACCTAGCATTTCAGACAATACAAAGCCTTTACTACATTAAAGCATTATTATAATCGTGACAATATGATAGGATTGATGAGTTCTATCGGCAGCAATGACCACCTTACACTTAAACAGCTCGGTGAATTACTGTCTGCAGCATTACAGTGCATCTGTCTGCTGAAAGCACTTACAGTTGTTGACCAGATCTCTTAAACCTTTGCATTTGGAGCTGTGAGAGCTGAATTACAGAAATGTAACATGCTTCGAAAAAGGAAGTTGTGGACTTTTATTATCATTTTCCCCTCGGTAAGGCTTGCATCTATCCTTCATCCCTTTGATTCCCCTCTGAAAACAAAACGGGCATCAAGATGTTGGGATACCCGAGTGACTTTACGACTCGTTGCCTTGTGGCACCATTCATTGTTCCTGGATGTCTTTAAAAACGAAAGCCAAGTGCCTCTCTTGTCAATAAAACGATGAAAAAGTGCAAAGGGTTTCCAAATCTGCCACCTGTGCTCTTCTGTATATCAGACCGAAATAGCAAACGAACCACTAATGAAAGCCAGACGTCGAGGAACACCAGTCCCTACACTTTGCTCCATCTATGTGAGACCACAGGAATTTCTTGGCCTACCTGGCCAAGTACTAATATAAATGAAATGTGATGTCTCTTCAATCACGGCACACTGGGTCAAGGGCTGAGCTCCAGCTGCTTCTTGCCCACTTTCCAAAAGCATAAGATTGGTCCAGGTAAACCTCATTCACGTTAAAATCCAGGTTGCTGTGGATTGATTCCATGCCATATGAAAATATTTGCCTATGGATAGACAGGCAGTGTCCACCCACTTGGCCTCAGGAACACAGCTCTATCCAAGAAGACTTCCTGGAGACGACATAGAAATGAAGACATATTTATACGGACGGGGAAATAGCACTTACAGAAGTCAGAAGATCTGTCCAGATTTAGCTCGGTATATATAGCACTGCCAGTCACCTGCCACCTGAAACTTACCAGTTTGCCTTAATGCCAAAAGAAACAAAAGGACTTACTGATTTAGTTTCATGTTGCTTCATTTCAGTGCTAAAGTGTCCTCTGCCTAGTACTGAAGTTACACTTAAAGAGAAATCTTGGAAATCTCAATGGTTCAGCTCATCAGTTACCAGTTATCAATTCTACTTTTGTTTGTGGCCAGCAATTGATTAGCTGCTAGGTGAAGAGAATGGTGAATTAAAATACATTTCTTTGCTGAAAGTGCTTTTTTCTGGGTGGGGTTACACCGGGGTACACATACCCCTAAACATTTTGTGAATCTAAGGTTGGCCTCATTGAGAGGAGGTATTTCAATATGAGAAGGAAAATGAGAGTACCCCAAACATATTTTTTAAATAGAAAAAAGCACTGCTTATATCAGTAGTGGGCCCGAGCCACATTTGGAGGGCCTTTGGTGAATCAGGTACAGACAACCATGGACTGTGGTGAATTGGGTTGAATTGTCCCAGAGCAATCTGTGAGCAGAGTATTTGGCAGAAAGGAGAGGCAGGGAGGGAAGGAAAACCACACGAGAAGGCTGAGACCTACCTGACCAGTAGCTGTGTCTTCCTAGGAGAAGGTAGACCCAGCAGTCCATTTCCTGTCTGGTGCAAAGAGACACAGAAAACCCAGACTGTCTGGAGGAGTGCTCACTTGCTGACCCAGGCCCATGTCTCAAGTTGCTAACCACATGAATAACTGTATCAAAAGGAGAGCAAGCCTAGACAGGTAAGAACGTTTGTGGGGGGTGACTGAAGAAACCATGCACACTTTTTGTGGGGTGGGTTTTAATAGGTAGGAGTAAAATTCATCCTTCCAGGCTCCCACATGTGTGGAATGAACGGATTTTCAAAATCTCACCCTTGGCATCAAAATCAAATGCATAGGAATTAAACTGCAAAGCCTCCTTTAGATCAAGTCCAGCTATGGAGTAAGCTGGCTTCCCCATTCTTAACAAACTGGAAAATAAGCTTAAAATGTGATTTACTTACTTGTAATCATGCACTGGTTCACAGCAATGGCAGCAGCAAACACTATGCAGGCAAAATACTTATATTTACAGCATAACCAGCTTCAGACATCTGTCTGAGCTGGAGCAAGCAGAGGCATGTCTGCATCCAACACTGGTCAAAGGAAGAGAGAAATGAACAGGAAGTACTATATGCTCCTTCCTCTCCAGGGAAGGGAAATGACCTCACACTGAGCCCTTTCTACCAATTGTATTTCTATGGTGTGAATATCTATCTGCAATACAGCTCTGTGGACTTAGCCCTTTCTCATTTGCATTTGTTAGGTTTGGCTGCTAGTCTGCCACACTTTTTTCATTGGCTCCCCGCTCTTTGACATTAGAAGAGGTCTGAAAGTGGACTTTGCAGTAGAAGCAGCTGCAGTCACGGTGACAGGACCTTCTACAGAGCCTGGTCAGAGGCCTTTCATCATTGCCAGGAGTCAGATGATGCTTTCCGTTACTTTACCTCCTTCATATACTATAGTGGCAGTGATTCTAAGTGAATGGCAGTATGTGTACATTTTCTGGATGTCTAGAGTACTGCTGGAGCCAATGGATTTGGCAACCCTTCAGAAGAGAAGTACTCATTACTGAACTTGATGGGCTGAAGTTTGCCAATAATTGCTGAATGAAAAAAAAATCCCAGCCAAGAGAAACCTATCGTGGATAGGAAAAATTATTATCCCCTTGAAGATTTACAGTGCAAGCTTTGGTTTGATAAAGATCTGTGCCACCCCTTAAAAAAAAAGTGAGATAAGTCAATTCCATTAGTCAAACAGTTTGCTTCTGCGTAATTCAGGAACCAAGACTTTGGAGGGAAAAGGAATTGCAGCAAACAACAACTAATAATGAGAAGAAACTGATATTTCATCTCAGACAATGATGCATAAATATTTCATTATTATTCATTGAGCACTTTAAAATAAAAGCATCAATGAGAATGGCTGATGTGCTCACCAAAAACATGGCTAAATATAGCATGTTTTATATGCTGTAGTCCCGTAAATTCAATGACTTCAGTACAAATTGTCTTTGAGTAACAGCGTGAAGGACTGCAGGCCCATGTTTGATCCTCCAGAGGGGTGCAATCTGCACATAGATCCCTAGTGCCTATGGATTTCCTAGTGTGTGTAAAACTCCATGCATGCAAGGCTTTGCATGGGCCCTTCCCCCTTCAAAGAAAAGAATGATATGTAGGAACTATGTCAAAGGTGGCTCTAGGAGAGCATGACTGCTGTGGTCACACTGGGAGTGGACCTTCTGGGGCGCCACAACTATGAAGTCCAACGGAAGGCAAGAAGTGGGGGCACCAGATTTTGTCGCTGCACAGAGTGCCGCTGAAATTTGAGGTGCCAAGTTCTGCCACTGACTATGTGCTTATCAGGGCCTTCTTACTCTCAATGGTTAATAGGACTAGGGCAAATATTCCCCCCTCCCATACGTCAATCTACATTTTAAAATGATCATAGAATCATAGATTTGTAGAGTTGGAAGGGATCCCATGGGTCATCGAGTCCAAGCTTTTGCAATGCAGGAATCTCAACTGAAGCATCCATGACAAATAGCCATCCATCTTCTCCCACAAACTGAATTTCTTTTTCACTTGTGTTCTTTCTGTGGCAAACTTCATGGTGTTTCCCACTTTACCACCCAATATATTCAACCCTCTGTTAAGGATATGTCAAGAACAGCAGAAAGATGGCTTCAGTGAACTATAGGCTTTTCTGGGTGATCACATAGTCATGTCAAACAATTAATATAATGCCATGTATTTAAAAAGGATATCTTATTGCTATTATTGTTTAATCCTCTGTTTAATCTCTCAGTTCCCATAACATTTTTCTGGTGGGCCAGACTCAAAGCTATCTCCATTTATATACCGAGGCAGATTTTATTGATATAAAACTCTGTGCTTCATCCCAGACTTAACAAAGACATCCATTTACACAGAGATTTTGAAAAATAAGTCCATCATTGCCTTTTCAGACTGCCACCTTCTCCAAAGTATTTCTCATGTCTAGACACTGTCAGAGACCCATCACTAATGGAACTAAAACAAACATAATCAACCAATAAAGATATCCAGATTAATGCCACAATTGCCTTAAGCACAGATGTATATATATATTTTTGCGCATCCTCAGATCATCATGAAATACCCTGTGAAGCTATTTCAGCACTTCATATCCCTGCAATATGGATACTTCATATGCTAGTCCAGGTCTTTCCCCGGTCACACAGAGGACAGTGACTTTATCCAAGCACTTTGTTTTTCCATGTGATATTAATCACACAGAGGAAAAAGTGGTGATACATGTGCTCACCCCACCTCTTGTGTCGAGTGATCATCAGACCAGTTGTCCACCATGAATTGGAGGGTGGCCATCCAGTGTGGGAGGGAGTCACCGGGAGTTCCCTGTGCATTTGGGAATCCTGGAAAATCAGGGAACTAAAATGCATGGGGAGCCTACATGAATAGAGCAAGCTCCCCCCTGCAGATAATTTCCTTTCAACTCATGGAGAATGATTCAGAAGGTGGGGTGGGTTGAGCATGCCTGCCTCTGTTTCTTCTTTCATGCAATTCACATTTTGTGGAGGAACAAGCATCAGGATAGTGCTCCCAACATCACAAGAACTCTGCAGATGACTAAAATTTGTGAATGCAAGCATAGCTAAGAGGAATGGCATACGTCCAGCCACAGATGTGCAAAACCTGCCTGAGATAGTCCATTAAGCAAGTATTTTCCCCTTTCCTCAAACTATTCCAAGCAACACATTTCCACAGAAAATTTATCTACCAATCTGAATTTCAGCTAGTTCAACTTACGATTCCATTCTTTCTGAAGCATCTGTTGCCCACTTTTGTCAAAGGCCCCAGATGTTTTGGCACGCTGTTGCACAGCATTATGGGTGTTGTAGTCATAAGCTTGAAATGACAGTTAGACATCATTCTTGTCTACTTGTCAGGGCCACATTACATCATGAGCTTCATAACTTTAAAAATGCAAGAAAAGGTTAAAGAGAAAGGAAAGGGGGGTGCTAAGGCCCTTCACCCCCCCACTCCCTATTTTCCTCCCGAAAGCACATTGTGATGTAAGATGATGTTTTCTTGCAAATCAACATCATCTGCATTTTGAGGGGATAAAGGCTTTAGCATGCCTGTTTCGCCATGATATAAGCAAAGAAATGTGTAGAAAGGGGTGAAATGCAAAGAGAACCTGGCCAACAGAACCACAAATCCCATCCAAGTATGAAAAAAGGAAACCAGATGATGTTGATGATGATGACTGAGAATGTATACTCAATAATCACAGAGCACTCATGATTATTATGAATACTTTGGAACAGAGGAAGCCAAATGCTGATTTCAGTCACAACATCATAAGTCTGGGAAGCTACAGCATGGTGTGCACTTAGTTTGAATCAGAGTCATGTTGCTTTTAGCCAGGTTACATAAAGTGATGCACAATGGGGTGAAAAAGGAAAAAAAGAAAAGAAAGTATTGGCACCAAGCTGGGAAAACCTTTATTAAGTGGGATTCTACAGGGTCTGCCCTTGATCCAGTGCTGCTTGAGAATATATATACAATCTCCGTGAAGAAGTCAGCACTGTGCTTATAAAAAATGTGGACTGGAAAGAAAGAGGGGGAATAGGTCTAAAAGTTTCAAATGATCTTGATATGTTACTGGAACAAGGAGCATTCAAGTGAAATATATAGCCTGGTCTACACATGCAACAGAAGTGCATGGTAGAGTCCTACCTGTGCAACTTCAAATGGTGGTTCTGTATTAGAGAGAGAGAGAGAGAATGTGTTGCAGATGCAAATAAATGGCTGAACGAATTAAGTACCAGTTCTGCTTAGCCAACAAGAAATCATTCACACTTCACCACTCTTTCCTTAGCTATTTCACCTCCAGAAACTTTGGTACAGTTAATAATTATCTTATAAAAACTAACTGGCACTAGAACTAGCAACTGATTTTACCGCTGGTTAAACAGCCTGAGTCTGTTGGCAAGTAATGTCGGCTCAGAGAGCTCCTGTACTACCCTTTGCACATAAAATTGCATGGCAGAATCATTAAGCTGATTACCTACTGCTGTCTCTTTTGCCTGTATTTATCACCTTGAGTAATGGGGTAAATACACCACATCCTCAAAAGCAACCTCCAACCCAATGAAGCTACGATAAAAGGGGTAAAATTCAGCACTTAATGTTCAACTGCATCAGAGCCTGCAGAGAGGACAAAAATTAGGTGTTGATCTGGAGCCATAAGGACATTTATCACCATGGCTAGGGACATCTGTGCACCACAGCCTGGTCCAAAGAGTTATTGTGAGTGTTCCAGGATGTCAGCAGGTACCACATATGGTGGAATATTGATTGCCTGTTAAGGAAAGGGTGGCAAAAAGGCAATCATTGATGAGTGTGTCATGACCAAGTGTTGATTATTCAAATACACGCATGGAAACAAATCACTCTTCTGGCTTCCAATAATTTGTGTACAGAATAGTGTGCAGGATGCATCTGTGTGCAGGGCACCATCAAACAAAATGACCAATGCTGATGAATTTTCATAAGGATTTTTTTTGTTGAATCACAAATTGCTGCAAAATTTGGAGAACAGAATTTAAGAATGGAAAAACGAGAAATTGAGAGGACCAAAACTGACAGATCCCTCCATCCCTAAGGGTGAGCAGCCTCTGGGTCTCTGGAAGTTGTCATACCCCACATTCCTTCATCCACAGTCAGGATAACAAGTGGTCAGGGATGATGGGACCTGCAATCCAGCCATATCTGGAGAGCTGCCTGCTGGCCACTTCTGGCTAACATGCTTTGGTGCAGCAGTTCATATAACCTCTCTGTAATCAATTAACAAAGCTTGCAAGTATAAGGCTTTTCACAATACCCCATAGAAATATAGATGCTTTTGTAATCAATCATTGAAATGCTGAGGTCTTTATTATCTACAACTGAGGAAAGATTTATTAAAATTGCTGCCTCTCTTTGGCTTCCAGGCCCAGCGTGGTGATTGCTCAGCATTTTCCCATCTGATATGAAAGAACCAAGTGTTAAAATGCATTTGACCATTGGTGCCAGAAACAAGGTGCGCCAAAGATCTATGCTTCCAGCTCTGCCACATTCAAGGCCCTGTCAAACATGGCATATAAAAGAGCTTGCTCAATAAAGATGCTTGTGTTTCCATGTTTTAACACATCCCAGTGCCCCCTGTATTCAGCTTCCTGTGATCTGTTGAAAATCTGTTTCTTTTTATCCCCAGCCAATTTAATATTTAAGTGCACTTCAGAGCAACTTAGAACTGAGTGTTGACACAATGAGATTTTGAAACATCTGACCATGGTCCCCAAAGTGCTCCACAGGCACAAATTCATGCTCACTTGCTTGTCTCTTCCACTGCTAGAACATTTGAAGGGCTGATTTCCATGTTACTTTTTTTGGGGGGGGGAGTTTCGTACCTCCCAGATGCAGGAACGATTTACATACCTGCCCTGAAGTAAACACTTTGACCCAGGAGCAAGAAATCTGTTGATCCCCTCCATTTACAACAGCCCTCTGAGTGAAGGAAAGGCATGCCCTTTGCATGGGTGGATCTGTTTTCTGAATGAATGGGGCAGCCTATATGCTCAGTTGATCCATGTTTGATTCTGTATGCACATTCATGTGTTGACTGGAGTAGCTGTATCATGCTAGCCACCCCAGCCTAACTAGGACCTAAATGTATGTAGAAACAGGCACTTGTGTTCATTTCCCTAGCTAGCTGGACATGGGTGCCAGAGGACGCTGATATAGTTGGTTCCCATACTAGGTGTGCCTCCTCTGATAACTTCTTTAAACACAGCTGATCATCTTTTTGGAATGGGAGACTTGTGTTTCATCCTCCCTGCTGCTTCCTCCTCTTCATCCCACTGAGCAGCTGAGGAAATCCCCCAATCATTTAAGAAGCACTTTTTTACAGGTCAGTGGACTCGCACCACAACCACTTGACAATGCAGGGGCTTAACGTTTACATTTTCTTCATATGAAGGAGTGGGAACGACATTTTCCTCTACAAAATGAGGGTGTGAGAGCTTCCAACATGGATCCCAGGGGTCTTCAGAGCTCAAGGGATTTCCCTTGCCTTCAGAAAACACCTGGTGAGTTACTCACTTGGATAAACCCTTTTGAGATCTGTTTAATGAAGCAGTCTTGCTTCCCCATTCATCCCTCTCTTATCAGGTGTGTAAATAGTCACTCCCTCTTTCCAGGTAACACTTTCCCCCCTTGACTCGCCACTTGGGTGGCCTGTCCCAGAAATCCTGCTTTCTTTTTCCTCCCAAGCTGCATCTCAGTTGCTGTGGCAAGGCTTGCCTAGCGCTTAGCTCTTTCCTCTTTGCTTTTTTGGCAGCCCCTTCTTCATCCTCGCTCCCTCCTTGCTTTAAGGAATCCCCTTTAAATCTGCCACCTGCTGCACCTTGATCCTCTGGTTGGTTGGGCACCTTCCTTCTCCAGTGGGGCTGGGCTACCCAGCCTCTTCCAGTCTGTTCGGCAGACCATCGAGCTGACAGTGTGAGTGGGGGATCCTATATGTGACTTGGCCCTTAGTATCATCCTCGCCTACCCCTTGGGAGCTTAGTTCTTCTTGAATCAGTGTGGAACCCGATACTTGGGTCTTGATCCCTCCAACGCGCTCAGCACATGATGATGTAATTCTTTCCCCAGTGCACTGCCTGTTGTGTCTTGCTACTTAATTAAAGGGAACGTCAGACAGTTCAGAAGAGACATTAGTAAGATGTCAAATGCAACAAAGAAAGAAAATAATTTTAGGTTATAAAAAATAAAGAGTCTATGTAAATTACACCAGCCAGCTTTTTCTCCAAGCTACAGCCCTGATTGTTTGAAATGATTTTTTTGTGTGTGTGTCTGGTGTTTTAAACTGAAATGTGATTCTCTTGTTCATTCCTTGGCATCCTTCCCTGAAATATTCTGTTAAATGTTTTCAATTATATGCCAGTCTCAGTAGGATCCTGCTAAGAAGCTTTAAAAGGTACCTTGTAACACACATTATCTGGTGTCATTTGAATACTATCAATGTGGCAATAAATAAAGATAAATTAAGTAATTTTAAAAAGTGTTACTGCTTTGAATCAATAGGCTGATTGTAGCTGACCAGATATACCCATGAGGACTGGTCTGTTTAAAGCTCTCTTAAAGATCTTAGCTCTGAGGCACACTTTTAAAAAAATGTATATCTTATTTCTATTGGGTTATGTGTACATCCAGTGCCAGATTACAGAAAAAATGAGAAGCTTAAACTAGACTATCAATCATACAGCTGTGCTTATATGTGCATTTTTTAAACTTATGGAGGCACATTATGCGTATTATGATGCCATTTCCCCCCCAATGGAGAACTTGAAAGAGAGAAAGTCCTGCAGCTGTGCTGCCATAGTAAAATCACATCATTTAGAGACAGTGCATCAGTTTGGGAGGAATGGCTTCAAACAGAATAAACTTTATTACCTTCACTATAGTCTAGAAATGAAGGTGTTCAGGAAGAAACCACCTGCTCCAGATGCCAGCCCTTTGCTGGATTAGAAAATACATACACAGAACAGGTGTGCATCTAGGTACACATGTGAATGGTGATGCACACACAGAGATAAACAATGGCAAAACACAGCCAGGCAGTTGTGCACCCCCCAAAGGCAACCCCTATCCATACTGCACCAGGGGAATGAGAACACTTGGGATCGGACATGCACATTTGCCGTTAAAAGAACCATTGTGGTGTTTAAGAACCGATCATTTATCTGCATCATTTTACTGTCTTGTGGCTCTGTGCTCCAAGTGTGAGTTGGCAGCTGTTTTTATCTATCCTCTCTGATATTTAAGATGTGATTTTATTATGATGTATTGCTCTTGGCAGCCTTAGGCATTGACTAGCATGGCCAAAAAGGAGGGAGGATGCAAGCTTGTATTCTGGCACATCCAGAGCAGGATGAAGAGCCTTTCCCAGTACAAGGGCTGCATTCCATCATGGACCACCTTCCAGGAACCTGATGGCCAGTGGTGGGCCCAAGGCAAAAGTGTGCAGGGCAACAGGGCTCACTTTGACCTCCAGTTGCTCCCACTGTTGTGTTTGAACCATGGTGGACTTCATGCCTCCTTTCATCCTGGTATTCAGCAGTGTCAGGTGAGTCCCACTGTCCCTCTGCTCCATCTGCCACCAGCAACCCATGTGACTCTTTAGCGCAATTGGCTACATTCCAGCCATGCAAAAGGTCAGAGGTTATGCACACCCCACACACCTCTCTCCATCCAGGTAAGCAAGAGCTATTGCCACTGTTGAAAAACACAAAAGCGCTTGAGAACATGGGTGGGGCCTGTGAGAGGAGGCTGGTGGGGGATGTTGAGAGGCCTGGTGTCAGGAGCCGGAGGAAGGGGCTGGTCAGCAATAAAACACGCGGTGTCAGTGAAGTTAACTCGTTATTCAAAGGAACCAAAACAGAGCAGGCCTAGAGATCACAGCAACTCTTTGCAGTAGGTCTTGCCCAAATGAGGCATTTGAGAGGACTGAAGGTCCTCACCTTCCCACCACTCTCTAAGGTTCCTTCCCCAGCAGCCTAAGGCCCCTTTGCCTTTCTTCTCTTTTCTCTGCCCTCTTCATTTCTCTCTCTATTCTGGGAGACTAGGAGGGAGGGGAGCTGGTCACACTAGGAGATGGAGATTCCCTGGATTCTTCAGCAGCCTGCATCGACTGTGCCTCTTGACCCACCTCTGATTCTGATTCTGGGCTGTTCTCTGCCATAGCCTCTCCCTGCTCATTAAACCCTGTTGCCACTTCAGCTTCCAACAACTTTCCTCCTCCCAGCCTGCTCCCTCTTTTCACTCTGACCACTCATCATTGTCCCACCAATCCCCTGGCTCTGAGCCTTCTTCCCCTTCACTCCTCTTCATCCAGTCAATCCACTTGGTGTGCACTTAATATACATCTGATCCCCTACAAAATGGCAATGCAGATACAAGCAAGAGAAGGGACAACTCATCTGTTATGGTTTCTCACACAGTAATCAATTGGTGACTGGGAGTGTGCATGCACTTAGAGTGTAGCATAAGGCTTGGGATATATGCATATCCATTTCTTTGTCTGGAGTTTGCGTTTGCTTGTCAGCACCATCCAATTTCACTATTTCACATTTTATTTCCTTTCTGGGTTTTGTCTAAAATACATGTGCTCATCCACCCTACTTATGTTTGTATATCCTGTGCATTTATTTTATTTTTTTGCTGGATTCCAGAACTGTGGAAAATGTATGAGGAGAGAGGGCTTGCAAAGTATTCAGCTGCTACAGTAGGAGGTAACTGTAACCTACAACTCTAGTTAGCTGCCAGCCCAAATGTAAGCATTGGCTAGGTAATATTCACAGAGGTCAAACATGGACCGTCAAAGGATAAACTACAATGGACAATTATAGCCAATTTCTAGCTGAATATGAATGTCTCCTGCTAACACGCACGGACATATTGAACTTCAGATTTCAGCATTACGACAGTCCTCACCATTGTCAGATTCCATGGCAACCCATCTAGGTGGTGAGGTAAACAGAGCAAAGCTTTGTCATCATCCAATTTGCTTGAGTGCAAGCTTCTTAGCTTGTTGTCGTGTTTTAACAAAGATTTATAATATCCTAACTGCCAAAGGCTCTAGGGCTCACAAAAGTAAAGAGTGGGAGGAAGAAACAAAAGCAACTCATAAAAATGTAACATTCCATTAAGATAATTAGCATGAAATGTGAAGATTTTTATAAATCAGTCCTCTGTTGTAATTACTCCTGATATATCTGTAATATTAATGCATGGTAAAGGATGGTTTAATTGGGAAATAAATGAGAGAGCTTCATTTATTATTCTTCATGTGTGTGTGTGTGTTTGTAAGGTCCTGTTATTTTTGTTCTTGTGTGCATCTAGAAAAGACAGCGTCTGAAATCTTGAACTTCCTCAACTCCTGCTTTTGTAATTCAGAAATGCAAAATTAATCAAAAAAATTTAGTATGCAAAATGAGCTTTGCCAAATTATAAATCTGGTGGATCAAATAGCCAGAGTAAAGCTCTGAGAAATTTATTTCCTTAAGATAATAAAGAAAAAAGAAAAACCATACACCTACTTTGCCACTAGAGTTAGAATAAATTCAACAATAAATAATCCATCTGTGCATAACAGGTTGGGTTTTTGTTTTTGTTTTTGTATATGACACTCTTTTCAGATTTTACATGTTTAAATTTTCTCAAAAGAGAACAGGTTACTTTAAGAATCATTGCATTTTTATTTTTCCCCTTTCACAGCATTTGGAAATTACGACACCTTTATATTGATACTCACTTTGTAGAGAACAAGTCTTATAAAAACAAGTTATTTACAAAAGGGTGAAAGATAAGAGCTCATTTAAAGCACAGATCTAGAACTCGGTCACTCCCATTTTGCACTTATTAACAGTGGGATGGGGTTTATCTTGAAATCACCAAGCATTGGCTCTTCTGTTCACTCCCCTTTATTTTATAGACTTTCAAGCTATGAAGATTAGAAGGGAATGAATATGCAGCCCATCTTTCTCTGCTTCATGTTGTTGTTGTTTAGTCATGTCTGACTCTTCGTGACCCCTGGACCAGAGCACGCCAGACACTCCTGACTTCCACTGCCTCCCGCAGTTTGGTCAAACTCATGCTGGTAGCTTTGAGAACACTGTCCAACCATCTTGTCCTCTGTCGTCCCCTTCTCCTTGTGCCCTCCATCTTTCCCAACATCAGGGTCTTTTCCAGGGAGTCTTCTCTTCTCCTGAGGTGGCCAAAGTATTGGAGACTCAGCTGCAGGATCTGTCCTTCCAGTGAGCACTCAGGGCTGATTTCCTTAAGAATGGATAGGTTTGATCTTCTTGCAGTCCATTGGACTCTCTGCTTCATAGCCCTCACTAACACAGAACATGCTCGCAAACAATAATTGGTCCTCTTCATTAGCTTTGCATCTTTGTTGCTGTTGTTATTAGTAGTAGCAAAAGCAGCAGTAGTAATATTTTAATTTATTGCCTGTCCTTTAGTTACAGTATTATAACTGCAGTTGGAATGCCAATCCATCTGACACTGCCCTGCACCATTGGATCTTGGGGGTGGAGAAATGCTATGCATGTTAGGATCAGATTTCAAAACGTTACCATACAGACAGATTTATGGGAAGAGATGTTCATGTGAAGCATTTTATTTACTTACATTTTATTCAAATATTTATAAAGCACACTTTCATAGGAACAGAAAGAGGTGGCGTGCAGCATACAAACAAACTACTAAAATAATAATATCAATAGCATATCAATAGCATATCAATTTAAGCTTCAGTGCCCCTTTAGAAGATCTCAATGATCAAGGTGTATTGATAAGGAATCAGACCTTAAGGCATTTTGGGTCCAAGTTGTTTAGGCTTAGGGAATGAACACTACTACTGGACTACTACAATGCACTCTATGTGGGACTACCTTTGAAGGTGACTCAGAAACTGCAATTAATCCAGAATGCGGCAGCTAGACTGGTGACTGGGAGTGGCCGCCGAGACCATATAACATCGGTCCTGAAAGATCTTCATTGGCTCCCAGTACATTTCTGAGCACAATTCAAAGTGTTGGTGCTGACCTTTAAAGCCCTAAATGGCCTCGATCCTGTGTACCTGAAGGAATGTCTCCACCCCCATCATCCTTCTGGCGGTTCCCTCACTGAGAGAAGTGAGGTTACAGGGAACCAGGCAGAGGGCCTTCTCGGTAGCGGCGCCTGCCCTGTGGAATGCCCTCCCAGAAGATGTCAAGGCAATAAACAACTATTTTACTTTTAAAAGACAACTGAAGGTGGCCTTGTTTAGGGAAGTTTTTAATGTCTGACACAGAATTGTTTTTAATATTCGGTTGGAAGCCGCCCAGAGTGGGGTGGGGTGTATATATATATATATATATATATATATATATATATATATATATAATTTATTTATTTATTTTAACACAAGAACCTTGTGCCTGATCCAGCAGCAAATTGTTGGCTCTTTCAGCAAAGGAGTAACCTGTGCCTATGAGCAGCAAAGCTACTGCACTTGGTTTGCTGTTGGGGTTTCAGGATCAACACACTGAAGCTCAATCCAGACAAGACAGAAGTGCAGTTGGTAGACTGCTTATCTGTGGTAGCAGATGCTGTTAAGCCTGTCCTGGGATGGCATTACACTCTCGGAAGGAATAGGTTCTCATTCCAGGGGTTCTCTGAAATCTAGTCTTGGCTTTGGAGGCCCAGGTGGATTCTGAAGTGCAAAGGGCCTTATGCTAGCTAAGAATCATCCTAAAAGGCCTTTCTCAAGGTTCCTCTGGCGTATGAGGTAAGGTGGGTGGTGACCAGAGGCAGGACCTTTTTGGTTGTGGTGCCTCATCTTTGAAATTTCCTTCTTCTATGTGTCATTGAATCTGTTTTCTTTTCAGCACTAGGTGAAGATCTTTTCATTCACTTGCCTATTGTTATTTGATTCACTGGAGTTTTGTCTGCTCTGCTGCTCACATTTTTATTACTGTTTTGTTCTTTTTGGAAGCTTTTTAACATTCTGATGCAAGCTGCTCTGGGAGCCTTATTGGGCTGAACAGTAGAGAACTAAGTATACCAAACAAACCCTTCAGAATGAGCTCCATCATGAAATGTGTTTTCAAAGTCTGGGCAATCAATTTTTGTCTGCCTTTTGGGATTCTGGCTTGTATAATTTCCCTTACCATAATCTTTGTGATTGTCATGTATTCCATGAAAACCTTCCATACCTTTGTTTGCTAACCACATTTGTTCTTTGTTCATACCATTCACTTGCCATCCAATAGCAAGGTTCTCTGACCAGCTAACAATAAAACCAGCCACAAAACATTAAAAGTACTACAAACCTTAAAAGCAAAAAGATAAAGCAAAATGTTCAAGCCAAAGAGATAACATAAAACCCACAGACTTTAAGAACACACCGATACTTTGAACTGATCTTACAAGTTTCAAAAGGTTTCCAGAGACCATATTAAAATTTCCAAAATGTTATTCAAAAGCCTGGGAAAGTCATGAGATCTTATATTGAGGGGGAAAACACAATGCAGGTCTCAGGTGAGTCTCTCTGGAAAGTTTGTTATGCCTACTTCAACTACTAATTTCAGCCTAATGGTTTGCATGGCTGCATGTTTTGCACACTAGGGTTTGTAAGTGTAAGGTGCATAAACCATTGCTCTTGTGGCAACATCCTTGCTTGTTGCTTAACTGCAACTTCATAAGGTTTGTAGCCTTAATTATAAGACAATGCAACATGTTTTCTAAACAGCTAAGTAAATAGGTGCATCAGACACATACTAGCCTGTTCCTGACATATATAATTTATCTAGTTATTGATCATGATTTTTTGGCTGATTATGCATTTCGTTTGTAATAGTTTGTTTTGCGATTATAGTTCTGCACCCCCTTATAAAAGTGGCGGAGAAGTACTAAAAGAAAACAGTTTCATATTTATTACAAGTTATTGATGCGTGCTGGGCCTTCTGTTCAAAATAGAATGCATTAGAGACTTTTATTATTATTATTAAGTTGACTGGAGACAAATCATAGAGGCTGAGATAGAATTGCTTGATTTTTTTTTTATTTTATGTTAAAGAAACCCAACTTGCACATAGTTGAATACACAGATGGCAATGATAGGGGGCTGCTAAGAAGAAACAAGTTGATCGGGAAGGTTTGCTTGACTGCATTCTGAATTTGTTTCCAGCAGACTTCCTCACATGGCATTGCTTATGCAAATCTACCCTCTTTTCAGCTAGGGTCTGGATGCAGAAACCCCCTGGCAGCAGCACACAAAAGCCGAGTTGTACGGCAGCTAGCAGACCTGAAAAGGCCTGCTGAATGGAGCAATGGATGCAATATGCAGGCAGTTGAGCAAACAGAAGAGCCATTCTTTCCCGGGTACCAGTGGTGTGTGGAGAGGCAGCCTACCCTAGAGGCAGAAAGAAAAGGCCTCTAGGAAAGGGAGCGGGGAGGGCGGGGGAGAGCAGCAGCTTGGTTCCTATAAAGAAGAGAAAGGGCTAAAGAGATGGGAGTTAAGAAGAGAAGATGCAGGAAGGAGCGAGCTGCTTTAATGCTTTTTAGGGTCATTTGAAAGGTGGTTTGAATTGGGAGGAGGGAAAGGCAGAAGACAGGGGGGAAAGGGTAAATCCGTCACAAACCCCACAAATAAATATAAAGGGACCTGGCAGGGGGAAATAGTAAGAATAGCTTTTCCACCCTTCCATTCTAATACTATCAGCAACCCTTTGGAGAAAACTAGTAGTTATGGGTTCTGCATCCTTTGAAAAACAAGGGGCTACAATAACCGCAATTTAGCAATGTACAGGAAAACCATTTCCTCCCCACCTAGAAAACTCTGTCCTACTGTACCCCCATTTTACTGCATAATCTATGGAAGTCTCTCTCCGAATCCATTTGAGTTTGGTGTTTTTTTCCAAAAGATTTCCATACAGTTAACAAAGAAGCCATCTCATCTGCTAAGTGAAAATTTTGTCAGCCTGTTATCACATTGAATAAATGAATAATGCATTTTTAATTTCAGTCATGCTGGGTCCTTGGCTTTAAAATGGTAGAGAACAAGCCTAAAAAGACTCTCTCTCTCTCTCTTTTTGTAATGACATAAAAGAGATACCATGAACTGCCTACCAAAAAAAAAAAAAAAAAAAAAAGCAAAAAAAGAAGAGGGGGGGGTGGAGTGCTTCTTCAATGCAGAAGTTTGCAAAACCTGGTCATTAATTCATCCTTAGATGCTATTCTTTTTAAAGCATAAAAATCCAAGAAAGGCAAATAAAATGGAAGATGGAACCCATCTGCATTTCAGTGGCATCATTCCAATGCCGAACACTATCGCCTTATCTTTACCCCCACCCCCAAGTCACTGAACAGAGGCTTTTGGGGGGTGGGGTGGGAGAGATTAGAAGAATTTATTTGCTATCAGTCAGCACTTTGCATATCAATACAAAAATTAATAAACTAATTTCAGGCATATATGACACAGTCAATGCAGAAGGCCCATTGTTAAGAGAGGAATAGTATATTCTTATCAGTGTCTTTAAACAGCTATTCATCATTTCTAAAGGGCAATTATTTGGAATCCATTAAACCCGAATTCATAATACCACTGTGTGCTGAATTTTAAATAGAAATCTGTATTTAGATGAAGGAATACATTAGTATAAGTCATTAGAGCACAGAAAAATCCATGACTTGTTCATTTTTCACTCTCTCTTCTCCCCCCCTCCTTCCCCGATGATACAAATCACTGAGGATATGAGCATTTCAATAAGGGAAGGGTTGCGAAAATTTTACACACACACACACCATAGCAAAAGTGACATGCTTTTCCTTGTGGATGCAGTTATAGTTAATGATGTGTTTCTCTCTCTTTTTTTAATCACTATGTTGCAGTTATTAGAAATTACTGCTAGAAATGAATTTTCCATGGCAAACAGCTTAGCAATCAGGGATGGAATAATGATTGACTGATAGATAAGTACATCTGTATTCAAATGCCAAGAAATGGAAGAAAAAAATCTGGTTATCAGGAATGTTTTCTTAAGGGAACACTAGAAAACAGACAATGATAAATATGTACAGCATATATATTTCCTATTTAGAATTCTTCTGTGCTATTCGTTGTCATGATTCAGATTGATTTCTTCGAAGGGATTTGTGATCAGCAAGCAAAACTAATAAATAATAAGTAATGATAACAATGCAGAGAAGCATGGCCCAAAAAGATAAGGAGGAAAGATGGCAGAGCAATCAGTTCATTTCAGCAGTCCTCTGTAGGGATATCCAGAAACAAGTTACACTACAGAACAAATAACTGCCCTTGCAAGGTGCATAACTAAAGTATCCGTTTTCTATGCTGCATATGTCATAGTGGCAATATTTCAGCCTAAAACAAACCTATGTATAGAAAACTAACAGATCATTTTGTGATCATATCTAAACTTATCAGAGCTACAACCTGCTCACCAACCCTATCGTTATGCTCCTCATGATAAAAAGATGAAAGGAAATTTCAGAATCTGTTGAAATTCATTTGATTTTTTCAAAATGTTGGCATCTGAACTCCAAAACTGAAATCTGAGATATAAAAAATAAAGCTAAAAGTGTTTTGATTAGTTTAAATACATTGGTTTTCCCTAGAGGACTGTTTTCCTGTGTATCAACCCTAAGAACTACTTCTGAGGCTCTGTTGAGATGCCTGCCTTTGTAAACATATTAGGTCGTCAAGGACATGAATCAAGGTCTTTGCGAGGAGTGGCCACCTCCTATTATGAAATATACCTAATTCCAAGCTTGATAAGGCAAGCCCTGCCCCTTGGTCATTTTAAACTGTACTATAAATGCTAAAAATCTAGTGTTGTTTAACCTATCTGGGCCATTTTCTTTTTATTGCAAGGTTTGTGTCGGTGCACGTCACGTGGAAATGGGTAGTAAATTTTTAGGGTGATATTCATCCAAGTTATATGCTGTAATGTCATTGGGAGAAAAAATGGATTTAAGTTAGTTGAGACCATTTATTTCAGTTTGTCTACTCTGAATATTGCTAACGTTGGACATCACGCTTCATTATTTTGTTGTTGGGATTTAGGATTTGTATTGCATATAGTTGTAAACCACTTTGAGAGGAATCGATGCCTAAAAACCAGTCAAGGCATATTTTTTTTAAAAAAATATTAAATAAAAATAAATAAATAACATACAATAATGAATGGATTCAAGTCATCTAATCTGATAGAGTGTGTATCTTTCTCTTATCCGTGTGTGTGCCGAGAACATCTAAGATTAGATGACTTGAATCCACTTCCAGCTGTCACAAATGATAAAATGTTGATTAGTACATATCAGAGTCTGTCAAATGTTGACTGCTATATCGTGCCAACTGTCAGATACTGTAAAAATGTTCAACTCTATTGCAAAAACTTCAGAGGTCAAATGCTGCTGCTGAATATTAAATATCCACTAAATGCTCAGACAAGCTGAGCTTTTGCAGAGAAAGGCTACCACTTTGCTGAAGCAAAATGGGCTGAGTCTGCACCCGGTCACATCCTGGATGGGAGAGTGGCTGTGGACCTTGCACTACCTAGATTTCCAGGATGGAAGAAAGGCAGGATACAGATGCCTGTAGAAAAACTCACTTTCATGGAGATTTCTGAGGCTAGATTTGCTTCATCACTAATTATGATTCTTAACACTTGACCTAAGTGAAGCCATTTACAAGTACAAAACTGCTGCTGGGAAAAAGGGAGTCCTGTCAGCCTACAATCCATGTACTCCGTTATTCATCACAATATTGCACCTGTTGTTCACCTTTGTCCATTTCATCAATTGCCAGAACCAGTGAAATATTGCACTATATAATGGGAAGGGATCTTGTGCTTTTTGATCCTCAGCCTCTTCCTTATCTGGCCCCCACTGGAATTTCACTTAAAAAGTTAACAACAGTTCTTATTTGAATGGCTATTTATTTCCTGTTCCTGATGACACATATGGCACCGATTTACAGTGGTACCTCGGGTTAAGTACTTAATTCGTTCCGGAGGTCCGTTCTTCACCTGAAACTGTTTTTAACCTGAAGCACCACTTTAGCTAATGGGGCCTCCTGCTGCTCCATGATTTCTGTTCTCATCCTGAAGCAAAATTCTTAACCTGAGGTATTATTTCTGGGTTAGCGGAGTCTGTAACCTGAAGCGTATGTAACCCGAGGTACCACTGTATTCCTTTTGGCCTCCTGAACTGGGAAGGCAGGTCAGTATGGAGGCCTAGTTTGCAAAGCCAGATGGAACAATGTTTACAGGTTAAAAAAAGGAATATGAGGCCTTGTGTGGTACCAGAACCCATGCTGCAAAGCATGTTGGAAGTTGCAGAACCTCAGAGTTGCTCCAACACAAGTCAAGAGCAAATTGATCTTTTTAAAGCGTCACCTCCTAGACTACTTCTCCCAGGCTCCACCTTCTTGTGAAGAATTTAAAGGGCTAATCCTCCAGCCTAAAGATGGACACTTCTGTTACATTCAATGGCCTCTTGTCTGGACTACTGCCTGTGTTGCTGATATATGGCAGGAGGCATAGGTGCCAACTCCCTGGGGCCCATGAAGGGTCCAGGCAGCCACAAATTTTGGTGCCAGGGTCATGCACGCTGTATGGCACCCATGGTCACAAGCACTCACAGTCGTGGGGCCAAGCTGGCATTCCTGGTAGGAGGCATTTAGTCCCATAGGAGAAGCTGCTCATGAGGATCCTAGTTTGGACTCTACGGTCACTGGTAGTATAGGAGGTTATTCTGTAGACTCCTGTCAGCCTTGTACTTAATTAAATTAAGAGGAAATGGGATCTACAGACAGGTGCTATTTCCAAGTTTGCATTTTAGGCATTTGGCACGCCATCAGTTGCCCCATTGCACCTTCCATTTGGTGGTCTGAGAAATCCAGTTTAAAAGAGGAAATAGTAATGTGGGTGGTGAGGCACGAAGAGTGGTTTTTGAGGGTGGTGGTGTGGAAGGTAGAGGAACTTCTTCCCAGTGCATGCACCTCCAACTCTGCTAAGTGTTATGTGTTCAGTGGTCTGTGTTTGCCTGAACTTGAGTCTGGACTAAGGATTCTGAGCCCCTGTGTTCTGATTCAATACATGATATTCAGTCACAGAACAGTTCAGGATTTGGGCCACTGCCATTGGCCCTTAAACTCTGAGTTATGATCTGCAGCTTGGGAGTTTAGACAGCCAATCACGTTGAGAGTGGGAGTGGCCCAGGCCTTCAGAAATGTATATAAGCAGTTGCTTTGCCTTTGTGCCCAGTTCAATAAAGGTTCTTGTTGTTATCACTGTGTCTTGCTTTGTGGGAAACCACTTAACTTCACTAAATCTTCAGCATTCGCTGATGTCACTGTTACAGGTCTGGCTGAGTGCACTGCATGTGCTTGTTATGTTCCCTATTACTAAAACAAGCAGGGGTGCTCACCCCACATCAGCTGCATTTTGGATTGTGGGAAAGTGTAAGGTCTTTTATGAGAAACTTTTCCAGCTTGGTTTCCCATCAGCTCAACTTGCTGATTTGTGATAGGTATCGATGCCTCACCTCCCACCTATCCAAAGAAATGGTGAAAATGACTGTGGATTTATATCCTCCCTCCCCCACCAACCCACAAAACTAAAACGAGACTTATAAGCAATCTTAATTTGTGCCTGCGGCATCTGTTTTCAATGTGAGGACTTAACCTTGGAATGTATGAAGTAAGAATAGATGAAAGTTTGGGCAGGATTTCCCACACCATTGGATAGGTCAAGAGACTCCTCACACATTGGGGCTTCCAGATCAGAGGCTTTGCTTCACAGACAGGCTATAGAATCCTGACCTTTCTTTTGCTAGAAATTAAGCCTGGCCACTGCTTAGAAAGATGATGCAAACACTATGAGAGCCAGTGTGGTGTAGTGGTTAAGAGCGGTAGTCTCGTAATCTGGGGAACCGGGTTCGCATCCCCGCTCCTCCACATGCAGCTGCTGGATGACCTTGGGCCAGTCACACTTCTCTGAAGTCTCTCAGCCCCACTCACCTCACAGAGTGTTTGTTGTGGGGGAGGAAGGGAAAGGAGAATGTTAGCCACTTTGAGACTCCTGAAGGGGAGTGAAAGGCGGGATATCAAATCCAAAACTCTTCTATGTGCTGCTTGTATGTAATACTAGCCAGTCTGCTCATATGGTGCAAACTAGAGTTGCTGACCAATCGGGAGTGGGGTGGGGGTAGGGGTGAATCTAGGCATTTGTTTGGTTTCAGGCTACTTACCTGAAAAGCAGGAATAGGATCATTTGCAAACACACACCAACTTTCAGCTAGATCTTTCCCCCTCCAACCACAGACCTCAGATGAAGACACAAACTCTCCTCTGAGCTCCACCTGAAGCACACTCCAAATGGCTGGGTTCAGACCCTTGGTTTCCTTCTCTAACTCTGGCCTCCACTCCCAGGACCTATCTAGATGTTTCACTATTTTTTTCACTCTTTTGGGGGGAGGACATCATGGCCAAATCACTGGTTTCCCTGTGATTCTTTCATCTCTGTTGAAAGCTCACAAAATGAAATTTTGTCATGGTTGTTGAAAGAGCAGTACAAATGGTACAACCTCCACAGGGATGGCTCAACTGATTGTTACTCTTTTATGAAAAGGTGCACTTTGGGTATGTGCAATGATGTTTTGGGAAGTTGAAACTAAGTTCCGGCACCGCTCCTACTTCCCTTTTGGTGGCATTTTAAATCAATTTCTTAATTTGTGCTCAGTTTTTCATTTGCATTTTTAAACACACACAGTACCCCAGAATAGAAAGTCAGGGGCAATTCTGCATGAAGCTTACCGAGGAAGAGGACTGGTATGACAGTTTCTAGTCAAGTGCTTCAGGTAGCACACTTTTTCATTTCAAGTTGGCTACCCTGCTGTATTCTAAGGATGCAGTGCCATAGTCAGCTTCTACCTAAGTGAAGGTTTGGATCAGAGATCGTCTGTATTTTGGGTAATTGATTTGAGAAATAAGAGAAACAGAGAAGTTTATTTCTTCTTGTCTTGTAGAAGATGTGAATACTGAGCATTGCACAATGAGTAGCTACAATGTCATGAACATCAGTCTGCCTGAAAATGAAAGAAAGATAAAAGCCTGCATTACTAGCTAATACATGAATTTCAGCATGGAGCATGCATATTGCAGATAGTCATGGTTAATTGTTACACTGAATTAATATCATTGTCTTCGAGGATAACATCATCTGTTGCTCCTCTGCTATTGATGGGAGAGTCATTAGGGTTGAACAATGGCATGATTAGCCTGAGGCTTCTTTAAGATAAGAAGCATGGTCAGATTTTTCAGTGGGGCCTGTTGCAGGGCCAGAATTCTGAAGGGAAATTTCCTTAGCCTCATAACTCATAGTGGGATGTACAAAGGGAAGAATTGCAATGGTCACCAGTCAATGCAAATTCTACATATAGCTTTCACCAAAAGAGCACTAGGAGTGACTCACACTGGAAACCTCCTAAGGGACAAGTTAGCTGTGACATTAAGATGCCATCACAGAAACATTGTACAAAATCAAACCAAACTATCTCACTGTTACCTTCAGTAATTGGCAGCAGCTCTCCAGGGTCTCAGCTAGGTGTATTTGACAGCCCTGGCTGAAGATGCCAGGGATTGAACTGTTTGCATGCAAGTCTTCAGCAGTACTGTTGCACCTCCCCTTAAATCCCCTTTAGCAAAAGCCAGCAGCCATGGGACAGGTGGCCCATTCAGGATTAGGGACTAATATCCCATTCTACAGCCCTGATGAAAATTGCCCCCAGAGCTGCTATTTGCCACAGAAGGGAAGCTCCTAGAGGGCTGGCTGGGGCCATCAAGTATTTGTTGACACCAAAGTTATTCCATTAAAACCATATTTCGGTTTTAGCACATCTCTGGGTTTCCCTGGGTCTCTGAAATGTCATTCCAAGAAAACCACCTTTTAAAAATTGACTAGCTAGGGTCAGGGATGAGGAAACTGCAGTCCTGCAGGTGCTGTTGAACTACAGTTCCCATCATCCCTGGTGATTGTCCATACTGGCTGTGGGTCTGGTGGAATTTGGGAGTCCAACAATGTCTGGAAGGCCATAGGTTTCCCACCTCTGGGTTAAATGGTATGAGCTATGGTCCTGATGATAGGACAGTCTACAAAGAAAACTTTTATCCTCACTGCACACAGAAGAGTGGGTAAGAAAAGCTTTTATTAATGAAAATGATGATGCTTAATTATAAATAACTGAAAATCACAATAAACTGTGACGTATGTACATATTATTGTGTACAATGTACATAATGTAGTATTGCATATTGTGTTATTGTACATATGATATACAGATATTGTACATATTAATTCCCCTGCCAAAGTTATGTTTTGTGTTTGCTGCTATATGGTCTATGATGAGGGTCTTTGAAGCATTGATAATAGATTGTACAAAGACGGGTAGATTGCTAGGAAAGCTGGGTTGCATAGGAAGGCTGTTATCCCAATCTTGTAGGCTGTCAGGCACTGAATTAGGCAGTCTGATGTCGCCTTGCAGGATCAGACTTTCTACCAAAGGGAAGAAATGTAGGCTCAAGATTATTGAATCTTGGTTAGCACAGAACAAGGTCTGCTCCTGACGCAATCTTTCTTTCTTAGCTTCTCAGCTGCGCAGTTTTTTATTGCACTGCTGTGAGGTTTAATAGTAATACATCCTCCCCCTATGTCTTGCCAGAAACAGTAGCCCTTGCTTGTTATATTTTACAAATGATTTGGTGTAATGGTAATAAGATCCACAGAGCTGACTTGCGTGAGTCAAAAATGGTATCCTGCTTTGAGAATAAATGCCTTATTGTACAGCAGGGGACTAAAATGTGGCCACAAAGTTCAATTTCATTGATAATAACTCTCAAACTACTGTGAATGAGTTGGAAGTTTAGTTCCAGAGGCTTGAACCCCTTGTATCTTTTGACAAAGGTTGCCAAGCACCATAAGAATTCTGTGGCTATTGATACCTCAGTACTTCAATATGGGAGTGGCTGGTGGGAGGGGATGGTGCAGGCTGAGGCAGCAGTGAGCTTAGGCGGGCATGGGCACAACAGCAAAGCAAATCCAGTGTTTCTGTTGATTCTGTCGACATGCAGAGGTCCGGGAGGCCAGCTGGCAAGCCCCAGCTATGCCGTCTGCATCCATTGGCCCGTGCTCCAACGTAAATCAGTGACCCGGACTTCAAAAGCCAGGGCACGCTATCAGCAGATAGTACTGTGCACACAGAATAGGCGTGAGGCTTGTGAAGTCATACTACAACTACAGATTTATTAATCATAAATCAGGACAAAGAAACATGTCGTCTCTCTCTTGTGTCGTCTCAGAGAGAAACAGGAAAAGCAAAAGCTATGCACAAATGGAAGTTCCCAGCATACTGTGCTGGAATGTAAACAGACATGTGACACATAACAATCCCATGTCTGTTCCTTAAGGTGGAACAGAATTCTCAACAGATTCACCTGAGCAGCCTTGATCTTGCTCCACCCCATCCCAGTAAGTGGCAGTGATCTCATGGCCATCTCCACAATGGCACCCCTGCCAGTGCCTCTTGCTTCAGCCTGCCATGATTGGTATCCTCAAAAGCAAACTCTTGAAATCCACTTTCTGTTGCAATAACCATTGTTTCTCAAAAGTTGCTTTGAAAGTATTGATATATATCCACACCCAATGAAGAAAGGGGCACTGTCAAGCTGCTCCTAGATGTCAAACATACTCAAGTCTGCTGCATTCATTTGTTCTACTAACTTGTCAGCAAAATCAAACGAATGACAAAGAAATACTTGTGGTCCCCATATAGAGTATGTCTAGACTGGCCCTAGGTTCGCATTCCACTTCCATTCAGTTATATCACTCATTATTCATTTTCACTCCCTACTTGGGTTCCAGATTTGTCCACTTGAGCCTGTGCATCCATGAAAGGATGGAAAGATTGACACTTCACGGACAGGTGCATATTATATCACATGTGTCAGAGGCAGTCATCCACACCACTGCCACTCATACAGGATTTCTGCTTCACTGATGGCATCAAGCTGTCCTACAACATGAATTATAAGACATGCTGTCACACTCTTATGGTAACAGCCATCTGAAACATGCATCCCATTCCTCTTGCTTCCTCCTCCATCAAGAGCTGCAGGCTATCCCATATGCCCACTTAGCAATAATGACTTGCAGCTGGATCCAGAGGTCTGCTGTTTCTTTGGATCATGTGGATTTGTCCATGCCAATCTTGAGTGGAAAGGGAGGGATATGGGTCTCATGCTTGCTCATCAAGGAAGAGAAAGCTCCGGAGGATCTAGTGCTGGAGATCAGCTACTGATTTGCTTCCTCAGTAAGTGTGAAGTGTGCTGGTTCAACCTCCCTTAAGCACTACGGACTTGAGAGGCTGCATGGACGCAGTAGGGGAAACAAGCTATGGTTACGCACAGCTGATATTTTTGAAGATCAGCAGTGCTAATCACTGCGCTAATATTACAATAGTTGCAGGACATAAAGTGCAGTTCAGGCAAACCAAGCCATCAAACACTATATTAAGAGCATATGACCATAAGAAGAGCCCAGCTGGGTCAGATGTAAGGCTTATCTAGTCCTGCATCCTAATTCCCACAGATGCTACCAGATACCGGGAACCAGAGGAGAGGAAAGTGCTTTTGTGCTTGGGTCCTGCATGCACATTTCCCACAGGCATCTGGGTGGCCATTGTGAGGACAGGATGCTGGAGTAGATGGGCCATTGGCCTGATCCAGTAGGCTCTCTTTATGTTCTTATGCACATGAGAAGCATAGAGCAGTGAATGAATGCAATAGCCCTCTTCTACTGTTCCCCACCAACTGCTATTCAGAGCTTTGGTGCTTCTGATGCTGGATGCAGCACAAAACTATTTTTAGTGGCAATTGATAGCTTTATCCTTTATGAATTTATCTACTATGAATCCTGTCCAAATTAATTAACCTTATGTTAATGCAATTAGGATATAGTTCACTTTACTTGGTCGAATGCTAAGAGAAGCCATCATTATCCACCCCTCTCAGTTTAAGGAACATAAGGGACTTCTTCATCCATTCAGTCCCATCTAATTATGTTTAGTCGGTGCTTTCATGAACATAATTGGCCATTATTTGATAGAACAGCTTAAGTAATTCTAATTATTTGAGCAAAATCCTTAGACAGAAGTTTTGAATAGTAAGATAAACAGTTACAGCTCTGGGGATGGCAAGGCAGCCACAGGCCATCATGGCATTTCACATGCAACTGCCATAGTCTTAGAATTGCACTCATCCAGTTTCAAGTCGTACTCACTTCTTTGGTGCAGAAACAATAGCAGCTTATTACTGGTTTACCATTTCTGTTTCCCATTTCTTGCAGAACCAGTCATTTCTTGCAGAACCAGTGATCCTTCCATAAGGTAAAGGTAAAGGTACCCCTGCCCGTACGGGCCAGTCTTGACAGACTCTGGGGTTGTGCGCCCATCTCACTTAAGAGGCCAGGGGCCAGCGCTGTCCGGAGACACTTCCGGGTCACGTGGCCAGTGTGACATCGCTGCTCTGGCCAGAGCCAGAGCCAGAGCCAGAGCCGCACACGGAAACGCCGTTTACCTTCCCGCTGGTAAGCGGTCCCTATTTATCTACTTGCACCCGGAGGTGCTTTCGAACTGCTAGGTTGGCAGGCGCTGGGACCGAGCAGCGGGAGCGCACCCCGCCGCAGGGATTCGAACCGCCGACCTTTCGATCGGCAAGCCCTAGGCGCTGAGGCTTTAACCCACAGCGCCACCTGCGTCCCTAGATCCTTCCATACCTAGATTTAATTCATGCTGATTCTTGCCAGTTGTGAATATGAATCTTAAGATCATGCCTATTCTTCTCGTAAGAAATAATAATGCAACTTGCTTATCTACATGGACAGTAGAAGGCCATTCCTTGGACAAACAATTTGGAATTTGCTGGCATTCTTCTGGATCATTTAATACATGGGTAGGCAAACTAAGACCCAGGGGCCAGATCCGGCCCAATCACTTTCTCAGTCCAGCCCACGGACAGTGTGGGAATCAGCATGTTTTTACATGAGTAGAACGTGTCCTTTTATTTAAAATGCATCTCTGGGTTATTTGTGGGGCATAGGAATTCGTTCATTTTTTTTTTTTTTTCGTTTCAAAATATAATCCGGCCCTCCGCAAGGTCTGGGGGACAGTGGACCGGCCCCCTGTTGAAAAAGTTTGCTGACCCCTGATTTAATAGGATATATATATATATTTGATTTAAGCTGGTTAGGTTTGTCAAATGGCACAATCAAAGTCTGACTCAGCATGGACAGGGTCTGTACTAATATAAAGTAAGAATATTACTTAGGTATATTGATTTCAATCAATCTACTTTGTATGACAAATGTGGGATATCACCCATTGTACATTTCTATAGATTTCAGTTTAGCTATTTGATAACAATAAAATGTCCTGGATCATTTTTTTTTTTCCTTTAAGAAAGAGGACAAACTATTCTCTTGGTCTCTGCTTCTCTTTCTCTCTTTCTGTATGTACACACACATAATCACGAGTTGGACACCATGCCACAAGCTTAAATTAAACCATATGTTTCTTTTATGAAAATAATATGAGAATAAATGAGATTCTTAGCTGGCACTCCTGATTTCTAACATGTGTTTTTCTTTGGGGAGAAATCCTCAAGATAATGTATATGCCCTCCAGGCAACTCCTTAAAACACCTGCAATACTGAGTTGTAAAAAAAAAATAGCCTCTTCATAAAGGCCCTTTGTTTAGTAAACAAGAATTCAATATTTGGAATGAGAACTTGATTTTCCTGCCTTGGCATTTGTTATAAATAAACTACCATATAACCCATCAAAGAAACTGTGTGCAAGTATTGTGTAGCAATCGGTATTTACAGACTCGAGCTGACATTATTTCCACAAATACAGACTTGGATCATATATAGTCCAAGTTAGCATACTTGGTTGTCACAAAAGTCACACCAGCCTTTTCTGGCTAGGGATCATGAGCGTTGTAGTCCAAAACATCTGGAGGGCAAACTAGGTTGGCAAAGGCAATGCGGACTTTCATTTAAATAGCAATAACTGGACCCAAATCATTGAAGCAGGCAAAAACGTGAAACTGCAGGACAGTTTCATATCACAGCCTTTGTGCAGAGTTATGAGTCGCTGTACAGTCAGTCACCACAACTCTGAGGTCATGTGGATTAGCTACTTGCATTGAAATGAATGGGCTCTTGTAAGTAGTGGGGTTATATATGTGTGTTAGATCCAGCATTCTAATCTGGGGTCAGTGGTTTTCTCCCCAAAAGCATAAAATTGATCTTTGAAGTACAGTGGTACCTCAGGTTACATATGCTTCAGGTTACATACGCTTCAGGTTACAGACTCCGCTAACCCAGAAATAGTGCTTCAGGTTAAGAACTTTGCTTCAGGATGAGAACAGAAATCGGGCTCCGACGGCACAGCAGCAACAGGAGGCCCCATTAGCTAAAGTGGTGCTTCAGGTTAAGAACAGTTTTAGGTTAAGTACGGACCTCCGGAACGAATTAAGTACTTAACCCGAGGTACCACTGTAGTATGTCAGTAGTTGCACCAATGCCGAGTGATCTATAGTTACCCAAAAGATTTCCATTTGTAACCTGTTTTTCTCTCTATATATCTGGAAACTCTTCTGCTTGTTGAGATAGTTACCTAGCTGAACAGCAAACATGCTTGTTTAACATAATGGACAGCTGCTCTTATTTACTGCCTCCACACCAAATTATAACTTCAAACGACACAGAGTTCTGTACACTTTTCTCCTTTTTAAAAACCATCCAGCTCTACCTCCAACTAATTAGGCCCCATTTGTAGGTGCTGGCCTACTGAGATTGTTGCACCCTTGGTAAATTGTTGCTAGACTTAAATAACAAAAGGGTATTGTGGGTTCCCTCCCCCCCACCCCCACCCCTGCCAAATATTTGCAAACTGATCCTTTGATGTATTTCACTGACCCCATTATAAGGTAAAATGTCATCATCCCACCTGACATGACTTTCCAGGACCATAACAGAATACGGCTGACTCATCGTCTGGGAATTTAGAATAGACCCTGCCTTTGTAAGGGAACTTTCAGAACTCGAAAAACTGGTTACTTGGAACAAACATAGATCAGATGTTTGACACCTTTCCTCCCTCTCTCTCCCACCGTCAATAGTTAATAGCACAACCACTTTGAGGTTGAAGGTGAAGTACATTTGCACAGGCTTGGAAATGAGAATCAAGAGACCTCCTGCTCTCATGGTTATAAAAGCGAGTTCATTTGAACTGTGCAACCCCTTTAGGGATTGACCATTACCGTAGGGCTAAAAGTAGCTTGAGTTAAGATTTGTGGAGGGTGGAGGCAGCTCTCCCATCCCAACCTCAACTGTATAAAATGCTCTGCTTCACAGGAGAGAAGCTGATGGAGGAGGTATGAGACATAGAGTTCCTTTGTCCATGACGGAGGAAAGTAGATGTCACGCTACCTGTCTGGTGGTGCATGTCTATGCTAGAGGACGCTCAGAGAGGGGCAGTTTTTTGCCATTATGGCGCCCTCTGGCTTTTTTTGGAGGGGGGCATTTTGCAGCACATAATAGTCTACCTAGGCTTGCAGGATCAAATAACAGGTATTTGTGTGTGTTTAATAGTAGAGGATGGAGAGCAAGAGGAAGGTGTGTGGTTGATTGATCTTCAGGAACATTTCTTCCAGAAGATACATATCTAGAAGAATGGGAAAATGGGGGTGGGTGAGTTAATCTCTCTTCCACCAATGCAGGGGGGAGAAGAAGTGACTTGAAAATCCTCTCCCCAAGGCATGGTAGATGCAGGTGAAGCAGGTCTGAAGAGGAAAGAAATGGGGTGGGGTGATGAATTGCAGGAGTGTGAATTGGGCCATTGAGGTAGGTTCATCCTTACTACTGATCCTGGAAGGAAGAACAGCAAAAGAGGCTTGGCCAACGGAGTCAGCCTCTTTTCTTTGGCCTTGGGTCCACCCCTGGCCAGCCGTCCATTGTCCTCCCTGGCCGAGGGCGGGTCAAAGGCCAGCTCAAGCAGGTGGGTGGCACCTGCCCAGGTGAGCCCCGCTCGGTGCCACAAACCCCGCCCACCTGTGGGGAAGGGAGGGCAGATATTGGCATCCAGAAATCTGGGAAGGCTTTGGACAGGAACACTGTAAACCAGGTAATACAAACTATTTCTTGAGTTTCTCTGAAGGAGAAGCTGAAAATAAGCAGGTCTGTTGTTGCCTATACTTCGCAAGCAAGTGTTGCATTGGTGTGTTTGTGGAGTCTAAAGGTCATTTCAGTGTAATATTCTAGGGTAGACTTTTTTCAGCTTGGGGTCCCTAGAGGCTGCTGGACTGCAGCTCTAGTCACCACTGCCCATTGGCAGGAGTCCAAAACACTTCTGGGGACCCATGGGAGAAGGACAGTGTTCAAGGGAACTCATATTTCTATTCCCCTTTCACATGAGAACCATGTGGCCTTCTGAGCAGTTAGCCATGGCTTCACTTCCTTTTACATGCACAAGGATTAAGTATTGGATAGCCCATTAGTCTCAGAGGCTCTGCATCTTCAAAGACTGTGTTTTCCTTCACCTTTCATCAACCTAATTTAATTTATAATTTAGTTCATTGCTTTAATTTTGATAAAAAGGATTCGGAATGCAGTCTCTGTTATTATTATTCTTTTGTTATGTTCTATATCTTACTTTGTGTTGTTCCTCTTTCTATTCCACAGTTGCATACATTTTTATATGCATTAGCCATATTGCTGTATCCCCCCACCCCCAGCCTGTGGGCTAAAGATTTGGCAGCTCAGTTCTGTGAAGTAAAGAGCTGAAAATGGTATATTTAAAAATTGGCTGCATGTGCTGACATATTATCTGTCAAATCATTTTGAAAACTGGGCAAGAAGACCAAATCCACAAGCTGGTAATCCAGTGCTTTGATGTGGAAACAAAGATAGGATGCAAATTCAGTGCTAGGCACTTGCTGTAGAAGCAGCTAAATCAGATTACTGCTAGCAGGCTTTTCTTCAAACAAGATATGAGAAAGCATACAATTACTTGGGATCTTTCATTTAGGTATGGCATTTCAAATGTGGTACTGAATCCCCAAAATGTAAATGCATATATTGTTGCATTCTTGCAGAATAATATTTTCTGCTATCCACTCCTGAATCTCCCCTTCTTCCTGCTCCCTTTGACTATTTTACTGCTCGCCACTAACTTTACATCGTTTATAAACATGTTGAAAAGCAAAGGTCCCAGTGCTGATCCTTGCAGGACTCCACTTTCTATATCCCTCCATTCAGAGAAATGTCTATTTATTCCTACTCTCTGCTTCCTGCTACTTAACCAATTCCAGATCCACAAGAACTTGTCCTCTTTTCCTATGGCTCTTAAATTTACTCAGGGATCTTTGATGAGCTGCTTTCTCAAAATCTTTTGAAACTCAGTAAGTCCCATGGAAGTTCCTATGGGACATTTATAACGTTATGCAGCAAAAGTTTAGAGCAGAGAAAACAAGGAAGACGCAAGTGCTCTTTAGTACCATTGTGTGAAAGAAACACGGTTTTGTATTTTCCTGCAGCCCCTCAAGGAATGCCAACAACGTGAGGCAGAATGTCAAATATTTTGATTTGTTCCTTTTCTTTGGATTTTGAATATTTATGCAAGCCACTGAATAGAATGCAAACAAAAGAACTGGATGGTTAGCATATTTTTGGAGCAGATATTTCCTTCTATAGCAGGGCCCAAATGTCACAGCTGCCTGTACCAGTCAGAGGATATCATGTGAACTTTAAAAAACCTTTTTCATAGAATGAACTTTCTGTAACATCTTACTAATAGTGTGTGGCTAACCAAACTGAGTTTCCCCCTCATTTCCCTGCCCTACTTTTGGGCAAAACCATAATGCAAACCTCAGCTTGAGTGAGACATGTTCAGGGCATGAAGGGTCAAAGAGAATAATTATTTTCTTCTGAGTAGAATTAGTTGTGTTAATTCTTCTCTATGAGAAGAACAGTATTCACTGTCTTACCCATCATGGAAATTAGAGTAGCTTATGCTTTTCACATGCTTTCGAGATGAAATATGGGTATGCTAAGGGATTGAAAAATGTATCTATTAACTGCTGCAGCAAAAAAAAAAAAAAAAAGGTCATTACTTGAAACCATACACATTACAGCTAGGATCCAGAAGTCTCTGCCTATGTGCAAAGTGTTTCCGTGTATGTATGGCAAAAGCAGACACCTTTTGCATCTGGCTACAGTGCACATCAAATGCCTCTTTGGAGTGTCATTTCTTCCCCTTCCAAAGTTTTTAGGAGCAACAGATACTGGTAGGAAGTCAGGCTGTGATATAGCCCTTTGGATCCTGGTCTATGTTTCCAATGTATAAATCAGCCTTGTAAATATGCCAGTGTAAATTACTAGCCTGCCTGCATGGGACATGGGTGGTGCTGTGGTCTAAACAACTAAGCCTCTTGGGTTGCCGATCAGAAGGTTGCTGGTTTGAATCCCTGCAACAGGGTGAGCTCCCGTTGCTCTGTCCCAGCTCCTGCCAACCTAGCAGTTCAAAAGCATGCCTGTGCAAGTAAGATAAATAGGTACTGCTGTGGTGGGAAGGTAAATGGCATTCCTGTGCCCTCTGGTTTCTATCACGGTGTTCTGTTGTGCCAGAAGCGGTTTAGTCCTGCTGGCCACATGACCTGGAAAGCTGTCTGTGGACAAACGCTGGCTACCTCAGCCTGAAAGCGAGATGAACGCCACAACCCCATAGTCGCCTTTGACTGGACTTGACCATCCAGGGGTTCTTTACCTTTTACTAGCCTGTGGACCATGACGAGCAGGCCCTTTCATAGCCTTTGGCTATGGTGTCAAATGCTGTCTCATGTGAAGTAAGAGTCAACTGCTAGAATGGCCAGATTCTATGTGTGGCAGAAAAATATATTGGGATAGTCCAGAGGAAGCCTGTGGAAATGTGGGCTACTGACTCTTAGCTGGCTTGTGAAAAACAAAAAGGCTTCCACCAAGGAGACTTCTCAGGAGGGACAGTGTGGCCTGTCCCTCCTCTGTCAGCCTCTGTGCTAGTTGTAGAGGTAGAGACATCCCTTCCTCTGTAGCTAGCATGGAAACCAAGCGGGCTGGCAGCCTTCCACCAGCTCATTCACTTGCATGCATGGAATTCCACGCATTTGCCTTCACAGAATGTCTGCAAACTTATGGCTGCCAAGCAAGATGCTAAATATGAAGCTGGTATAAAGTCTCCACGTGATTGGCTGGAGGAACAACTTTGGACACAGTCCTGCAGAAGCCAAATTGAATGGAATGTGGGCTGTGGAAAGAGCATGGCTGAAAGCTAGACAGTTAATTGCTTTCAGAACTTTACTGGCTTGACTATTCTTGTGCAGATTAATCCTTGACGTACTAGGAGACATTTGGTAGCTGTGATAAACATGTATGTGACTGCAGTACTGCGCTGCTTGCTAATATGCATCACGCCCCCTCCCTCCCAAAGTTCGAATTACTTTTTCATATTCATAGGCAGGGTCACAGCCTATCCTGTTACATGATAGCATCTCTAATTCCTTCTCCTCTGCAAAACTTGGGGTTGGGTTGGTGGCCTATTGTGATTGAGGGTGGCTGCATGGGACCTGGATAGGTAAAGGTCAACATTCATATACAGAATGTTATTACTTGGTTGTAAATGAAATCAGTTGCTGCCCCCGTCTCTCAGCTAAAGGCTATGAGGCTTCCAAAGCTTTCTCTATCCCCCACCGCCCTCTCTCTCTCTCACTTGGTGTGTGTGTGTCTCCCTCTTGGTGTGTAGACTGGAAGAGGCTGACAGGACACCTGTTCTGTGGGTGATAAGGGAAAATAAATGAATTTCACCTTGACAGCTCATTAATACATTGTTTGGCATTCACATGCATTGTGTGACCCAATCACAGCTTTGCAAAAACTCCTGTGTAGTAGCAAGTCTTATTTACATGTGATCTGGGCAATCTTTGAATGGATTTGAGTCATATATAATCATTGTATTAGCTCACATTTGGTTAACTCCGGCAAAGGAATGCAAGCAGTGGGGTGTAAATGTCTAATATGGACATACACTACCTCCCCCTCCCCCACAGTGCTTTATCTATTGTATTTATGCACAATACTTCATGTCACATAGTCAGTGACAAGATGTTTTTGTATAATGGGCCCAATAAAGATTTCTCCACATTATTCCTGTGTTGTGCTTCATGTACACTATAATTCAAAGGGATGCTATGCTCCGCTGCCAGCAAGGGTGTCCCATTCATTTTTTGTACAGTGGTACCTCGGGTTACATACGCTTCAGGTTACATACGCTTCAGGTTACAGACTCCGCTAACCCAGAAACATTACCTCAGAAATCGTGCAGTGGAGACGCAGTGGCAGCAGGAGGCCCTATTAGCTAAAGTAGTGCTTCAGGTTAAGAACAGACCTCCAGAATGAATTAAGTTCTTAACCCGAGGTACCACTGTACTTGAATTGGCCCCTCTGTTGAAGTGAATGTGCGGATACACCATCTGTTTGTTGTTGCACATATATGGTTCTGAGTCAGAATGACTTCACGGTAAGTCTCAAAAGACTGAGGGACTGAGCCAGCCCAAGATCCAATGGATTCTGAATCAGCGCCATTAACATCAGTTGTTGTCACTGAGCCCTATCCAAGCTGGTGCAGCAATTTGCCTGCCCACCTTATGCCCCAACCAGCATGACCAGTGAGTCTGTGGATGTTTTGATAGAACCATTGCTCCATCATGCCCTGCCATTGCCTGGATTGCCCTTCCTTTCATGCTTTGAGTAGACCCATTGGAATCTGTTGGTGGTATCTGATTAACTCAGAGTAAACCTATTGAAACCAATGGACTAATGCAAGTCCATTGGTTTCAGCATATCTTCTTTGAGTCATTGATTTCAGTGGGTCTACTTGATCTGCATTTAGCCCCTTATGTGTTTATTTTCCTCACAGATTGAAGTTTATCAAAATAGCCTTTCCTAGTATGACGTCAGTGACTAGAGCCCAAGCGTCTGTGACACAGAGCCTTCTGCAGTATAGCTCAAATGAAGTTATAACCCTGTGGCCCTATTGAAATAGCATGGCTTATATCAGAATAATTGGTCTCAGTTAACATTAATTCCATTGGCATTGTTTCATCTAATAAAACAGAACTAAAACGCCTAAGGCATCATATTTGCTGATTTGTATTTTCAGCTCATCACCATATCCCACAACTCCTCCGCACTGTTCCTTGTAACATCTTCCTATCAAAGCTCCAACGCCAACACTGAGTAATACCTCAGAGGGCTGGAGCAATCTCCCTCTTGTTAATTACTTTTTTCTCAGATATTCTCTTCTTTTGTTTCTTTGTTCTTGATAGGGTAAAAGGCCATGAGAGGGAAGGAAGGAAGAAAGGGCAACTTGGTAAGATATTGTCGTGACTTTTATGTGTGAAAAATGGAGTACGGAAGATATGAGAGAGTCAGCCCTTGGTGAAGTCTTTGTACAGCTTATTAAGCATTGCCAGCAGATTTAGCCTAAAGGAACATTTTGGAGGCTCCCATTCCAGCAAGCTACGTGAGGAATGTCAAGGGAAAGTAAATAAGTTTCCATAGGACTAGTGAAATTTCATCCCTACTGCTGAAGTTTCCATATACACTTGGACACCATATATACACTCAAGGGATATCTTTTTCCTTCATCAAAACTGGATCTAGAGATTACTCATTGTCATTCGGATCTTAAGTACACCAAGTGGTGTAAATTTTCACAACTGCAAATAGAAAACAAAAAAGTTGTGAAACAGCCTGCAAAACCACGTGACTGTGTCAGCGCCACATAAGATCTGCCTGGGTCTTAGGCAGTTCATAAAAAATGACTTTCAACAGCTGTGAAACAAATAGCTAAAGGACACAAATTCTGTTGAATGCCATTAGCCAGTCTGCTGTGATTATACAATAATAACTTTGATTGTGAGGGCAATAACAGCAATCACTTCTAAGTAATAAACAGAAATGAATTTATCCCCCCTGTTGTAAGCCTTGTACAGATTGAAAGATTCATTGTGGTTGACAGTGGATAGCAATTCATCCAACCTCTAACCTGTGTGTCTGCATCTATATGCATCATCCTTCTCCTTGTCGACAACCATTTATGTGTCAGGTTTTTTAAAGAGGAAAATGACTTCAAAGGAGCTAAGAACGCCATTAACAATTAGCTTGCTATTGCATTCCTTTATGACATTTCAATCACCTGAGTCCTTATTGTCTGAATTTTGTCAACCTTGTTTCATTGCCCGAGTGTGTAAATTATAAAGAAGTATTTTGAAAGTTCAAATACCCATTGTTTCCACAATCCTCTTGTGAGCCATTAGTGGGGTTTCCAAAGGGCATTTCTGACACATATGGTATGGGGCACATGCGTGAGACATACTGTACTTGACATAAATGCCTAAGACAAATCATTTGGTGTGAGAGTTCTGTCAGAAATGCGGGTCAATCGTGTCAGTTTACTAAAGAATTGTTTACATGTGGGAATCAGCCACACTTTCTTTCATACCTGACTATATAGTTGTGAAGATCATGCCACAGATTGTTCATCCTGTATCCATTTTGAATGTTTGGATTTATGACATCCTCTCATCTTTAGATAAAAACATTGCTTATTTTCTGTTTTGTCTACAGTTTTTTCTTCTTCTATTAAACTTCTATTCTATTAAACTTGTTTAGAATGTCTTCCCCTTTGACTTTAGGGGCCAGTGTGCTTCAGTGAATAGTTTACTGAATAGGGGTGTGTGAGAGGGAGACCCAGATTATTTCATACAGTATGGTTTTTCTGGATCAAAAATGGTGGGCTACAGGTTCCCCAACCCTGCTGTATGATAAAATCAGTTCAGTGACCCCCAATTTCTCCCTGTGCAGTCTAATGTTTGCCTCCATTTACCCACTCCTAAGGCACTAGAACAGGATTCAGATACTCACATATTGATATTAGATAATATATGGTGATCCCCTATGGCCAGGATGCACAGCTCATATCTACCAGGAGCCATGTGTTCCATATCATAGGCTCAATTTTATAGATTTCTCTTCCCGTTGTGGACAGGTAGGCCTCTTACCCAATGAATTTCCAGTGCCTACTGAAGACTCTTATTTTTATTATTCCAGTGGGAATTTTAACTGAATTCTGATTTTTTCGTTTTAACTCATTTTTATTTTCCTCATCTTGAATTTTTATGCTCTACTTAGAGACAACTGTAATTAAATAAGTATACAAATAGCTGCATAAATGAATAGGGACACAAAGTTCCTAGTTTGGGAGTTGCCTGACATTCTGCATATGCAGAACTAACTGTTTTCAAAGTAACACTCCTTGGTTGGGGTGTGGTGTCATGGTCAAAGTTTGATGGCACTTTAATATTTGAAGCAGCCAGTGTTCCTTGAAGAGTGAGTGCTTAAAAAGAATGAGTGTTAAAATGTGTGACTGTTAAAAAAGCATGCGTGTTAAAGGCTGACAGTAGATGAGATCAGGAAAATATATTACAGCTAACAGCATAGTGATCTTCCTTAACTATTGCCATTTCCTGAAGAGACAGTAGTATAAAAAAATGCCCCAAAGGCAGAATGTATATGTCTAAATAATAGGCATTTCATTAATTGGGCTTGGAGCAGTATTGCTACTTGCTCTCAAAGAAATATTGGGGTCAATTTTCAATTCATGGAGAGCTAGGACAACATAAATGCACCTTGAAAAGGCAGTGGGGGAAAGCAAATCCTTAAATGAAGTCACAATGCAGCTATTACGTGTAGCTACTGTTTCGAAGGTAATGCTTTTTATGTGGACAAAATTATTTTCACACTCTTTCTGGATTGTACTGATCAAAGCACGTGAAGCAGAAATGACTTATTCAGAATTGTATGTTTCAGTACTAGAGACAATTTCACGAGCAAACATTACAAATGACCAAGCCCTGAAAGGACCCCAGAGAAACTTGTAAAAAAAAGAAGATGAAAAACACAGATAAGGCTGAGATGAATCTCTTCTGCTTTCCATTCCTGACACCCCAGTCCCTTCACTTTTAACTGTGGTAACTGCTGAGCCATTTCTTAAGTTCTGAAGAGCTTCACCGTGAATTGAGTCTCCTTATACTGTTGGTTAGTTGATGGCAAACACCATCACTCAGCTGATCAGTGGTGCCTGTAACCATCCTTTGACCCAGTCACATTTTTACCTGCCCAGCACCTGACCTCTTGTATTTGGGTGTGTCTTGGCCAGAGCAGCCTCATGATCCAACTGGGTATGCCTGGTGGGCCTAATTAGGCCAGCAGACCGGAGGTTCCCAGTCCCAGCCTCATAGCAACAATGGTAAATCTGTGGTCTTCCAGATATTACTAGACTCCAGCATCATTCATGGTCAGGGATGATGGGAGTTGTATTCCAACAACACCTACAGGGCCATAAGTTCTCCACCCCTGCCTTACAGAATGTGAGCTTCTTATGGCGTGCCTTCCATGGCAAAGCAATTCCTGTAGAGCAGCTCCCTCTTGTGCCAAAAATATTTCTGGAAGCTCCAGGACACACAAGAGGAATCTATGCTGCACTCCTTCTCACTGATCAACTGTCCCAGATTTGGGGATGGGAGACATTGGCAAGGGAAGAACTCCTATTGTGGCTCCATCTATTTGACCTATCATGATGGAAGAAAGATGGAAGAAATCATGATGGAGTCAAACCAAAGTGGCCCCCACACAACAAAGGGAATGCCAGAAGGGCCCTGCACCATAGGATGTGATCCCAGGTGTGTGTCAGGTGCAGGGCACTCCAGGATTCCCTGAGTACTTGGGGCAAAAGCTGGACCACATTCCAGAGATCATTCATATCTTCAGTCTCCAGTGATTTGGCAGAGGAATGGAAACCACCGAGTGGAAGTCTACTAACAGTGTCATTCTTAACTGCGCAACTAGATTTTACTAGATTTTTCCACTAAATCTCATGGTATGCAACTAGATTTCATTCAGAGTAGACCCATTGAAATGAATGAACATGTATAATTTCAAAAGATCTACTATGAGTAACACCACCTGTACAAGTTTAGGACTTGCCTGCTGCATTCTTCATCGGGGTATGGAAGAGATAGGCATTTTTAAAAAGTTACATTTCTGCATAGATGCAATGCAGAAGTGATGTCAGTTCTTATTACAAAATTAGCCCTTATGCATGGTGGACAGGTTTCCTGGGGAGAGAGAGAGAGAGAGAGAGACCTGGAACCAGCAGGAAACAAAGGTGGGCTTTGGATAAATACAGTGGTAGCTCGGGTTACAGATGCTTCAGGGTACAGATGCTTCAGGTTACAGACTCCACTAACCCAGAAATAGTACCTCAGGTTGAGAACTTTACCTCAGGATGAGAACAGAAATCGTGTGGTAGCAGCAGGAGGCCCCATTAGCTAAAGTGGTACCTCAGGTTAAGAACAGTTTCAGGTTAAGAACGGACCTCCGGAATAAATTAAGTTCTTAACCCGAGGTACCATTGTATGCACTAATAGTGTTATTTAAAAAAGAAGTTTTTATGTATGGTCAGAATGGATAAGAATGAAGGATACATCTGTCAATGCTACTCCACCCACTCACCCATACTTTGTTCCTGTTCCTTATGCTTTCCTTGACATTTCTACAGCCTATAAAGACCAGCCCCTCCAAGTTTTGTCCCTGATTTAGAGAAGCCATCCTGGTTTCTGATTTGATCCTGAAATGTCCTGCTTTTCCTTAAAGGTAAAGGTAAAGGTACCCCTGCCCGTACGGGCCAGTCTTGACAGACTCTGGGGTTGTGCGCCCATCTCACTCAAGAGGCCAGGGGCCAGCGCTGTCCGGAGACACTTCCGGGTCACGTGGCCAGCGTGACATCACTGCTCTGGCCAGAGCCAGAGCCAGAGCCAGAGCCGCACACGGAAACGCCGTTTACCTTCCCGCTGGTAAGCGGTCCCTATTTATTTACTTGCACCCGGAGGTGCTTTTGAACTGCTAGGTTGGCAGGCGCTGGGACCGAGCAGCGGGAGCGCACCCCGCCGCAGGGATTCGAACCGCTGACCTTTCGATCGGCAAGCCCTAGGCGCTGAGGCTTTCATTGGAGAAATGTTGGAGGGTATGGAGTTATCCAGTCCCTGAGTTGTCCGAAGGCAATCCTATATTTTGATTTTTTTTTTATAAAAAAAGGTTTAATGTTTTATTATGTTTTTATAAATGTTGGGAGCTTCCCAGAGTGCTGAGGCAACCTAGTAAGATGTGTGGGGTATAAATAGTAAAATTATCATTATGGAATGGGATGTCCCTATTTTCATCAGAGAAAAGTTGGAGGGTATGAAAGACTAAGCTAAGCTTGCTAGATCAGTACAAAAACAGGCCAACTCTCCTGAATGCTCATATTTCTTTTTTTTCATTTAAAGCTTTATTCACTATTTTGCTACGACACACCTAACAGTATGTGCTGAAAAGCTAGTGAAATATAATTAATTAATTCATTAAGTTAATTTAATTAACCAACCAAGATGGAGAGTGTTATTGTAAGTTAACACTGAGATGCCTGCTTTATATTCTGTGATATGCAAGTTCTGGTTGTTTTCTTAAAGTGTGTGTGTGTGTGTTGCTGTAATATGGAAACTGATGGTGAAGTTGGTTTCACCTAAATCCTTTCAGCACTTTCTTCCTACAATGAAGGCCGTTAGTTGAGATATATGTGAGATGCACTCAGTTCTGTCCTATACTGGGAGATTCCTGATACGTGTTTTAAAAAATAAAATATAACTTGAGAATAAAAAGGGTGTGGGGGAGACATTCTCTGTGGAAGATTAGAGACAGCTTTGTCAGCTACAATTATTTCTGTTATTTCTCTTCATGCAGCATTTGCATTCTTACATGTATAAATTAGATAATTAGATGATAACATGAATGCAACAGACCAATAAATTAAATTATCCAATGCTTTTGTGAGTCTACTTTCCAGATACCCCTTTTGTTCCACATTATGCTGCTTGTATAGCAGGCTTCTTTTTCAGTGGACTTGTCCTTAGATGCAATTAACTACAATAATATTTAAAATGTGAACCAAAAGCAATGGATCTCTCTCTCTCTCTCTCTCTCTCTCTCTCACACACACACACACACACACACACACACGAATTCTGAATCTAGACAATTTGTGACAGGTGAGTTTGGCTACCATTACTTACACAATGGCTGGGAGCAAATACGAATGTGGTGACTGAAATTGTCCAGATACCTACATTTTCACATCAGTTTTTTAAAAATAAAAATAAAAGTCCTTATGAAAATTCATAAACATTTCCCTAATATTCACATTCCCACTATTGTAATGCTTTTTCTGCATGTTATTTTCAGTAATATATGCATTTCTATGCACACATTACCCCAATATATGCATTTGTGTACACATTACTTGGCAAGAAACCTACATTGCAAAATTAGAAGAAGTGTGATTTTCAAAGGGTGGCTGTGCTTTGGTTCTTGTGTTGTTTCAGTGCACAATAACCTTTTGCTTTTAATTGCAAACTGAATCGAGTTTCTACCCCACCCCACCCCACAGGTCTTACTCAGGAAAATTTCTCCCCCTGCCCCAAGCCCCTTGTTAGACCTGGTTAGGCAGCCAGGAAAGAGTCTCATTAGCTTCCCTCTGTTTATGATGCTTGGAGTCGCCTCAGAAATGAAGTTTCTGTATCAACAGCCTGGCTCACCTGGGCTGATATCTACCAGTAGTTGCATGGTCAGTGCCAGATTTACATATAAGGTAAACAAGCTATAGCTTAGGGCCCCACTCTCTTGGGGGTCCCCCAAAAATTTCACTATTAATATACTTCTTAACTGTATTTCAGTTCAACAATTACTTTGATAAAATACATATTTTGTTATGTGCAAATGGCTTTAAATACTTATTAGGTCCTTAAATTACCACATAGCATATTTTCAACACGAAAAACAGTGACAATTTGTTGTTGACAAAGACAGCTGGACATATAAGGGGCCCCATTACCTTCAGTAGCTTAAAAGTAAAGGTAAAGGACCCCTGACAGTTAAGTCCAGTCACAAATGACTCTGGGGTTGCGGTGCTCATGTCACTTTACTGGCCGAGAGAGACGACGTTTTTCCGCAGACAGTTTTTCCGGGTCATGTGGCCAGCATGACTAAGCCGCTTATGGCGAAACCAGAGCAGGGCACAGAAACACCATTTACCTTCCTGCTGGATTGGTACCTATTTATCAACTTGCACTTTGACATGCTTTTGAATTGCTAGGTTGGCAGGAGCTGGGACCGAGCAACGGGAGCTCACCCCGTGGTGGGGATTCAAACCGCCGACCTTCCAATCGGCCTCATCAAACCTAAATATGGCCATGTGCATGGTTAAGGTGCTCATGTGGTGGTTGTTATTCTTCTTCCATGGAGTGAGTTTGTATTCCCAAATTAAGAAGCTGAGCCACAGAGCAATGAGGCTGCACGTGTGGCTTTCAGATGTGCTTGGGTGACATAGCAGTCTTGGTTCCACTATAAAAAGTGAATTAGAGGAATATATCTGCAGGCAAAAACAGCACTCAGTGGAAAGTCACTGGGAAAATTAGACAAATTAAGTGTATGGGGGAGGTGGGGGAAGAGTGCTTTTAACATTTGGATTTAGGTTAAATTTCCATTAATAAGCAGTGGAACTTCATCGCCTGCATTCCTAAGTTGTGATCATATATAGTGAATAAACGCATGCATGCATGTGAAACAGAAAGAATACAGTTTTCCTATGGTGGAAGGCAAGATAATCAGCATAAAAGCCCCCTTTAAGCATTAGTAGAACAGGGGCTAAATAACTTGTGTGGGGGCCACAGGAGATTATGCACCACCCTTCACACCATTGCTGACTCCACTTCCTGTCTTCACATGTTAAACATGAAGGTCTGACAGGGGCTTCTAAAGATGTTCAATTTACGCTCAGAAGTGGAGTTTGTGTGGACATAGAGATTTGGGGTGGCGGCAGGACTTGTGAGCGCTACACCTACATAGATTTATTCAACTCCAGATATAATTACGCATGAATGGGGCTCAACAAGTAGTGGAATGCAAGTAATAGTGATAATATACAACCTGCACATTCATTCATCTACAAATGGTATAAGACAAAGCATGTTACCTGAAAGACTGATATTAGAACTGTTTATGTGGAAGGAATATCCGCTGAGTTCTCTGGTGCCTATTCCTGTGCAACTTACAGGATTGCAGACACTGAAGGACTCCTAGTGGCATGGCCCTTAGCTTTGATTTGCCAACAAACAAATTCTTAGGATCGATACAACATACTTTCTGCTGCACCCACACAGCTCTCAAAACCCTGTGCTGCTCCTGACTGGCAAAGCAGTATAGATTGCCAGTAGGTTCCAGCCTTTCACTCTGATCCTTAATATTTGCACTAGCATCTCTGACCTCAGTGCTAGAATAAAAGTGCCACACACTGCCCCCATAATACAACACTTTGTTGGGCTAAGTGACATTGATTTGCTTGCTACACTCCATCTGTCCCAAATGATGAATCCATATCCCAACTTCTGGCTTAATAAGTCAATATAGTTGGGTCATTATGTCCTCTGGAAATAAAACCTGAAATTCAATATCAGTCCAAGGCATTTTCTCTGGGCAGCTTCTCTACAGTGCTATATACAGTGCTTTCTGATACAAGTTATCCTTACCTATCCTGGTAGCCTCCATCATTTCTGACCATTAACCACATTGGCTAGGGCCAATAGGAGTTGGGGGGGGTGTGTCCAACAACATCTAGAGGGAACCAGGTTTGGGAAGGTAAACCATGGTGTTCTCTACTATAGTGCCCTAGGCATCGTATCAGATTTCGATCTTGTTGCATCTTGCATTGTATAACATCCTGGCTCCTTCTAGGCTGAGTGCTGAAGCTTTGGAAGAGTCTATGCAGAACGTGGCATTAGTAGAGTGCTGACAGGTTCAGACTGCTGTTTTATTTTTGGAAAGTAGCCTACAGCTATTATGACTGGCTTTTTGATAGACACTGTGCAGTGCTATTTCAAGGGAGAATGAGCTATAAAAATTCAAGTAGCCCACGGCTTTGGAATTATACTTAATTTTTTTAATGTGTTGTCAAGACAACAGGTGGTAATTTGAAACCGGGTTGACTTACCGTCATTTAAAGTGCACTTGTGCCCTCACTTTTCTGCTTGGTATTTTTCTGAAGACATATTTTTTGTGAGAATTAAGGTTTATACACTCATTGGGCCCTTTGCAGGGTGGCTAAGCTTTGGCTAATGTAAGGTAAAGGTAAAGAGACCCCTGACCATTAGGTCCAGTCGTGGCCAACTCCGGGGTTGCGGCGCTCATCTCGCTTTATTGGCCGAGGGAGCCGGTGTACAGCTTCCGGGTCATGTGGCCAGCATGACTAAGCCGCTTCTGGTGAACCAGACCAGTGCACGAAAATGCCGTTTACCTTCCCGCCGGAGCGGTACCTATTTATCTACTTGCACTTTGATGTGCTTTCGAACTGCTAGATTGGCAGAAGTAGGGACCGAGCAACGGGAGCTCACCCCGTTGCGGGGATTCGAACCGCCGACCTTCTGATCAGCAAGTCCTAGGCTCTGTGGTTTAACCCACAGCGCCACCCGTGTCCCTGTCAGAATTCAGGCTCGGTCAGAGGTATGTGCCTATCTCTCCAGGCACCGGCTGAATTCTTTCGACCTCCCTCCGGCGACTCCCGGGAGGAAAAACACTCGAGGTCCGTTCCGGCGATTTTTCTCAGGCTGTGAGAAAAACACACCAACTGCTTCTCCTCCTCCCTGCTCTCCAGCATATCCCCAGGGAGGGGAATCAGACTCAGACAGAAATGTAACTACATTGCTTTTATTCCTGTCTTTCACTTCAGTACAAAGAAAACATGTCTGCTCTCTTCAACAAACAGAGAGAAACTCCAAACTCCACCCATGTACATCCTGTACAGGTCATATGACACACACTGAGCTAACATCCGGTGCTCAATACAGAATGGACTGCCCCTTTGTTTCCATGGCAACAGTCACATACATCCTGTCTGGCTTTGCAGCCACAAGCAGCTGACTGGGCAGCTGGAGCCTTTGCTTGCTGCAGCATTGCTGCTTTAGAATAACATACTCCCCCTAAAGTATCAATGCGTGCTGCGAGCAAAGCGTCATCCAGAGAAGAAAACAAACAGTTGTTATACTTATAACACTCCCCTGTTGTTTCAGTTCCACCCTTGGAACTACCCGCCACTGGTTTTACCAATGTACCTCTCTGGTTGTGTGACTTCCAAGGAATGAGTGCTTCTGCATTACCTTGGTTAGCAACTCTCTGTTGTGCCTTTGTCTCTGACTCAGACACAGCTTCAATTTGACCTTGGTCGTTTACACCAGCAACACATGCAATAGCTTGGTTGGCAAACTCTTTTGAATACCTCTTGGGTGGTACACCCTTCGTTGCTCTCTCAGACCTACGTAAGAGGTGCTGCTCTCCCTTGCTTTCTGGTTCAGCCTCTGAACTCCCTGGAGAACCAGTACTAAGCTTAATCAGTGGTTCATCCTCCTCTTCTGAGGGTCTAGTCATTGTGTGAGATTTCTTCTCAATGACTGTGACAACTGAGCTGTCTGAGCTATCGCTGTCATCATCAGTACTACTGAACTCAATAAGATCAAACTCATCATCATCATCATCAGAATCATCATCATCACCTGTGGGAAATGTGTGAACAATCACTCGCTCCTGTTCAGGAGCACTCTCTAGAAATTTTGTGAGAATCACCTTGCCAGATTCAGACAAAATTACTCTGTAGAGACCCTTTTCATAACCCACAAAAATGCCTCTGGCATTCTTTACTCCACCTGGAGCTTCTGTCCTCACATGAGACCCAAAAACCTTGAAATGGGCAACAGAAGGTTTTCTGTGGAACAGTTTCTCAAAAGGAGAACTTCCCAATTCACTTGAAAACTTTCTCAACCACGTGTAACAAAACGACATTAGTGACTCAGCCCAGTACTCATGTGGCAGATGTGAACTAAGCAATTGCGCATGCATTCCCTTTTGCAATTCTTTGTTCACTCTAACACAGACACATCTGTTCCAAGCTTCTTCGGAAGCTGCAATTTTGTGTCTTATCCCTTTCTTCTTCAGGAACCTCTGGAAATCCTGTAAAAGAAAAATTGGCTTCTCATCTGTGCAAAGACAATCTATGTCAGCATCATGCATATTTTTAACCTTATCACAAAACTCTTTAAACCTTTCTAAGGCTTCTTTCGGTCTCTCCAAAAGATAAATCCAGACAAAACCTGTAAAAGAATCAACACATATTAGGTAATACTTTGCATTGCCTCTAGATGGTGCTAAAGGACCAATCACATCAGCATACACCCGCTGAAATGCCCTGTCAACCCTCGAGGTGACCTGCTTGGCGTTCTTTTCAGCTACACCTGCAAAAGAAATCATGTTAGAATCACAAGAATTACATTCCATGTAATCACTTTGATCAAAAGTCAACAAATACAGTCCATCTTTCTCTTTGGCAGAAAGATACAACTCTCCATCTTTGTAGATCTCGCAGTGTTGATCATCATAGGACAGTTTTAGTCCCTTCTTGGCGATCTGCGAAACGCTGAGCAGATTGTACTTCAACTCTGGAACCAAATAAACATCGTTTATAGTCAAGTTCAGACTTTTAAGATACACAGTCCCAATTCCGGTGGCTTCAAGCTCTTGACCGTTGGCTTGTTGTACAATGAAGCTTTGCTTCTTAAACGACGAAAACAAATCCCTGCGATGGGTCATGTGAACCGTCGCTCCCGTGTCTAAAACGAAGGAATTCCCCACTTGTGGTGTGGCTTTTAGGGACATCAAAGCCTTTGCAGGCTTCGCCTGTGACTTGGCATGACTTCTGCCTGACGCCTCAGACTTCGTGGAGCTTCCCTTGGCTCCTTTGTTCTGACGTGGCTTCTTGCAGTTCCGCTGAAGATGCCCAGTCTGTCCACAATTGTGGCATTGGACAACGTTCAAAGCTACGGCGTCTCCTCCAGTAGCTACAGCAGTGGGGGTGTTAGAACTCCGTTCTTGTCTCCCCCTGTCCTTCACTTCCAGTGCGGCAAGTCTGTCATGTTCGTTCAGGACCACGGCAAAGACCCTGTCCGACGTTAGATCCTGCGCTGGGAGAGACCCCAGCTGACTGGCAACCGTTTTGTAAGTCCGATTCAGGCTGTTGATCACCATGAAGCAAAACACTTCCTCCTGCAGACGGAAATTGCGGTCCACCATCTGCTGACGCAGAAATTTCATTTCCGTCAGGTGCGCTTGAACATCTCCATCAGGCGCAAGCCTCAGGTTAGTCAGCTTTTCAAAATACAGCAATGCTGAAGAACCTGCATCTCTCTGATGTGTCCTTCTCAGCGTGTCCCAAACATCTTTCGCGTGCTGTAAATCTTGTATATGAACAAGCTGAGAGTCTGACACGCACAGAATTATAGCAGTTCTGGCCTTCATATCCTGTGACTCCCAAACAGGCGTTGGTGCTGCAGGGATGGGGTTCTCAATCACCCCAAACAGTCTCTGATTCTGCAGCAGGGCCTTCATCTTAATAGACCAAGATGCATAATTGTCACTGGTCAAGAGGGGTGGAGAAGGCAGGCTTCCCTTCTTGACATCCATTTTGAGTCCTTGCATTGACTCTCAAACACAAGCCTCTAAAATCCAATAGCTGGCTTGTTTACACTCTGTGCACCTGGCAGCTCTAACACTGGCTGCTTGGAAAGTCCCCTTTGTAAGGGCCTAGTCAAAACACAAGCTGTTTTTGCCACTCTGGGCATAGCCTGACTTCCAGCCCTTATCTGCGTTGCTAAGCAACCACATTCCTTTCCTTGGACAGGAAAAACCACAGGAATGTTTGGAATGCAGACTCTTCTCTCTCGGAGCTGTTTTTCCCAAACGTTGCTCCCATGAAGCAGAGAATTAATCCATCTGCATTCACACTCTTAAGCCCGAAAATCTCATACCTGGGCTCCGTAGCATGGCTTTCAGCTTCTTCTGGTCAGCTTCTAGCTGCAGAGAATCAGCTTCCATCTCAGGCTTCCATGGAGAGGGATGAATACAGTCTCCTTGATGCAGACTCCCATGGATCGTAGCAACCGTCAACTGCTACCAATGTCAGAATTCAGGCTCGGTCAGAGGTATGTGCCTATCTCTCCAGGCACCGGCTGAATTCTTTCGACCTCCCTCCGGCGACTCCCGGGAGGAAAAACACTCGAGGTCCGTTCCGGCGATTTTTCTCAGGCTGTGAGAAAAACACACCAACTGCTTCTCCTCCTCCCTGCTCTCCAGCATATCCCCAGGGAGGGGAATCAGACTCAGACAGAAATGTAACTACATTGCTTTTATTCCTGTCTTTCACTTCAGTACAAAGAAAACATGTCTGCTCTCTTCAACAAACAGAGAGAAACTCCAAACTCCACCCATGTACATCCTGTACAGGTCATATGACACACACTGAGCTAACATCCGGTGCTCAATACAGAATGGACTGCCCCTTTGTTTCCATGGCAACAGTCACATACATCCTGTCTGGCTTTGCAGCCACAAGCAGCTGACTGGGCAGCTGGAGCCTTTGCTTGCTGCAGCATTGCTGCTTTAGAATAACAGTCCCTTGGCTAATGTAGTTGCCTCTTAATGAAGCACAATGGGAGAAGCAGCCTTCCAGCAGCTGTGACCTGGAAGGCTGCAGACACTCTACCTCAAGATCCTCTTCCAACCATCTCATCACTCAATGGTTCAGGCAAGGAGAGAGCTGCCGCCACTACTCATCACCCTCGTTGCATCGTTCAAGATACTCTGAAAGTCCACTATTCCTGGGAAGGAAAGCAAATGTTACACAAAGCCGCTTGTTCATGCCTGTTCTCTGGCCCTCTCAGCAGGTCTTTCACTGCCATCATTCAAAACTGCATCCTCTTATCGCTGACTAGGTAATCCCAGCCAGTCAGGGAACATATAGCAAGCAGGCTAACTTCAGTTGGTTGTGACTTATGGGGTGAAGGGCAAGCAGAGTTGCCATGCTGCCCAGTGGTGTAGCGTGGGTTGTCAGCACCCGGGGCAAGGCAAGTAATTTGTGCCCCCTAACCCGTGGATTTGCGCCCCCTAACCCTAACCCCCAGATGTTGTGCCCGGTGCGGTCGGCCCCCCTGCACCCCCACGCTACGCCACTGATGCTGCCTTCAATCTGACTAGGAAGGAAGATCTTAAGTGCTTAACTGTAGATCTTAAGTGCATCGGCACCTCACTCATCTAAAGACGGATGTTCCTTTGCTTGCTGTCCTGTTCTGCCACTTTCATTGCCCTCTAGTAAAATGCTGCAAATCTGGAACCACCCTTGGTGTTCCTCCTGAATGAGTTTACCTAGCACTCTCCTTGCTCAAATCATGAGGCCAGAAGCAGGATTTTGAGTGAGTCAGGATCTTGAGGCACAGATGCTTGTATCTTCTTGTACCTACCCAATGCCCTACTCTATGGCACTAGTCCAGCCCACACCAATGACGAAATTTTCAGCCCCAATTGTGGCCATTGTCACTTGGTGATCACATCACTGAACAGAGATAACTGGCCACAGAGTGGGCCGAATGTGACAGAAACCCCAGAGCATAAGACAGTCAAGGAGTAGGAGAGATCGAGAAAGAGAAGCAGAAGAAGTGAGAGGTTGACACAGAAACAGAGAAAGGAAGAATGACAAGGGAAATGAAGAGACCCGTAGCCATATCTGTAGGGTGCTATACTCTATAATAATTCAATTTAAGGTCTTATTTTATTAATGCAAATAATGCCAACATAAAAGATTATTTAGGATGCTCACCAGGGACATTCTTTCAGTAGGACAACAGCAGCAAAGTTACTGTCTCTACGATACTATTCTCTTCGCCACCATCTCCAGTTGTCTTTGTGATGGGCAAAGAATCTGGACCCTAAATTCTTGTAATCCTTTTATTGACTTGCACTTACGAGACCAATGGGATCTATTGGTCAAAGCCAACTAAAGCTGTCAGCTTGCCATTTTATTTCCTGTGTTTTGAACGTCGCTGTGGCCCCTGAAGACATCAGTCACTGACAGGCAATATTTTATGTTCTCCTGCATGAGCACTTATTCCAGTCTCTGGATCTTGAGGAGCTGCTGCGGTAATATGTCTCAGCTAAGGCTGAAAAGAGCCTCAGCCTGCAACTGAATGCAATTTAGGTGCAGTCCACATGCTACAGGCAAGCAGCCAATGTCTGAATCTAACAAACAAAGCTTTGTCCACTGGGAAAGATTAAACCTTTCTTTTTCTCATTTCTTTCCACCACTGCAGACTAGGGCAAAGCTTTCACAAAGATAGCAAGCCAGTCTATCTTCTGTTTTTAGAGTGGAGATAAAAGGGGCAAGCTAAGCAGTAGGCGCAGCTGAAGAAATAGAGTGGTTTCAGTGATGTGTTACATCACCATTAAAAAAAAAAAGGTTCCTAGCAAGTAAACTATATATTTTGCCTAAGGATGGAGACAGACCTAGCAACAGCTGGTGTCCCCCCCACCCAAAAAAAAAGAAAAGATGAAGGACCAGCTCCTTCCCAGCAGGCCATGGTGAAATAGAAACCTAGTTAGTCTCGGACCATAAGAGTTATCAAAGATCTGCAGAGGTGTATTATGAGGCCTGTAAAGCCTATCAGGGAACAAAAAGAGTCACCAGAATGAAAGATCAGAATGAACAGGGAAACAATGGGTGGAATTCAGTGCAGTGCTATTATAAGCAATCAATCAGCACAAGTATTTCTGCTTGCCAGGTGGAATGACCCTCCGTCTCCTCCCCGTGTGCTGTTCCAGGGGTTCTCCCAACCCCTCACAGCCAATTTCAGAGGACTGGGAAACAGAGAGATGGAAGAGAGGTGGGGCGGGGGGAGCCCATTGCACTAGCACAATGTTTTACGTTGGCTCCCACAAGCACAATGGTTTTGTTGAATCTGTCCCACAGTGCTTTGTTTTATGCAGAACGGCTTAGCACAGGGGTCAGCAAACTTTTTCAGCAGGGGCCTGGTCCACTGTCCCTCAGACCTTGTGGGGGGCCGGACTATATTTTGAAAAAAAATATGAACAAATTCCTATGCCCCACAAATAACCCAGAGATGCATTTTAAATAAAAGCACACATTCTACTCATGTAAAAACACACTGATTCCCAGACCGTCCGTGGGCTGGATTTAGAAGGTGATTGCGCCAGATCCAACCCCCGGGCCTTAGTTTGCCTACCCATGGCTTAGCACCAAAAACACAGATCAAAGTGGAGAGGGAACAGAGTGGTTCAGAAACAAATCAGAAGTTTTAAAAATGTACAGATAGAAGCCAAATCTTGGGGCCTGTGCAAAGTCTGCTGGATAGTACCTAACAGAGCTTAATTTGAATGTCTGTTACCTCCTTCCAGGACGCAGGTGGCGCTGTGGGTTAAAGCCTCAGCGCCTAGGGCTTGCCGATCGAAAGGTCGGCAGTTCGAATCCCTGCGGCGGGGTGCGCTCCCGCTGCTCGGTCCCAGCGCCTGCCAACCTAGCAGTTCGAAAGCACCTCCGGGTGCAAGTAGATAAATAGGGACCGCTTACCAGCGGGAAGGTAAACGGCGTTTCCGTGTGCGGCTCTGGCTCGCCAGAGCAGCGATGTCACGCTGGCCACGTGACCCGGAAGTGTCTCCGGACAGCGCTGGCCCCTGGCCTCTTAAGTGAGATGGGCGCACAACCCCAGAGTCTGTCAAGACTGGCCCGTACGGGCAGGGTACCTTACCTCCTTCCACATTCCATCTTAAGTCCTTTATCAGTTGGAGACTTGATGGTTTACCCAGCAGCTAATTTTGTCACTCTCTCCCAACCCCTGCCTGGCTTGGCTTCCCATCTAGCTCAATGAAGAGTCACAGCTATTTTCGCGACGTTTTGTTTGGTCTAATAAAAGGTCTCCCCGGATATGGATTTTGGAATTCCCCCTAAAACTGTTGAGGAAAGAAAACCATTTCCCAAAGCTTACTATCATAAACCTTATGATAAAAGGAAAAAGTAGAGCAAATGGGTCAGGGCTTCAATGGCTTTCAGTTTACAGTCTTGAGTTCCACAAGTAATGACAAGACCAGGAAGTAGGTTTATGAGTTTCCAAGAATTTCAGGAAGTACCTTAGACATAACACTTCTGCAAGCCATCATCGAGGGGAACATTTCATTCATTGCACCACTGTTTTACATTGTGGAAGCGGATCGAACAGCAGCTGGACTTTTGTGGGCAAATGATGAAGCATCTCTGTACAAATGAGGGAAGTCTAGTTGAAGTACTACTAGAAGGATGGAGGGTGAAAGTTGCATGCAGGTAAACCATCTTTCGGTCCTTTTTACCAGTGATCTGGGCAGCCTAGCAACATTTTCTCTGGCCCTACTAACTCAAATGCATACCTGAGCTTTCAGAAAGCAATTTAAAAATTGACTCTTCACAAAGCCTTTCTGGCTGAGTGGAATGCAGCCGAGTCAGCTGCAACCACAGACAATAATACGGTGACATTTTAAGCGCAATGCTCTAAATGTATCCCCAACACTCAGGGAGATGGGCTTCAGTCTGGGTCATAGTGACCTGAGGCAACAGACAGTTTCGTCTAAAAGACATGCTTTATTAACACTTTCTTGGGATGGGTTGCACAGACCACAAACACAGTGCAACATCACAGACACCTTGTACTAGTGGATGTTGCAGTGCAGTGATGCTTGGTGTAAATAGATGGCTCTCACATCTTCCCACTGACCATCAAAAGGCATTTTTTGCCTCATTTCTGCCACATGCAGCACCTTTCCCATCCCATTACAGTTTGGGTTCCACAAAAAAAACAACAGTGTTATTCATTTCTCTGTTCACAACATTGCCTCACTGCCAAATTCAATAGCATAATTCATTATATCATTGTTATGTAATTGCACATCATTCAATGCAGTGGGGGGGGGGAGGAGGGAAGGATCAATAACATACTAAGAAAAAATGATGGCTGCAAATGCCAATCCTATTCACCCATCTGGTTTCCTTTCCCGTTTGCAAATGGCTGACGCAATTTCCAGTACCATTTGCCATTTCCATGGGACCTTCAGACACCCCCAATCTTCCTTCAGTGTGTAGACAGTGCTGAGATAGATGGACCAGTAAGGCAGCTTCTGCCTCTGCAGCCATCACAAAAGGAAAATGTCCATCTCTCTCTTCAGCACTGCCCTGACTCCCTTTGTCACCTCCAATGGTAGCACAACCTCTGGTGTCTCAAAGTGAGGTTTAAAACAAAGTCCTCAGCTGTTAATGTGCCATTAAATCACTGGGAGGCCGCATGATACCAGCTAAAAGTGAACTCAACTCTTTTTGCAAGTCTTGGTGTACTCTCATATAAAGCGTCAAGAAATCTCAGGTAGGCATGTTTTGATACCCACTGCAAGCATTTTGGAGCATGCTATTTGGCTGTATGGATTTCATGCATGAGGTGCTTGGCTCTCTCACACAATTCATATACTTTTTACAGCTCTTCACAAAGCAATGGGAGGGACAGGGGAGAACAGGAAAAGGGCAGGACTGAGGATGTTATGCCAGTGCATTAATTGCTGATAGTTAAATATTCGGAGGTATGTGTGTTTTATCAGGTGGGTGTGAAACACTGAGAACAAGGCCATGTTGACACATTGCTGCCCATCCTTTTTCATTTCCCAGTGAGTCATCTCAAAATATCCAGACGAGCCACTGGGGTGGGGTCCATGCTCCGATAGCTGGAAAACAAACTTGGCATGGAAAATCTTCATGCGACAATTACAATACAAAACTGAGTTAAGAGCTGGCATCTGACTGTACGACTTAAATTATCCCTGCCAGAGATAAACTAATTGTGAAGGTGTGATAAGGACTTTGGAATCGAGCTTTCATGCCCCATCCTCAAGCTTTGCTTACAGAAAGCTGGGCATTTTATTCCTCTCGGTTACAATATAAATATATATATATTGGAGCAGACTCAGAACCTGCTTATTAGAACAACACTCAGCTCTTTAAAGAAAGAAGACCGATCTCAACCCTAGCCTTGTTTCCTCAACTTCAAGTTAAAAAAGCAATCTCCCGATGGGGAATTGAGGAACTATTTTGCGGAACTGATTGTGCCCTTGGTCTTCAGAGTGCACTCCAAGAAAGACTAAGCAAAAGATAGTCCAGAGTTGTTCATTAGAGGCAAAATCTATACATACTATGTAAGGAAATCACCTTTGAATAATGCCTAGTTCTTGATGATGTGGATTAGGCTACACTACTTTAGACTGCAGATGCTGCTTATACAGTTAAATAAGAAAAAGAAGGAAGGAAGGAAGGAAGGAAGGAAGGAAGGAAGGAAGGAAGGAATTTCTACATAGAAAAGTAGATGTAATGGATAATGGTTCTAGTCCAACCTTCTCTCTGACATGCTAGTTTTCTATGTTTTGGAATATATATATATATATATGTATATGTATATGTATATGTATATGTGTATATATGTATATGTGTATATGTGTATATATATATGTGTGTGTGTGTGTATATGGAATATATATATATATATGGAATATATATAGCAAGAGAGCCAGCATGGTGTAGTGGTTAAGAATGGTGAACTCGTAATCTGGTGAACCGGGTTCGCGTCCTCGCTCCTCCACATGCAGCTGCTGGGTGATCTTGGTCACACTTCTCTGAAGTCTCTCAGCCTCACTTACCTCACAGTTTGTTGTGGGGGAAGAAGGGAAAGGAGATTGTTAGCTGCTTTGAGACTCCTTAAGGGGAGTGAAAGGTGGGATATCAAGTCCAAGCTCTTCTCTTCATATATATATTCATGTGGAATCATTCTGTCATGTTAGCTCTGGAGTCTGAATTGGTACAGCCCAGATGCAACTTTCCCATTTCAGTGAAATCCCGGCCTCAGCTACTGACATTTTATATCTCCCTCATCTCTGATGAGATGCGGTGATGAAGAACCACCTTTATTTCAGTAAGGGAAGAAATAAATCAACCTTCCGATTGATCCATTCCTTCTCAACAAATGGATTAGTGTATTGATTGGCAAATTGTGTTCTCTCTTCTTTTTAACTCGGTGCATTGTGTTGCATCCATTTTGTTATCCCTATTGTTTTTATTGCCTGATGCCACAAGGCAATGCAGTGCAATATGCACTTGACCCAAATATTAATCAATGGTACAAGGTTAGGAATATTAGCAATAAATGATTATGATGGATAACCTTCCGCTTTTACACTAATGTACATGCCTCAAAATACAACTTTTACTAGAAAATATTTCCAGTTTACAAAGGTATGCTATCATATAAGACATATTTGATATGGCCAATTTTCCACACATAAGTGTTATATAGATGCATAATTGTATTTATCTTTGGAATAGAACTACTGAGTGAAGAGTAGGTACAGTTCAGAGAATTATTAAATCTCATTTATACCTTTTCATAGCCTTATCTAAGGACATGTGATCAGTAAGGAGCAATCTTGGCTATAGTCTTACCTCTGGGGTCGAGGAGAATCCAGTTGCTGCTACATTAGGATGGGCCCATTGAATTAACTGACTTAATGGGACCTCTGTAGGCAACCTGTGATTTGCCTCCCACGCCAAATCACTTTATGTCAGAATACTCCACTTGAGATTAATATTCCTTTAAATCTCTTGTGTGATGGGTGGGTATTTAGAGAAACTAAACACTGGTCTATTGCTTGCAGGGAGCACCAGTTGACAGAAAATAATAAGGTATTAAACCAGATACACTGGTATATAAATGCATTATTTTTTTCTGGAACAATCAACAGGCAGGGGGATTGCTCTTGTTTGACCCTTCCTTTTTGTTCTTCTTTCTTGCAAACATATTCTTGAATAAATTCAGGAAAAAGCTATCAATAGCTTCTGGCAGTCTTGTATAGATATCCAGTTGGCCATTGTGGGAACAGGATATAGGACTAGATGAGCTGCTGGCCTGATCCTGCTAAAGCTGACTTATTTAAAAATGATGCATTGTTTCATTAAAAATTGCCTTCTTAAGTGAAATACACATGCTCATTCCAACATTACTATGCAATAGTAATGTTTATGTTTCTACCACCCAAATGTCTAACATGGAAGGTTCATCGTCTTAGTTCTGATTAGGACTCACTTGGAATTTTGAGTCAGAGGTTTCAGCAAAGCTCCCCATCCCATATCTTTGTGCTAGACAGAAATGTGCAAGTCTGACACAAGACAGGAGCAGAATGGTGGGAGTTATTTTGCCCATAGGATCTGGCACCAAAAGAATTTTAAAACAATTATAATTCAACTATAAACAAGCCTTAGAAACACTGATTTGGTTCAGGATGCAGGTGTAGATCTGAATATTCTCCAAATGAGCTAATTGATTGAGAAAAGTTATTACTTAGATCTCCTGAGTATGCTAATGGGAGGCCTATGGAGTTTAAAAGCGTATCGGGTTTCTAAAGAAGATGGTTCTGGACTACGTTTCATACCTGTTTTGGCAATGTGTTGTTAGATTTATTTGCAAAGAGTCTGGGTGGATTAAAGAGATTCTGTGGTCCCTTGAGGCACTTCATGCAACTCTTTCAGGTAATGATTATCAAAGCACCCATGTAAGAGCCATGGGCATAGCCAGGATTTTTGTTGGAGGCCAGGACTTTTGTTAGGGTGAAAGAACTGCCATGATTGGTCAGCTAGTTAAGTATTTCTATTGCTTTGCTTGATCTGGGGGTGGGTGGGAGCTGCCCCCCCTGCCCCCTGGCTAAGCCCATGGTGTGAGCCACCTTTCAATGGAGACCCACCACCATTTGTCTTTGTCCAGATGCTACCCAATTTTCACTACCCTTGTGTTACAAATTTCAGCAGACTGATTGCCATTGAAGTGATTGAGAAACCAGCTCTTCTGTGCTCATGGTGCATGTAGTGGTGTCAGAGTCCTCTAATAGCAGCTCTGAAGGGAAGATGGATTCATTCCATGGTTCATCTCAGAGGGAAATATAGGCACCAGAACTCGCATCTGCTCCTCTGAACCTTGAGGAAACACTAGTACTACTCTGATTATTGCTTCACAGATTCCTTAAAGAGGATCAGGATAGTCCTGAGCAGCTATCCTACAGCTTCAAACCCTAGAGTCTAGAAGAAGCTAGATGCAGCATGCAGGGAGTAGAGCCTCTATTCCAGAGGTGGGGAATCTCCAGCCTACAGGCCAGGTATGGCCTCCCAACCCTCCCTACTTGGCCAATGAAGTTTTGGGAAGCCACAGCCAACCACCTACCCTTGATATCATGCCTAGATAGCATCAGGTGTGGACCATATAAGGATGGGGCTTCAAATGGGTAATTGAGAGCGTGAAGTGGGCTTCTGATTGTTCATTTGCTGAAGTAAGGAAAGGGATTTTGACAGCTGGTGGGGTGTCAGGTTTAGCACTTCTCTCACACAAGACGTGGAACACTGGCAGTTTTACTAGTTGAGGTTTATTTAGCAATAACAGGCATTCAGCACTCCAAGCTCCCACAACTCATTCCTCACTGTTGGAGTCAGTTGACTCGACTGGCTTCCGGCTCCTCCCAAGGCCAGATATACGCTACATCCTCCCCTGCCTCCTGCTGGTCTTCCTTTGTTCTAATCGCTTGCTCCACCTCCTACTTCTTAGAGACTCAGGTGCAGCCAATTCCTCCTCCTCTGGAGCTGAATCCAACCCCCTCCTACCACCTGCCTCCTGCCTCCAGCAGCTCTGTGCTGTTTTCCTCTGCCTCTTGCTCCCCCTCTGCAGACTCCTCTCTGCCGGCCATGTCTCTGACATGGGGGGAACTACCTGTCCGTAATGTCATGTGACTGATAGGTGGGTTACCCTGCCCACCTGCCAAAGTTGGCCCATGGAGTGAGACCAGATAAAGATCTGACTCCCCAGAGCCAAAAATATTCCTCACCCCCTGCTCTAGTCAATGAATATCTAGCCCAGGTTATAAAGTTTTGTCCTTACTCCAGGACACTGCTAAGACAGCTTGTATGTTCTGCCTCAGCTTTAAGATCAGTTGACACTCTAGTCTCTCTCCAAGGTAATTATCCTGCCTTGTCTTCCTGTCTGTCTGGAGCCCTGGGACCTTCTCCTTGTTTGGTCCATCACCTGTCCTTGGTGGTGGGCATCCCCATGGATGGGGACATGAGGGCTGTTTCTTACTGTTGAGCACAGGCAAGGAGAAGAGATGCTCTGCAGTAATTTCAGAAGAAGTGGCATCGCACCACTTGTTTGCATAGGCCTGGAGGAAATAAATGAGGTATAATCAAATGCAAATAGTGTTGGCAGTTTTGTATTTGCTGTTTGTTTTCTTCATAAATGCTCTGCGCAAAAGTTAATTTACCACTCCCTCGCCATGAGAATCGGATTCAGAATAAATAGAGATGACCATTTACTATGTTGGGCTTAACCACTGTAGATATATAAGCATGTGGAGAGCCAATAAATAAAGAATGTATTTCTACATATAATCAGTATCACAGGCTGCCATCCATAATGCTTGCTTATACATGTAGGATACAAAGAACTAAATTAACATAGAATTAAGTGGAGTTTTTAAAAAAAGAAATCCATTTTTATAAGAAATATGAAATTAGAGTGAGCGTCTGTCACTTTTTAAATTGCTATTCAATTTTCAGGATTGAACAAAACCAATTAGAATAAATTAAATTTCAAGCTTGATAGATTTTTTTTAAAACCCAACATTTATTTTAAGAACTGCATTTGGTATTTATTGCTTTGTGGATGAAATAGCAAAAGAACAATAGTTGAATCAAGGAGCTAACATCTACTATGTCAATGGCAAAGCATATACCACATTTCTGTATTTGCCATTCTGAAATATTGAATGTGCAGAGAATATTGGACCATACATTTACAACAGCATGCCCTGGATGCTGGGATATTTTGAATTTTCTGTCTGGGTAAATTGAGAATCTAACAAGTAATCTCAGAAGTTTGGAAGTCATCACTATGAAATGTAAAACAACAATTGCACCATAAAAACTGGGCCATGTCTTTCTCTCTCTTTCTCTCTCTCTCTCACACACAATGGAAAATTATGAATCTGTTTTTCATTTCAAATATATTAGAAGTCAAAGGGATACGACATCTAGATATTGATTAAGTAGGAGATCATAGCCAAAAAACAAAGCAATCTGTGAGGGGAAAGAACCTTTGAATGTAGATCCATGAAAGAACACACACTTTGCAATAAAAAGTCCCAAATTCAGTCCCTGGCATATCCACACAGGGGAGGGCAGGATGGACTGAGTGCATATGTCCCTAACACATTCATTGTTCCCCTTGCTTTCCTGTGTCATGGCCTCAGGGACTCCAGGGACTATTCAGTTTCCTGGAGCCCTAAATTTAATCTTTGGGGGGCTTTTGCAGAGTTTGTGTCCAGAACTCAGGTAGAAAGCAGAGAAACACTTTCAGATCTGATGCGACTTTGTATCTGTACAGCAAAGGATTCCCTCTCCTCAGACACACCCATTTTGACAGCGGAATGGAAAGTCCCATAGACGCACAAATCAGCTCATTTCTAATAGATTTGCTTAACATATATACAGCACATGTGAGGTGGCAAAATCCTCTCTTTTTTATCAGCCAGGAGGCAGAGAATGGTGTTGTGCAGAGCCAGAACTCCTTTGTGGCCAACATGATTCATTTTTGTTGGGTTAAGCTGTCATTGCTGGTCTTTATTTAGCTTCTGATCCTGTGCAAAACAAGCTCCACAACAAAGCGAGTGAGAAGAAGGGGAACAAACTCTCTTTGGTTTTAAGATTTTAAAAGCCGAGCCAATATCCCAGGAGACAGCTTATGCTATTTTTCAGGCGCTTTATGACAATTCTGCTCGAGGTCAAAGTTCAGAGTTTCCTATTTTCCTTCTTCAATGTTATCATACCAGTGGTAAGAAAATATATGGATGAAAAGCTCCTATCATCTATTTCCCCCCCTACTGATTAAAAAAAATGGCTACAGGCCAAAAAAGAAATAAAAGGCCATTTGCTCCATCCTTCCATTTTCCTGTCTCTGTAGCTACTTCCGTCCTCTTCTCCCGAGGTAATACACTTCCTATGAAATATACATGTGGGCAGCAGTGGCAGTGGGAGTGAGAATAGAATCAAAAATGGCTTTGCTGTAGCTGTTTTGCAATATAAACTCAGTGGTTAAAAAAATATATCACTATGGACATGGAGATTCATTATCATTTTGCTTTCTTCTTCATTGAAAAAGAAAGAAAGCTTCATATAACTGAAGGGTCCACGCCGGTCTACAGTGAAACAATACAATAATGTACGCAAGTGAATTTGGTACCAAAATGGCCTGCATTTAATAGCCCATGAAAACAGCCATCTGTCATTTAGAAAATGAGACCTACCTGAAATGGGCACATTCCTGTTAAAATTAGCCACATTTCTTACCCCTAATTCATTCCCTACTGTATACATCAATGGTTACAGCATGGTGCTGATAATGCCAAGGTTGCAGGTTCGATCCTCGTATGGGATAGCTGCATATCCTTGCATTGCCAGGTGGTTGGGCTAGATGATCCTCAGGATCTGTCCCAACTCTACAATTCTATGAAATGCCAAACTTTGCTTGGAAAGTGGACTAAATAAGGGGTAGCCAATGATGCTCTCCAAAAGTTGTTTGATTCCACCAGCCCAGTCAACACGGGCAAAGGTCAGAGATGATGTAGTGTGACAAAATCTGGAGGGCATTGCTTTGGTTACCCCCGGTCTAAATCTTTGCATCAAAGCAGTGTCCTAATTATTTCTGTCCAGATATTTGCACCAAGGCAGTGGGAAGGCTACTAAAAAATCTGGGATCACCAAGCACAGTGTGCCCAACTGAAGCATTGCAACGGTAGACATTCACATTCATTTTCTGTCTTGTTGCCTGCCTGTCTATTCTCTCTGGATTCCACCATTTGCCAATTTCAGCTTCCAATGTACTGAATGCCATGGAAGAGGCTGCGTGATTCTTTCAGAGGGAAACCTTGGCGAAAGGAGATGCTTTCTAAAGTCCGGGTTTGGTTTTTTTCCAGCCAGAAACAATTTGCATTTGCTATCTACAGTTCCACACACACACCTCCGGACTTTCATCCCTCAGAGTCTCCCATAGCATGGCCTCATAGGACTGGAAAGTTTAAACACAAGAAGGCTTTGTTGTTCATTTCTATAGAATTAACCTCAAGTATGAGGCTTCATTTTAATTGAACACAGATGCATGCAAACCAAAGACAAGCCCCTGGCTTGTGTGCGAATAATTTTTGACCTGCACCGGCAAGAATCATGGAGTCCAAAATTAGCAACTTTCCTTTAAGCCCAAACTGGCAATTTTCCACAAGACATTCCCTTTGTCTTTTTCACCCTCTTCCAACAATGCAACCAAAAGGACTGCAGGAATATTTCCCCCTTTTGATTCATTGATACCTGAGGCTTAAAAACCCATAAAGAATAGAAGTGTGTGTGTTCTGAGCAAACCTTGTGAATTTCAAAGGTTTCAATGTGGAGGGGTCATTCACCAAGCCTGTAGTCTTTGAATGCTACCATGAGATCAGGCTGTGGTTTCTGTTGTGTCTGCCTTGTGGCTGCTGACATGGTGACCTAAACATACTTAAATTAAAGAAAGCCAGCATCTATACAGCAACATTTACAGAATCCCCCAGCTCTGAAACTCTTAATAAGCATGTATTTTTCTTTGGCTTCAGAATTCATAGGTCAAAGTATGGGGACCTTTTTTTAAAAAAAAAACCCCACACTGAATCTGCTTTCATGGATCAGTCAAACAACTCATAAGAGCAGTCTACCCAAGTTTTATTTTTGGGCCTCACATTTTCAGCTTTACCTTGCAACACATTTGAAACAGTAACACACAGAGGCTGCCATTTTACAAGGAGGTTTTCATCCCCACCACCGCTTTTCCTTTTGAGGCATGGAAGTGAAATCAGGAGTGCTTCGTGTTACTGAAAATGTTTTACCAAGAATATAGTTCACTAGTTCTTCAGACACTAACAGAGCAACCCTAACTCTAGGAAGCTGTTGTAATTTATATTGGCATAACCGATGCCAGCATAAACTACTCCTATTCCAAATTTTGTTCTGCATCCTCTGGGTGAGACTACTGCCAGCAGAGATAACAGGTAAGTGTGCACCCAAGTTTTGAGGACTGAGTCCTAGGTCACTGAGCTGAAGGGGGTTTGGCATAGCTATAATTCTTTCCTTGCTCCACCAAACTTACACTATGCCTCTCCCACTCCCCCAGAATGTCTTCTTAGGCTGGCATAAATTACTCCATTGTTGTGGACAAGTCTCCCATTGAGCTGGGGTGAATGTAGCCTATGAACACGCCGAGGGTGCGAGTCAAACAATTTATTCAGCCATGACAGAAGACACAGATTAGGTTAATACTCAGAGAATCTGCATGCGTCCGAAAAATGCAGAACACATTATACATTCCCAAGACATTGTTTCACGTGAAGAATCTGCGATCATGATTGCTGTGGGCTACATACGCATAGTACTAAGCATAGATATTGGTTTCAACAGAAAAACTTGTGTTCAGTCTTTGGGGCTCAGGGGGCTTAGTTCCTCAAAACTAAGGTTTTAGCAGGTTCAGTGGTCACTCTCTGTCACTACCCCTTCCTTCCTGAACATTGCCTTTCTGACAATGCCAGGAGCTGCTCAACCACAAAGTCTGACCGTTTGACTTTCCTGAAAAGCACCAACACCACAAGGAAACTTCCAGCCACGTAGGAGCTAACTCCTAGGGGCTGAGGTCCTTTCAGTCCCCCCACCCAGTAAAATATTTAAGGGGGCCTGGCTTCCCCGAAGTTGAGGAGCCTTGCCATTCAAATGGTGTGCATGTACCACATCATGTGATTGATTATGCAGGTTGGGGCTTACCTAGGCCCCCCAATATTTTATTCAAGTTGGCACCCCTGTCCAGCTACAAAGTCTGTCAAAAGTGATCAGTTTGACTTTTATTCTAAAAGCATACTGTGGACAGCTAAATTGGTCATGCTAAGCAGGTCACGTTGATTGCAAGCATAATCTAACAGGGGAAGAAGCCATCATTATGGACACGCTTAGGTCAAGAGGGTGTCTCTAGTCCCTTCACCATCTTAAATTATACCAGCGTAGCCCTAGTCAGCCAGGAAAGCCCAAGACCTGCTGAACCCAAACACTCTCATCCCAGTGGATCTTGTGCTAGTCATGCCAGATGGGGCTGATGGGAGTTTGAGCCTAACCACATTTGGAGAGCCACAGGTTTCACCCCTGTGTACGATAGTTATGCTAGACTTCAAATGTTTTGGGATGTCCTAAACTGCTTACAGTTGCACCGTCTCATGGATTTCATACCCCAAGACTGTGGAAATGGTTATTATTTCTTGCAAATAAATGATCTGTGTGAAGCTATGCTGTATGTGGAGGAAAGCAAATCTTATGAGATTTGTTTGGTGCTTCATGATTTGGGGAATTTACAGAAGATGGTTCGTTACAAGATAGGATGGGAAGAAAGGCAAGAGCCATTTTGTTTGGGCACATGCTTGCATAGCCCAAGAAGTCACCTGTTTAGGCATCACATCTTATATTCTTATGTCTGTTCTGATACATACAATGGGGATGTGGCACAGGCTACCGCCCACAGATTTGTGCTAGCTAGCTAGCCAGAGCACTGAAACTGAACACCAACCCTCTCTCCACCCCCAAAATTAGATCACATAGGCATGTTCTTACTATTTCTGTATGTATTTCAATCTGACACATTTCCACTTAGGAGAAAAATCTTCCTCTTTATACAGACACACATGCATGATTTACTAGAGCAATCAGCAATGCAAAAGTTGAGCTGTAATTGCCTCTTACTGGCCCCAGAAGCTACAACATGCCTTTTCTCTTTATAGCTATTTTTCAGGAAAGAGAGCTGACTCCTTAATTTTGTTTTACAGACCCTGGAAAGCTGAAATATAGAGAGCTTCTAGAGTTTTACAATCTGCCTTAGCAATTAACATGCACAACAAGCTTACATATATGGTTTAAGAATTTTTTTGCTGTTTGTTCAGAATTCTGTTCTGAATTTCCAAGCAAGATGTTCTGGTGGCCCTAGATGAGCACCAGAAATAATGTGGCTATAGCATCTGGAACAAGCTTTGCTGTACCTGAATAAACTTAGCATTGAGCATTTATTCTACTGGACATCAGCTTGCTTAATTCACTAACTAGGGTTTTCCAAGGGGTACTTTTAAGATAAAGGAAATTGAAAGGGGGCTGACAATTCTGTTCCATCATCTCCTGATCCGCTGGAGGTCTTGATGCCTATAACCATGGTGGGTCAGCTTCTATGGGATCAATAAGAGATGTATACATGGCCACCTTCCTCCAGTGAATGTAGCTGTATCACAGAAAACCAGCTGGTGCACCTTATTTTAAAAAGATGGGGACTTGCATTCTGGAAGCAAATTGAATCAACAGATTATTAAAGCTTTCCAGACGTCACTGTAGTTCAGTGTTTTTATTTCCTATATTTTCTTCAGAAATACTAACCTTTTAAATGTCCAGCTTTTAGAATTAAATAGGGTTTGCATTGATTTTTCAGAACAGCAACAATAGCAGAACAACCTTTAAAAGGGTTTTACAGAGTCCAATTAAAATATCTTCATAAAGTCGTCATGTTGTAACATTTGCCTGATAAGCCTCCTCTCCCTTTTCACTATAGGAATTATGTGAAAAGCGGCCATTAGGGATCTTTCAGTTTTATGTTTGCATGTGGTCATTCGTCAATAGTTGTAGCTTCTGTTTATTGTGAGTAGCTCAACTACGAAAGCAGGTGCTGTTACAAGGTTTTTGCTGTTCATCTCCATTTTCAAGAAGGAGATGGAAGGAACCAAAATGGGCTGGCAAAGGACCCTGAGAAATGACTTTTGACCCACCATATAGTCTTGTCATTGGTTTCTCTATGTCTGAGCCTCCTGCCAGTGAGACCATGAGGATCCAGAAAGTTCATTTGATTCATTGGAAAGCTAGGTTGCAAAAAAGGAAATGAGGTACAATGATTGGTGCATAAAAGATGCAGGCTAGGGCATCTAAAATCCCCTGAATCGGGATCCAGAGAGAGAAGCTTCCTTCAGCAACCAGAAATTCTATAGAAATGTAGATACAGACCAGGAAAAAACAATAGTGCTTCCAGAGTAGGTCAGGAACCTCATGCCACAGTAATTGTTCTCCAACAGGTAAGCCATTCAAGAAAGTCATGTGTATGTAATTTTGCCTCACATACATGTTTTTGGAAAGCAATTTCCCCTAACGTTCCATGAATTTATGTGCACACTTTACCGATGTGTATTTTTTCTGGTACACAATGCTTGGCTAGAGAACTGTACTGCAAAAGTGTATCTGAAGAAGTGTGCATGCACATGAAAGCTCATACCAATAACAAACTTAGTTGGTCTCTAAGGTGTTACCGGATGGATTTTGAAAAATATTTTGTACTGCAAAATTCAGAGATTTGCAAATTTCAAAGGATGACTGTCCTTCAGTTTGCATATTGAATCAAATTTCCTTCCCATCCCCACTGGCAGTTTGTTTAAACCGCAGTGAGAGGATGGTTTCACAGTGGTTATCAGGAACATGGCCTTCTTCGCTGTCAGTTGACATACACCGAGTTTGAATGAGGTTTTATTTTATCGCTGTCACTCTGTGTGAACTGTACAGATAGGATCAATTATTCCTCCTTAATGTTTGCCCAAAATGTCATACTATGCCTGCAGGCTGGAAGCACTCATGTTAAAGGCTAACTGAAACCTTTCTAACCTACCCTAACTTGGAATTTCTGTAAAACATCAACTATGAAAACACTGGCTTCATTTTGATGTTTTGGGTGTGTGTGTTTTTAAAATAGAGTTTCAACATTCAATAATTTTCTTCAGACCTTTAAGACTGAGTGTTTAAAAACAGCCAGACAGTCTGTGTTTGAAAGCTACACAAAACCTTGGTCTGATTAGGCTTTATAAAGCAGATGTTTGTTTATGAGCTTATGAGCTTCACTTGGGATTGCTTTCAGGACTGAATCTTTTCCACACACATTAATTGCTTGCATCTCCCCATTTGCCCACTGAGGACCAGTGATATTCATTTTAGTACATAGCACTCTGCAGCATGCTTCTGTGAAGTGGAGCTGTGCAGAAGCAGCACCTCAAAATTCTCCACTCTATTGGTTACCAAAGAAATTGGGGAGGGGAGCAGGAACCACATTATTTCCAGGGATAGAGCTCAGTGGCATAGTTTCTTGCTCCTTCCTCAAGAGTTGGTTTGTTTCTTGCTAGTGGCAGAACATAAAAGCATAACAAGAGGCTGTTGAAGCAGGCCAATGGCGGAAGCCTAGTCAGCATGCGCTTCCTGAGGCTGATGGGAATTGTGGTTCAAAGCAGCTGCAGTATTGCCAGGCTGGTGAAGAGCAAGTGATTTCTTTCAATTTGCAGATTCTGCTTTTCTGTCATTTGGGGGTTGGCAATGATGAGACTCTCAGTCATCTCAACTAAATGGGATAGAGTAGTAAGGCAGACTGCATACCAGAAACAGCGAGGGAAATGATTAAGTTATTCAATCATTTTCCTGAGGGCAAATTCAAAATTGTTCCCCTGCCCTGCATTATCTATCTCCTCTGTGTCAGTGAGAGAGAAAGCACACAGTTTCCACAGTCTCAAGAGATGGAGTTTTCATTCTTACCTGTGAGATATTCTTATACAACCTAATGCATTTCACTTCAGGAAGGTGTTCTTGAAATTGATTTGTCAATTGCTCTTTCTCTCTCCCCCCCCCCATTTCTTCCCTTTTATTTTTATTATGTTAAATTAGAGTCATTATAGTTATTAGTCATACCTTTCAAAATAATTCCTCTTCCTCAAATAGTTCTATTGATTATAATCCCATTTTAGAACATGTCCACTTTATCTTTGGTTTCCCATGCATGCCTCCTTGCTAAGCTCTGGCAGTATAGCTTTGATGTTTTATGGAAGCAGCTGACCTTCTAATAAAATTAGGTCATGTGCATCAGTGGGTACTGTGTCGGATGAGGATCTGAAAGACCAGGGTTCAAACCCCTACTCAACCATGAGGCTCACTGGGTGACCTTGGGCCAGATACTGCCTCTCAGCTGCTGTGGGGTTTAAATGAGAATGAGGAGAAGCATGTACACCACTTTAAGCTCCTTGGAGAAAAAGGTGGGGTATAAATGCAGTCATAAATGAACTGTACATTGCTGGTTTCTGTGGGGCTACTTTACACAGGAACCAGTGAATGAGTCTCCATGAGCTCAGTAACACCTGGATGACTGTTGGTCCTGACAGCTGCTGCAGGCACCCATAGAGACCTCCAACCAGGCCTTTCTCACTTTTGCCACTCATCTCACTGCTCAGCACTGGAAAGACCTGGCTTCTTTGTTCAGCAGTAACTTGCAGTTACTTTATTCTCCTCTCACTCTACAACTGCAAGAAACCAGGCCCCAATAGAGGATAAAGACCTGTAGAGCAGATGGAATTGTTTTATGAAAGAATAAATATGATGTCTTACCTCCCAGAGTTGCTGTAATAAATGACCGTAAAGATTGTCAAGCATTTTGGTTTGATGCTGGTTTTGGATCTACTACAAATGGTAAATGTAGTAATAGAACATGACAGATGAAAAGTTGGAGAGATCTGAAGCTGAACCTGAGGCTTCCCTCACTGGGAATCCTTGCCCTCTCCTTGGCAAGGCCAGAACTCAAAGGCAGAGATGGAGGATGAGCTGCCTCTGAAAATTAGAAAGTGCTGGCTCATGAAGGTATCAGGAGACCACCATTTGCCACAGAGAGCTATAATTCCCAGAGTTCCCTGGTAAAAGGGATTGGATGATAAACCATTCTGAGACAGAGCTCTCTGAGGGGTCTCCAAACAAGTCTCAGCACCCTTAAGAAATTACAGTTCTCAAGATTCTTTGACGGAAGCCATGACTGTTTATAAAATGGTATGATACTGCTTTAAATGTACAGTGTATAGTGAGGCCATAGAATTAGACCTCCCTTCATTGGCTACATACTCAAAACTCTCTGTTGGCTATTTCAACTGACTTGCACCTGAGTCCTGGCACTAAAAAAACAAAATAACAACACTGGGCTGGGATTTGAACCCTGGTTCAGATTAAAGCATCCCTTCAGGACTAGGATGCTTTTGAAGCCAGAAATGGATGACATCAGGAGAACAGCCGGCAAATTGAGCCTGGGATATTAAAAAGTTGCCTTAAAAAAACAAAAACACATAAACGGGCTTGACCAAAATCCTATCACACAGGAGACATAAAATCAATAATAACTCATTTCCAGAATTGTCATCTGCTCTCTAAGCTATGAACTGCAAGAGGTAAATCACAGGCAGCCGACCCATTACACCCCAGCAGGCCTCATGCTGGAATCACTTCATCTGTTCTTAAATGGCTGCAGAAGTGGTGTGGTGGTAGGGAGAGTGGAAGCGATGCAGCAGCCGATTTTCAGACAGTCCCATCTGTGTGATATCCCTGGCCCACAGGCCTCCATTTCCCTCCCTGACAAAGGTAACTAAATCTCCTTGATGCTCACCATGCCACGGGACTGATTATTTTGCATTAGACTTAATCTTCGGGCGGCGCTGCATGTGTCTGAGGCATGGCGAGAAAACTATAGGGCGATGCGAAGGCTTTTCAACAAGCTTGCTGTAAAGCATGATTTAAACATTAGCATCATTCAAAGTGGTAGGTTGGATGTGCAGAGCTGTAATCCTTTCCCCGTGCTCTGTGAATAGGCCAGCTCCCCCCCTTTTTCCCCTCCACCTACATGACTGAAGATGAACTACCCCACTTGCTGTTTCTGCTGCTTGCCACTGAGGCATTTGAATAATAAAGAACAGCCTCTGGCTCTGTTCTTTGCTCATACATATGTCTTCTGGATGCCCCCTCTCTTAGCAAACCCCCAGCTTCTGCTTCTTCTCTCTTTTTCATTTTGCTGAAGGAAAAGCGAAAAATAAATAAACGTTGGGTGTTAACATGCTGGAAATTGGAAGGTCCCTGCACGCAGAGGACAAATTGAACATGGAGTGAAAATGAGGAAACAACAGCAAAACAACAAAAATGGTTTGTGCTTAACACCACATTGCTCTGAAAGGAAATTGATGCCTTTTTCAAATATAAATACCCCACAGATGATAGTTCATATACACATTTTGTTTTTGGAAGCACCCAGCTGTTCCCATTTTGCTGAGGGGAGGCTGAGTGAAAGGCAGGCTCAGGGCGTTTTCTAAGAGGACAGAAATTGTCTCAGTTTGGCTTGTTGTGGTACTGCTGTTGAAGCTTTTCTTTTTTCTTTTTTCTTTTTTAATTTTTTTATTGTTAAAATAATTCAACATTAATACACATACAAACATACATTTCATACAACATACATACATACATACAACATACCTACAACATACCTACACTCAATCCCACAGATAATTCCCATCACCATCCACCTCCCCTCACCCTTTGTGTTAGACTTCCAATCTACTCAATTGCAATTTCCACTTCTATTACTTTCTTTCACAGACCTTTAACCTAATTTCATACTTCTTTTTCTATTACACATTGTTATCCATCTTATTTAGTATTCCAATATTTGAAACGAAACTTGTTTATTCTAATAGGAGTTCTGATTTTTCGATATAGTTTTGCAAGTATCTTTTAAACACCTTCCAGTCCCTGTCTGCCTTCTCTTTTGAGATCCTTCCAATTTCTCCCATTGTTTTGGATATATTGTAGTACTCCAATAATTTGGCAAGCCATTCTGTCTTTGTTGGTACAGTACCACTTTTCCAATTTTTCGCAATCAATAGCCTTGCGGCTACTGTTGCGTATAAATATAAGGTCTTGTCTTCTTCCTTTAGGCTTTCTGGTACTATTCCCAATAAAAAACCTTCTGGTGTTTTCCTAAATGAATATCTGAACATTTTTTCATTTCGTTATATACTGTTTCCCAAAATTGTTTGATGTTTAAACAATTCCACCATATATGTATCATAGTACCTTTTCCAGTGTTGCATCGCCAGCAGACATCGCTACAATTTTTATTCATTTTTGCTATTCTTTCAGGTGTTAAATACCATCTGTGTTGCATTTTGAGATAATTTTCTTTCAATATATAACACATAGTGAATTTCATATCTTCCTTCCACAATTTTTCCCATTGTTCAAACATAATATTTTTCCCAATATCTTGCGCCCATTTGATCATTGATGCTTTAACCAATTCATCCTTTGTTTCCCACTCTAAGATCAAATTATACAATTTAGATATATTTTTTTATTTTTCTTGTATTAAATATTTATCGAATTTTGATATTTCTTTTCAAATCCTAACTTTTTGTCTTTCGCTAATCTGTACTTAATTTGAATATATTTAAACCAATCACTAATATGAGCTTTAATTTCTGTATAATCCTTTAATTCCAATTCTCCGTTTTCTTCCTTTAATACCATTTTATAGGTAGCCCAGTTTTCTTTCATATTTAATTTTTTCACTGCGACAATTTCTGCTGGCGATGCCCACCAAGGAGTTTTCGGTTCTAGAAGTCTTTTATATTTCTCCCATATTTTATATATAGACTTTCTAACTATATGCCCTAGGAAGCCTTTATGCACGTTGACTTTTTCATCTATTAGATAGGCATGCCATCCAAATCTCGTCTCTACTCCCTCTAAATCTTTTTCTTTTTAATGGCAGTAATGATGGGGACAATTTTTGGAAACACTTTGACAGAAATATTTGAGTTAGGGTTGGCTGTAAGAGTACTGGGCCTGTCAGTGGCTAGCATACCCTCTAACATTTCTCTGATGAAAATAGGGACATCACATTCGCTAATGATTATTTTACTATTTCTACCCCACTCATCTTACTGGGTTGCCCCAGCCACTCTGGCTAGCTTCCAACATATATAAAAAGCATAATAAAACATTAAACATTTTAAAAAAGTTCCCTATCCAGGATGGTTCGAGGGTCAAATAACTCCATACCCTCCAACATTTATCCAGTGAAAATAGGGACATACTAAGGAAAATTGGGACATTCTGGGATCAAATCAGAAACTGAGATAGCTTCTCTAAACCAGGGATGTCCCTGGAAAATAGGGACACTTGCTTCCACTATTTGGCTCCAGTGAATTTCTCCCACAATTTCAGCATTCCCAATTAAATTATCTTCCAAAGGGGAGCCGGTGCTTATAGAATGAGACCTTCTCTGTAATTCCATTTTGCTCCCCTTTGAAAAACTGTGTACAGAATACCACACAGTCACATTTGCTGGAATATTCAGTTCCTTTATGTCACCTGTGCCACTATATTCGGCTTGAGTTCCAGAATTAATTTTTGAAATCTTCCCAGGTCAGCCAAAATGCAGAAAGTGTGGAGGGCAGGACAGAGCAAACCACCCGTAGGTGTTTGGTGGGGTTAGGCAGCAGCACTCACTTGATCTCCCATCGCCTGCACTGTTGCTGCTTACTAGGAGGTAGAGTGGGAGGAGCAAGACTGTGGTAAGGTCAGCCCAGTTCAAACACACTGAAGGGAGTCCCAGATTAGTCCTGCCAGTGCATTCGCACTGCACAAAGCTTGTTCCCAGCTCACCCCTCTCAGGTGAGCACCACCATCCTGTCCCACTGACTGCAACTGCAAGTCGGGGGGGGGGAATAAGCAGGGATGGGGGAACCTGTGGTCCTCCTGAAGTTGCTGCACTACAATTCCCATCATCCCTGATAATAGGCCATTCTGGCTAGAGCTGATGGGACTTGGAGTCCAACAATATATATCAGGAGGGCCACAGCAGGTTCCCCATCCCTTCAAAGAAGGAAATGGAACCTCGTCCTCCCTAGAAATTTAATGATGGGTGATTTCAGCTCCACAAAATTGAAGTGACAATTTGGATACAGTTTGCACATCTTGCAAACTATTGCAGCATCCTAAATTGTAGGTGAGGAATGGTGGTCCAAGCGTAGAAGAGGCATTTCTAATGAATGACGTACAAACAGTTGCTAAGAGAGGCTCAACTCTGAGAGAGTTGTAAGTTCCCCCTTAAGCACTCTCATCCCATCCTTGACCTACAGTAAGAGGGCAATTCTTTCTTGCAAAATAGGTCAGTATTGTTACCCCTGTGTTACAGAGCTAAAAGGCACCACAGACTCACCATCTCATTCAGTGGCTGTTTGTGTGAACTGAGATATAAAGTGGACCTTCCCAGCTCATGGGTCTTTTCTTACCCAGCTCATGGGTCATTCTGTGACAACCCACCAATTCTCCAGCAGACCAATCAGCTCAAAAATGTCCCAGTCTCTCCAGGCTCCAATAAAAGGTTTAGATTGAAATGGTTTTAAAGAGCCATAAAATTACCTGGAGGGGAAATGGGGGGAGGGGGGCATTTTGATGCAAATACTGTCAAGGGCATCAATTATAGTGATATATCTGTGGTTCACTGGTTCCTTGAATTATCGTTGAGGATTTCAGTGTGCTCGTAATTGGGTCATGATGATGAAAACACTTTTTCATGTGCAAGGCTGTTACAGCTGGCACAAAATCAAATATTTAGTTACCTGTCCTCCATTATATACAGAAACATCGGATATTTATGATGCAATGAAATATTTAGCCGGCACGTTGAAACGCTTACACCCTAGCATTAGAATTAAAAAATATGATGAAAATGCACCTCGTATACAGAAAATGTATATTTTATATAAATTGTGTGTGCACTGAAATATTCATACAGTCTACTGAACTCCTTGTATTGTATTCAGTCAGCAGGCCTCTAGATGTTTCATATTAAAATGCACTTGTTACACAGAGAGTTATACAGTCCTATCTCAAATACCCTCTCACCCACTGAGCTGACTCATCCGATCAGCCATATCTCAGCCTAACTTCGCCCCTCTGGAGTATTCTGTCTCTCTCGGGTCACTAAAGAATGACAGCTGCAGGGATCTGATAAATTGTTTTGTTCACAATCACAGCTAGGGCTTGGCTAAGCTTTCACACATAAAAGGGACAGATTTTGGTGCATATTCATAAAGGGAAAATAGGGAAAAGGGAGCTTTCTGACATTGCTCATTCACATTCACATGTCAGTGTGAGGTCTAGACTGATCTTAGTTGTTACTGCTGCCCTTGATTCATAGCACATTTTTTGTGTGCATGTCCTATATGGCTGCTTTTCAGACACATAAAGCCAACACATTTACACTGGAACTTACAGTGTCCAAATTCCATTTTGTCTGGAATTATATTGTCTTTATATCAGTTGCCGTATCATCTAATGAAGCGTTATTGTGTTGAACCAGAATTTGTTACCATGTTGGGAAGATTTTAGAAGTGCATTCCTTTATTCTCTCCCCTTGCTTCACTTTCATTGGGGTTTAGTGGATTTCTTTGCAGACATGCCCCCAACATCCGAAGGGGTCTTCTGGATCAGGCCCGACAAGCATGACAGAACTCTCCTGACTTGTGATTCTCAACAACTGGCATTCAAAGGCATGCGACCTCAGGCCGTGAAGGAAGGACACAGCCATCATGAGCAGGAGCCTGGTAGTGAGGCCAGCAGAGATGTGATGTTTTTTTTCCCTTCAATGCGTTTTTATTCAAATTATACAAATAAATATATCAATGTAGGTATTGAATACATAAATAAACATATCCATAAATATATCAGTGTACATAAATATATATACATAGTTCATTTACATAGGTTCTTATATCCCCTCCCCAAATTATAAAAAAAAGAATCAAAATATCACAATATTTTAGGCTCTACCTAGCCTTGGACTCCCCTCCACCCTTTTGGTAAGTGTCAAATAAATTCTACTGTCACGTAATTTATTTTTAATCTTAAATATTAGCCGCTCACTGTTAGAGTTGTTCCAGCCCCGCTAGTGCCCTCTACAAATTATTTCCAATATACTTCCAGTATTTATTCCAATTTCCATGAAATTTCTGTTCATCTCAGCAGAGATGTGATGTTGAGGGAAGAGGCTCACTCTCTCTTCACACAAGATCCTCATCACATAGGAAGCTTTCTTGCACCAAATCAACTTGGAGATCCCAGGGATTGAACCCAGGATCTTCTATATGCAAATCAGCAGCCCTACCACTTAGCTAAAGCCCTACTCAGAGCTCAAATGGCTTTGGTCAGTTGTCTGCATTAACCAAATGTGGTGAGATTCTCTGCACTCACTGCTTCAAATGTGAGCTAAAGACTGGGGACTTTATAAAACAGTGACGTTTCCCCACATTGATTGCATGTTCAGTCGCTCATTTGTATTAGCTATCTGAGGCAGGTGGCATCAAGTGAGGAAGGCTCACCCCGAGTGATAAATTATTATGGCCTTTCACAAAACAGGTTGTCTTCCCTGCTTTTTATTTATAGGTTTCGGATCTTAAAATTTCAGGTTTCTGCCCCAAGTGTTGCTTATACACTTGGAAAGATTTACATATTTGCCATTCTGTGAGAGATGGTATACACACACACACACACACACACACACACACACTTACATTTTGCTGCATTATTTTACAGAAAAACCTTTTCATATAATACAAAACACATTCTCACTTTATTGCAGACTAAGCAATTGGCTGTTTATTGTTGAAATACACAAGGCAGAAACCAGAGAGAAAAGTCTAGAGGTGGAATCTTGCCCTGGGCCATGATAATAAGAGTCTTGAAATTTAACCCCATAGTGTTCAGGTTACTGCAGTGCATTTGAGGGGAAGAGATAGGACTGCAGTTTCATCATCATTCTCAAGTTACAGTTATCTCTGTGTTGTGTCATCTTGTGAGGGCTGGGTGAATATGTATGCATGTATATGATTAATCTTGATTTTAAGGTGTGAATTTGCACACAATATATGAGCTTACAACACACAAAGCAATCCTATCCATGTCTACTCACAGAACTCCCTCTGTGTTTAATAGGCTGTACTTCCCTGTAAGCATACATAGCATTTTAGCTGCATTTTAAAAAACAGTATGACTAAACTTTTAAGGCTGTGAGAAGATACTAACCATCTGCCCAGAATAAAGTAGCTATCATGCACAATATGATTGTGGATGAAGGGGCCGACCTGGTGTGCATAACTAAGACCTGAGCAGATGAGCTGGATGGCCTAATGTTGACCCAGCTGCCAGACGGATTTAGGGTAGCATGATTGGCTCAGGAGCACTGCAGGGGGTGCTGCAACTATGCTTTAGAATGGAGCATTAAAAGCAGGGGGTGCTGAATTTTGGCATCACACAGGGTGCCGCTTGAGACCCCAAGATCTGCTACTGCCAGCTGCCAGGATACTTGGTACAACACCATTTCAGGTTCGTAGGTGGAGCATGGGTTTTTGCTGTTGCTGTTGTTGCAATAATCCATAAAAATTCCATCTCCCTCATCTGGAGACCAATGCACAATATGTCTTTGTCTGAGGAATTGCTCATAGTACTGGAGATGCTTATCAGTGCACCATCTACCCCACTGTTCCTTGTTTGAACTGGTGGAGATAATCTTAGATGGGGTGCTGGGGAGACCCTTCATGATGGTGTTGGGAGAACCTCAAGGTCCATGCTACTCCAGTAATGAGTATCGACAAAGTTATAGAGTCGTTAGAGGAGTTTGGAAATCTGTCCGGCTTTAGACTAAATAAAGTTAAAACTAAAATGCTGACAAAGAACTTAACTGAAGAGCAAAGAAGTCAGTTAGAGTTGAAAACGGGAATTAAGGTGGTGAAAAAGGTGAAATATCTGGGCATTTGGATCTCCACGAAAAATATAAATTTAGTAGAAGATAATTACACAAAGACCTGGAAAGAGATTAAAAAAGACCTGGACACCTGGGGTAGGCTAAGACTGTCTTGGTCGGGTAGAATGGCCGCAGTTAAAATGAGTATTCTCCCAAAGCTGCTATTCCTATTCCAGAACATTCCGGTGATTAGGGGCACGACATCATTCAAAGACTGGCAGAGAACCCTGTCCAGATTCATTTGGCAGGGTAAGAGAGCAAGAATTAAATTTAAATTACTCACAGATCGTAGTGACAGGGGAGGATTTGCCGTCCCTAATCTGAAACTGTATTATGAGGCCGCGTGTTTGTGCTGGATCAAGGATTGGATTGTTTTGAAAAATGTAGATCTGCTGGATTTGGAGGGGTTTGACGCCAGATTTGGCTGGTACGCGTACCTATGGCAGGATAAGGAGAGGGCCCACAAAGGATTCTCCAACCACATAATCAGAGGTGCGCTACTTGAGGTTTGGAATAGAAATAAGAAACTTCTAGAAAAAGACACCCCATGGTGGCTATCACCAGTCGACATTTTGACAATTAAAAAATCTAATATGGAAGGTCAAAGATGGACCTATGAGGATCTATTGGTAAAATCAGACAAAGGGTGGAAGCTTAGACCCTATGAAGAATTGAAGGATAAATTAACAACATGGTTGCAATTTTACCAAATCAATTCCCTATGGAATGAGCATAAAAAAACAGGGATGAGCGAGAGAAAGTCCAGATTTCAGGTGGAAATAATAGAAGGAAACTCCAAACTCCTATCTAAAATGTATAGTCAATTATTAGATTGGGATATGAAGGATGAGGAGGTAAAGGAGGTAATGACCAAATGGGCCATAGATCTTGGGTACAATCTGGACTTCGCTAGATGGGAAAAACTCTGGAATAAGGATATGAAATTCACAGCATGTGTTGACCTTCAAGAGAACCTACAAAAAATGATGTACAGGTGGTACCTTACCCCTGTGAAACTAGGAAAAATGTACAAGACGGGGGACAAGACTTGCTGGAAATGTAAGATGAAAGAAGGAGACTTCCATCATATGTGGTGGGCCTGTGAAAAAGTAAAAAGGTTTTGGGGGCTTATTTATGACGAATTAAAAAAAAATTTGAGATACACCTTCCCCAAAAAGCCGGAAGCCTTCCTTTTAGGGATGGTTGGGAAGGAGATTAGGCAAGAGGACCAAACCATGTTCCAATACGCAACGGTAGCCGTCAGGATATTGCTAGCGAAAAACTGGAAAACCCCTAATATTCCAACCATCAGAGACTGGCAATCCAAATTATTTGAGTATATAGAGCTAGCAAGGATGACACAGAAGATCAGGCATCAGAAAAATGGAAAATTTATTAATGACTGGAGTAAATTCCTTACATATATGGAAATAAATTTAGGAAACATTAAAATCACAGTAGGCGATATATAAAGTCTGAGAGGTGTAAACAAAGGAGATAAAAAACACCCCGCAGGAAGATAGCGTGGGACTACAACTCAAGCCGTTTCTGAAGGGAAGTCAATCACTGTTAGGGGATGGGTGGGTGTTTTGTTTTGTTTTTTCTTTTTTTCTTTTTTGTATTTGTTGGAGGGTTTGCACCTGTGTCTTCGTTACTTTTTGTCTGTTTTTTGTATGTATTGTAGTATTGCTGCTAGAAATCTGTTTCGAAAATGTAAAACCAATAAAAAAAATTATAAAAAAAAGAACTTCATGGCCTCCATGTCGACCATGGGACTGTTTCAATATGTTGTTGGCTGAATGGATGTGGCCAGACATACTCCCAACCTGGTGTGGGTGCGTTTTAAGCACAGGGAGCTCTCTTAGTAGTTCTGCCACTCTCTAGAAGTGTGAAGGCAGGTGGTCCAAGAGAAAGCTTTATCTGAGGCAACATCGTCTTTGCCCTGGCCTTTGGCAGTTAAGGCGTTTTGTTTTGTGGGACACACCTCCTTTGATGAAGCTTAACTGTTCTGTGCTGATAGGAATGGTTTTACCATATATATATATATGCAAGGCTGGCCCAAAACATTTGGCACTCAAGGTGAACCAGAATATGCGCCCTCCCTGTTACAGAAGAAGAGGTGAGTGAAGATCTACACCAGGGGCAGGAGAATCAAATCAACTTTACTGGATGGTTAAAGTGGGAATCAAAGACCATCATGGGGGGGAAGCGGAGCCTTTCGCGGAATCACACCAAGTGGTTGCAGACCCCAGGAGACCCCAGAGGGAAGCCAATGATATTTTATTGCTCGGGTGAGAGGAAACCAGCAGCACCTTCTATTCACCAAGAGACATCTGTAGAGACAGAATATGGGGGCTGCTGCTGAGGAGGCAGCAGACCCGGCCTCCAAGCAGTGCACTGCAGTCGCCACTGCCCCCATGGCAGCAGCAGCAGCAGCAGCAGCAGCGAGCAATGCATTTCTTGAAGGGTAGCTCTGCTGCTTCTGTAGATCCTGTTGCCTGAGGCGGTTGCCTTGCCTTACCTCATGAGTGTGTGCGTTTAATCTGTTTTTATAATTGTATATTATATTATTGTAGCCAGCTCTGGAGCTTTATGGTGAAAAGTGGGTAAAGTTTTTTATATATATATATATATATATCAAACAATAAATCAAATCTTCTGCCCTAAACAATGAACCATGAAGTAGTGACAATGACAAAACACTGAAGTAATGTATGGAGGGCTAGGCCCACGCCACATCAGCATAAGTCAGTGCCTAGGGGTGGAGCAAGAGCAAGCCCTCAGTACTACAAAGCCAGTCATAGTTCTCTGTGTTGTTGCACTGTTCAACGCTTGGCAAACCATGTGGTAAGCTGGTTGTCTATATTCGGCCGATATCTGTTTTCAATCCTAATACTCCATTTTAACTGGCTACCATGTTTGTCTTTTTTTATTATCAAAAAGTGATGATGGCCTATGTCTAACCTATGTGGTTTCCATGGACAGAGTTTTACAGCCATATCTCTGAACCTTTTTGTTGTTGAAAACTGAAAGTGTCTTTATGCAGTTCGTTTACGTGCCAGCTTCCAAACTCTGCCATGTTACCAATTCCGAATTGACTGCCACGGAGGAAACAAAAGTATTGAAAATATAGCTAAGGAGGGCCAATTCCACTGAGTAATTTTTAAGTGTGTGAATTTGACTGTGCAATAGGCACCATATGCTAAATATTTATTTGTACCAGTATTAAACATTGATTAAACTGCTTGCAACATGGAATCTCCAGATTTGGAAGGTGGCTGTGCAAATATGTACATTTGTTCTGCTAAATCTTATAATATATGTATATATATTCCAGTATGTAATATATGCTCAGGACAATGTTTTTATGAGTAAGAATTTCATATTATTGCATGTGTGTTGCATGTGTGCTTAATGGAAGATACCTGGCTGAATGTTTGCATCTGCATGTGTGTGTGTGTGTGTGTGTGTGTGGTTGGAGATCTGATATCTGAGAGGAATCATCCATGTACTCTGCAAATATGACTTTCTCAGTGACTGCATTTTATGCACAATTTCCAAAACGTGATAAAGTTTTGCATTTTGACAGATGATTGAATCGAAATCCTTGTGCACTATTCAAATGTATGATTCTTACATAAACTGCCTTCGGTTCTCCACTGAAGTGGAGTTGGTACTGGAGTTGGTACCTGAGTTGGTACCTCAGGACTCCAAAATTAACCCCACGGGACTCCGTAGTGACATCATGACTTCATATTTACAGATGTGCTAGATTCCACAAAATATCAATATGCTCTTGGCTTCAGTAAACTTTAGCTGAAAGAAGGTTCAGATATAATCCTTCCCATGGCAAGGAGAACAAGAGTTTCATGACAAACTATTTGCTTCTGTTATGAGAGAGACTTCTTTTTACTTATACCTGCTGAACCATGATGCACACAGGGCCTTTGAAGGAAACCAAAACACATCAATGCAATTTTTAAAAGTTTGAAGACGAAATAGCTTCTTGAATGAGAAGTGCACAGAAGAAATCACTCCTGGGGCATAGTGGAGTTGGGCATGTTTTGCTGTGGTGAAAAATCTTCCTGATTGTGAGTACTTTTTCACTTGAAGGTTACATTAACATTACACAGGGAGAGATTCAACTAATTAACAAATTATCAGTTTGTGGAGTTTGTCGCGCATGCAGCAACATGCACACAAAGCAGTTCTTTGTGATCCAGCAGCTGTCCTCTTCTCAGTTCACAGCTTCATTAATCATGTGCGCTGCATGTTATTGTCTAAATTTCAGTGCCATTGGAGACGAGGGGGAAAAACATTGGGAAAGAAATGTTGCTTAATCTCCAGGAACAGGCTTGGATTACCAATGGCCATGGGGACAGAAAAACTCTTGACTGAAGCAGTACTAAGAGGATAATTAAAATACAAAGTATTCTTATGCTCCCACTGAAACGCTTAGGAGTTGCTTTTCATATCTGAACTCGGCTCGGTTGTGAGTTGGGCTACTTAGACTTCGCTTCCAGTAGGAATTTTGTGTATGCAAGTGGGGATTTTAATTTCCACATAAAAAGATAAAACTTATTCAGCTGGAAAGCAACTCTTCAAATGCATTCAAAGGCAGCCAGCCAGCCAATGGCTCGGTTTAATACAACGGCATTGGTGTAAGTATTTTTCCTATATAATTGTAGGCGAGAGCTGTTATAATTACATTTATCATATTGTCAGTGTGATCCTGTGCATGCTTACTTCAGAGTAAGTCCCAGTGTGTTCAATGGAGATTACTCTATAAATTAGTAAATGTGTTTAGGGCTGCAGGTGCTGAGCAGGGATGGGGTGAACCTTTCTAATCCATACTTCCTGAATATTATGTGAACCGAAACATCCTTCAAAATCTGCATTTCTCTGAATTCTGCAATGCAGTTCTGTGAAATGGACTTCTTTTTCAGGGGTGGTGGGACATAGTGAGGAAAAGAAAAATCTCAGTAAGGTTCTCAGACAAATATCTTCTGAGAAATCTCTGCTCAGCTCCGGATTGGCAATTCGGTTGTAGAGTAGATGGCATATATTCCCCCTAAACCTGTCCTGTGGCATATTTGGGAAGCTTTTTAAAAACTTAATTTAGCAATATTTGTGTACAGAGGAAGAGCTGATTCACATGTGCATGTTCAGAACCTGATTTCCGCAACCTCAAGTGGTGCTGTGCATGGGTGACTAGGACATCACCCACCAAACACTCAGGGGGGACAGGTTTCCCATATCATCTCCAGCACGGGAAACGGAGGCAGTTCACACACTCGACTGCTACTCACTGGATGAAAAGTAATAAAGAAGCCAAGTGATGGCCATGAAACAGCCTGATGTGTACACCTGGATTTGCAACAGATACTTCTGAGATTGTGCAGGAATGATTAATAATAACAGTGTTTCCAACATTGTCTCCAGTTTTCAGCATGAGACAAAAGTATGCACAGAAAATACTTGGGTTAATAATGGTGCTTGATCTCAAGTGACTCCTCACAGCCTTTATGGAGGTACAAAATCATTCAGTTTCTCATACCTGTTTATGAACATAATTTAAAGCCACATCTCACCCATTTAAAGGTAATGATGGCACACATTCTTCAAATACCTCCAATCTCACAATATGCATATTTTAATCATGCCTTCTTCTCCCCCCCCCCATGTACCTTGTGCATAATTGGAAACATAATTTTCGCACACTACTCCCCTGGCTGAATATTTGGAGAGCTTTAAAATCTTATTTTACTGAATATTTTTTGATTGAAATTCCCACTGCATTTCTTTCCATGACCTTTAATTTCAGAGTTGGATGTCTTGACTAACAATAATCAGCTCAGTCAATTGAACCACACTTCTATATATATATATAAAAATCAATCCAAATGTACCCAACAAAGACCAGTGGAATTTTCAGGGATATGTACCTGGTTCATTTTGCTTCTCAGTAGCTTCTCAAAAGCTATTCAGACATTGTGTTGTATCCAGCTAAGGGGACAAGGCTATGGCAGGCTCCACCAGCGGCTTGGGATGAAGTGGATCTTAGGCTCAGCCAGCTTTTTCTCAGCTCAGCTGGACTCAGCCGGCATTAAGTCCCCAACTCTGGCTCTGCCAAATATATGCTGGCATAATGTTCTCACCCCAGCTCAGTTGGGGCCATCCCAGCTGGCTGAGCTGAGGCCAGTGAAAGTCTTTTCATTCTGAGGGCAGGATGGGATGAAGGAGTGGGGACTTATCTGGATCCTAAGCCCATTCAGCTCAATCACATGACCTGGAACCCGGCATTTGTATTCTTCTGATATTTGAATATGCAGATTTTTGGCAAATGGTTTTCTTTTGTGTAATGCATTTTTGTATGCTGTTCTTAGTCATATACACATTTTTGTGTGTGGCCTTTCCCCTTGTACATACTTTGCGGGGTTGGAGAAGTGCAAATATCAAAGGAAACCATTTCTGCCACTTGAGGTGGTTTCTGGACTTCAGTTCTTTGGTCCACAGACTACTGCAAGCATTTCCTGTTATTGTTCAACTCAATATAAATAAAAAGGATCCCCAGTCACTTCCAAGGTTTAAGCTAGACTGTGGAGGTTTAATAAATAATAATAAATAGAATATGTAAGGCTTATCAGTGGTTCTGATTTTTAGTAGCCCAATTACTTGTTTGGCTAGGTCACAGGCAGGTGTCGTAAGCCCTTTCCCCCGAAAATAAATGAAATCATATATTGCTTCCAAGAATACCACTAGTTCTCCAAATCATATCCATGCAGAACATTTACTTTTCCTTTCAAGTATTCTATCACCCTTTCTTTTACCTGGGTCCTCTTCAGCATTCACCCTGCAAAATGAGTTTTAACGTGCTTCTAAAGCCTCCAGACTAACCTTTCAGAAGAATCTGACATTTCCCGAGTCACTAGGCAACTAAGTCCTTCTCTATCAGAATAGACAGTATCTTCTTAAATCACTTACATGTGTCAATAATAACTTCTTTCTTCACTGAAGAGCCATATGAGAACAGGGGCCTCTGCTATGCTAGACTAAAGGGTTTTGTTTCTCAAACTGCCCTTGGTATAGTTGGAATCTGGAGACAGAATATAGGGAGGGGTGTTGTTGCAGGCTCAAGCTGCAACAATCGGTTCGAGCCATATGCATCCCCCATCAAACTGACACAAAGGTGATTTCAGTGTTGAGAACATTTATAAACTGAACCATGGACACTGATTAAGAGCTCTGGAGTGTGTGGCTTTTATGAGGCCCTCCGATGCTCTTGGTGTTTCCATTCCTGCTGAGCCAGCACCTGTTTGCACTTTCTCATTCCAGACGCCCTCCTTCGAGATGATAATATTTTATTACATGCTCCCTGTCTGTGGGCCAAGTGTGTTCACATCCTTGGACCTTTGCCTCAAAACTAGGATATCAGGATCTGGCTAAACCTCGCAGAAAGGATCCAATTCCATTTGCCTCACTCTGGCTAGAATCTCCACGATGCAGTGAACTGAGTCTTCTGAAGGTATAGTTAGCCATCCACAATTAATTCAGTCTGATTTCCAGAGGAGCATTTCCAAATGGCGTAAACTGCAGGAGCAGAAGCAGTGTGTCTGGATTGTTAATGCACCAGCCTGCTGAGCCATGGTCACAATGAATTAAACAAGTAGGTCTTAAAATTGTTTGCACTGAGGAGCATTGCTCTATACGAATTGCTTGTCTTCATTGCACGCCATCGTAATTTCTTAATTTACAACACAGAAGGTTTCTAGAAAGGCTGCTGAATTAAAACTTAGCTACTGTATTTGTCCTCCGTAGCTGATACCCAATGTGTTTATGCACAAGGAAACGCTATTCATATAAGGATTGATTTTGAAGGTGTTTGGGGGTTTTTTTGCCGCAATCACTTGCACTACTGAAGATGCTATTTTAAATGTAGGAATAAAACATGGGTTCCCTCTTCAGCATATGGAAGAAACTTCACGGTGCTGACTGCTCTCCCCTGTGATTTATATTGTCAGATAATACAGGGAAGATCTGTAACTCATAGCATTAGAGGACATACTTTAAATGGGTTCGATCACCAGCATTCCCAGGCAGGGCTTGATCCTTGGAGAGCCAGCCAGTGTAGAGCAGTGCTGGCATATGTGGTACTCCAGATGTTGTTGGACTCCAATTTCCTTCATGCCTGAGTAGCGGCCATGCTAACTGGGGCTGATGGGACTTGGAATCCAACAATATCTGGAGGGCACAACTTTTTATATCTCTGATATAGAGAATGTAGAATAAGGTGGAGCAATGTTCTCCATCTAATGAGACACCCATTATAAGGCAGCTTCCTATGTTTCTATTGTGATCTTGGAGATCACTTGGAAGTACACCAAATTCAGATCCACTGCCATAAGCAAAGCAAGAAGATTTATAAGTTGCGAGATGTATGTGTGTGTGTACGCATGCACATGTATGTGTTACAGTTATTTTTAAATCCTCATATTCTGACAGATACATTTTATACTCAAAAGTATAAGAAAGTGTGACACAGTTTGGTCATTGCTATAACTGCAGCTTGTGAGTGCCAGCTGCTTCTATGAATCTCACAGCATCGCATGATGTAAAAGAAAACTGTTCTACATTTCTCATGCCTTTCTTTCTTTCTTTTTTTTTTACTACTCCCCAAACCACATACTCTTCTTTTTCTTTCAAATGAGGCATTAAATGCTGGATGTGCTCTGTTACTCTCAGTAAGAATGCCAATGTGAGACAATTTAAAAACCTGCTCTTTACAAAATGTGATTACATATACCTAAAAAACAGCAAAGCTGATCAAATATTTTCCCTGCTCCAGATGTTAGACCTTTTCCCCAGCTGCCATTTTTCAGCTTGAATGTCTTTCTAAAGGCAGAGAAATTATCCCAAGATTACCATTTTGACCATTACTTTTTCTATAGCCTGAATTTTGTGAAGTGGCTTTTGGCAAATCTCTCTTTCCCACACTATGTTTGCAATCTGTACAATGGGAACAATAGTAACCAACCATGCAAGGTTGTTGTGGGGGCAAAACCAATATTTATCTGTTTCTATTGGGTAGTTTTTAATATCAGATTCCCAGAAGGGTTTATAAGAAATAACAAAACAATAAAAATGTAAATACAAGCACTGTGTAATAAACTAAAAGGCCACAAGACCACAAAGTAGCATAAAACAGCAAGATTAAAATTGCATCTGAGAAGCATGAAAGAAGTATTATTTTTTAAAGGCCTTCGCATGGTACCAAAATGTCCTCTCTGGGAAAAACATTCCACAATTGGATAAGGCCCTATGGCAGCCACTCACCTACCCTCAAGTGGTGGAGACGCTGGCAGGAGACCCTCCACTGAAGAGCTTTACGTTTCCTGAGTCACCAGGCAACTAAGTCCTTCTCTAGCAGAGTAGACAGTCTCTTCTTAAATCACATACATATGTCAATAATAACTTCTTTCTTCACTGGAGAGCCAGATGAAAACAGGGGCCTCTGCTAAGATTGACTAAGGGGTCTGTTTCTCAAGCTGCCCTTGGTGTAGTTGGAGTCCAGAGACAGTCCCTTGTACAGTGGTACCTCCGGTTATGCACGTAATTTGTTCTGGAGGTCCGTTCTTAACCTGAAACTGTTCTTAACCTGAAGCACCACTTTAGCTAATGGGGCCTCCCGCTGTTGCCGTGCTGCCGGAGCACGATTTCTTTTCTCATCCTGAAGCAAAGTTCTTAACCCGAGGTAATATTTCTGGGTTAGCGGAGTCTGCAACCTGAAGCATATGTAACCCATGGTACCACTGTACATACTACAACCACCACAGGGGGACATAATCATACTGCCAATCAATTGGCATAGTAAGGGCTCTTCGAGACATGGGGGAGGGGGTTGTTAATCAGCATGCTCAGTATAAAAGGCATGTGCAATGTACAGTGGTACCTTGGTTGTCGAACTTAATCCGTTCTGGGAATCCGTTTGACTCCAGGAACCAGTGCTTTTTTCTGGGGAGATGCAGGGGTACGCATACCCCTAAACAGTTTGTGAATCTTTGTACTTTTGTCCATTTACTGTATTTATTTTTCCTGATTTGAACAATAATAATAATAATAATAATAATAATAATAATTTATTATTTGTACCCCGCCCATCTGGCTGGGTTTCCCCAGCCACTCTGGGCGGCTTCCAACAAGGATGAAAAATACACTAAAATGTCACATATTAAAAACTTCCCTGAACAGGGCTGCCTTCAGATGTCTTCTGAATGTCAGGTAGTTGTTTATTGCTTTGACATCTGATGGGAGGGCATTCCACAGGGTGGGCGCCACTACCGAGAAGGCCCTCTGCCTGGTTCCCTGTAGCCTCACTTCTCGCAATGAGGGAGGTCTTTCAAGACCGGTGTTATATGGTCTCGGCGGCCACTCCCAGTCACCAGTCTAGCTGCCGCATTCTGGATTAGTTGTAGTTTCCGAGTCACCTTCAAAGGTAGCCCCACGTAGAGCGCATTGCAGTAGTCCAAGCGGGAGATAACCAGAGCATGTACCACTCTGGCGAGACAGTCTGCAGGCAGATAGGGTCTCAGCCTACGTACCAGATGGAGCTGGTAAACAGCTGCCCTGGATACAGATTTGACCTGTGCCTCCATGGACAGCTGTGAGTCCAAAATGACTCCCAGGCTGCGCACCTGGTCCTTCAGGGGCACAGTTACCCCATTCAGGACCAGGGAATCCTCCACACCTGCCCGCCTCCTGTCCCCCAAAAACAGTACTTCTGTCTTGTCAGGATTCAACCTCAATCTGTTAGCCGCCATCCATCCTCCAACCGCTTCCAGACACTCACACAGGACCTTCACCGCCTTCACTGGTTCTGATTTAAAAGAGAGGTAGAGCTGGGTATCATCTGCATACTGATGAACACCCAGCCCAAACCTCCTGATGATCTCTCCCAGTGGCTGCATGTAAATGTTGAAAAGCATGGGAGAGAGGACAGAACCCTGAGGCACCCTACAAGTGAGAGCCCAGGGGTCTGAACACTCATCCCCCACCACCACTTTCTGAACACGGCCCAGGAGGAAGGAGCGGAACCACTGTATAACAGTGCCCCCAGCTCCCAGCCCCTCAAGACGGTCCAGAAGGATGTTATGGTCGATAGTGTCAAACGCCGCTGAGAGATCCAGCAGAACTAGGAAACAGTTCTCACCTTTGTCCCTAGCCCGCCAGAGATCATCAACCAGTGCGACCAAGGCAGTTTCAGTCCCATGATGAGGCCTGAATCCCGACTGGAAGGGATCCAAATGGTCCGCTTCTTCCAGGCGTGCCTGGAGTTGTTCAGCAACCACTCGCTCAATCACCTTGCCCAAGAATGGAAGGTTTGAGACTGGGCGATAATTGGCCATCGTGGCCGCATCTAAAGATGGTTTTTTAAGAAGCGGTTTAATAACCGCCTCTTTCAGTGGGTCTGGGAAGGCTCCCTCACGGAGGGAAGCATTCACCACCCCACGAAGCCCATCGCCCAGTCCTTCCCGGCTAGCTTTTATAAGCCAGGATGGGCAAGGATCCAGGAGACAGGTGGTTGGCTTCACTTGTCCAAGCAGCCTGTCCACATCCTCGGAGGTAACAGATTGGAATTGATCCCACACAACTTGACCAGACAGGACTCTAGCACTCTCCCGCCCCGGCCCTGCTCCCACGGTGGAGTCTACTTCTTCCCAAATCTGAGCGATTTTATCTGCAAAAAAATTTGCAAAATCATTGCAGGAGAACATATGGCCCGTACTGGGCCCCGATGTTACAGGTGGTTCCGCTAAATTGTGAACCACCTGAAAGAGTCTCCTGCTGCTGTTTTCTGCAGATGCAATAGAGGCGGTGAAGAAAGTCTTCTTCGCCGTCGCTATCGCCACTTGGTAGGCTCGACGTTGAGCTCTAACCTGTGTCCGGACAGATTCGGAATGAGTTATCCGCCACCGGCGCTCTAGCCGTCTCAACGATTGTTTCATTGCCCTCAGATCCGTGGAAAACCACGGGGCTCTCCGGGCTCCATGCAATCTGAGAGGGCGCTTCGGAGCCAAACAGTCAATAGCCCTGGTTAACTCCACATTCCAGCGGGCCACCAGGGAATCGGCTGAAAGGCCATCAACATGGGATAAAGCATCCCCTACCACTCTCTGGAAACCATTTGGATCCATTAAGTGGCGGGGGCGGACCATCCGAATCGGTCCCACCTCCCTGCAGAGGGGATGGGTCGCAGAGAAGTCCAGTTGCACCAGGAAGTGATCTGACCATGGCACTTCTTTCGTTTCGCTTTTAGTTAGTGTCAGATCACCAACATCCATAGAGGTAAACACCAGGTCCAAGGCATGTCCGCGGCTATGGGTTGGGCCAGACTTATTCAGGGACAGCCCCATGGAGGCCATGCTTTCCACGAAGTCCCGAGCGGCCCCTTGTAAGGTCGTGTCGGCATGGATGTTAAAATCCCCTAGGACAACCAAGCTAGGTGTCTCCAGGAGAACATCCGCCACGACCTGAAGCAGCTCGGGCAGGGAATCCTTGGTGCAGCGGGGAGGTCGGTACACCAAAAGGAATCCTGTACTGCCCCTATTGCCCAACTTCCAGAACATGCACTTGGAAAATTGGGTCTTCCCAATAGGACGCCTGGTGCAAACTAATGACTTCCTAAAAATCACTGCAACCCCCCCTCCCCGCCCACATGACCTGGGTTGCTGTGCGTAAGAGAAACCTGGTGGACAAGCAGCGGCAAGGACAGGCCCATCTGCTTCATCCAACCAAGTCTCTGTCACACATGCCAGGTCAAGTCCTCCATCCATGATCAAGTCATGGATGGCAGTGGTCTTATGAATCATTGACCTGGCATTGCACAGCAACACTTTCAGGTCATGTGGGTATCCCTTGCTGATTCTAGTATCCATCCGGTCAGGACCAGACCCGGAGGCAGGGATAGTCCTCAGACAACGACTAAACCTGCCTCCTCTGTAATGACATGGTCTGGTCTTAGCGTAACTCCTCCTCCTACCCGTGATCACTGAGATTGGTTGTCCCAGTGCATTCCCCCCTGTGAAACATGTCCCAGCCATTTTGTTGGCTGGGACCAACTCCCCAGCAGCCCTGACCCCTCCCCTTAAGAACAAAATAACACTTTTAAAAAAGAACAACAACAACAACAACAACAACAACAACAACAACACAAATAAAACAATACAAACAAAAAACAATAAAAATTACAAAAACATAAAATCAAACAAATTCCCAGGCCCAATAAACATCCACCCCACCCCCACCCCCCACATACAAAAAATTCAAAATAAATTTTTTAAAACATTTTAAAAGCACTCTGCACCCCTCCAGCAGTAACAGCAACTGTCCTAGTGAGGCCCGTCAGGCCCTGCCCTGGGCCAGGTGGTAAGTGGCAGGAAGGAGCAGGGCCCCATACACTCACACAGGAGAGTCCTCCTGGGCAGCAGAGCACAGCAGTCCTTATGAGGCTTCAGGCCCCGCCCCAGGCCAGATGGTGAGTGGCAGGAAGGAGCAGGGCCCTCAGACACCCACATACAGGAGAGTCCTCCTGGGCAGCAGAGCGCAGCAGTCCCTGTGAGGCTTCAGGCCCCACCCCAGGCCAGATGGTGAGTGGCAAGAAGGAGTAGGGCCCTCAGACACTCACACGCAGGAGAGTCCTCCTGGGCAGCAGAGCACAGCAGTCCCTGTGAGGCTTCAGGCCCCACCCCAGGCCAGATGGTGAGTGGCAGGAAGGAGCAGGGCCCTCAGACACTCACATACAGGAGAGTCCTCCTGGGCAGCAGAGCTGGTGACTTTCTTGAGTCAAAATGAGAGTACCCCTAAATATTTTTAAAGAAAAAAAGCACTGCCCGAAACTGTTTGAAAACCAAGGTGTGGCTTCTGATTGGCTGCAGGAGCTTCCTGCACTCAATCGGAAGCCATGGGAGCCACGTCAAATGTTTGGCTTCCAAAAAACGTTTGGAAACCCAAACACTTCCGGGTTTGTGGCATTTGGGAGCCTATTTGTTCAGGAGCCAAGCCGTTTGATTACCAAGGTACCATTGTGTAAAAAATGAAGTTCTGTAAAAAGGATAAGCAGGGAAGCAGGAGTGAGATGAATGGAAAGTCAGCAGCAGGCACTACAAACTCCCAAGTATAAGAGGCTACAAGTACAGGAGCAAAGTTGCTAAGATTAAAAATGGTGAAATTCTGGTGTTCAAGCTTGCTTATGACAGATTACCCTAGTTAAGCTACTATCTCTGTGCCTCTGCAAGATGAAGAGGTAATAATATTCACCCAGGCTTACTGAACTGTTGGAAGAATTGCTGAGATTCCTCTTCCATGCTGCTGCAAAAATGACACACTAATACAGAGATAATGTTTATGGAATCCTCTATAGCAGTCTTGGCCAACCTGATGCCCTCCAGATGTTTTGGACTACAACTCCCATCAACCACAGCCAGCTAGTTGTAGCTGAAAACATCTGGAGGGCACCAGGCTGGCAAAGACTGCTCTAAAGTGCTTTGTAAGTGCTGAAGTTTATGGTGCTAAATATTGTTCTGGGGGTGCTGCACCTGTAATGGAAAAAAGATGAAGCCTGGATTCCTCCAAAATGAATAAATCAACAGCTACTAGCATTGCCCATCTTTTCTTCCTTTTTGGAAGAAACAGCTCCATGTTCTTTGTTTCCCCCATCTTTTTTGAAAATTGCATTTTTATTAAAATTTCTAGATGCACATATAACAACCCATGTACAAGACACATCAATATCTTTTGAGAAAGGATTAGACACCATACCAATGGTGATCTGCAAGTTATCAGGGGAAAGAAATGAATTTCCAAAAGATTAAGTCTCACCATCCCTAAATGTTCTTTTATTCTTGATTTGGATAAGTGAAAGCCAGCAAAACAATTATTCCATCCAAAAATCTGACAGAATGCTACTTTCTGAAGCCTTTTATTTAATCATTCTCCCCTTTTAAATCTGCATTATTAAACAGGCAGAGCACTAACCTTCACAACAGAAGCAGGGGAGGGGAAAAGTTGGAAGGAAAACAATTCTCTATAGTATTCACTTTGATAAGTCTTTTGTCCTTTTAAGCCCTGACCTTACATTTGTAAGATAAAAGTGTATTGGGTGCCATGTGTCTCACCGCATTATTAGGAGCCTACTCATTTGATCTTGTTTCCTCTCATTACTAGCCTTTTAAGATCTTTTCTGATGAGTAATGTGGATATGCCGAGCATGATTGGGGTGTCTTTAAATGGTGCGCACCATCATTTTTGCCTTTCCTGTATAATTTACAGTCATTCTCCAACTGCACATTTCGAATGCTAATATGCATTTATGATTTATCTTCCGCTGCTCTGGTACAAAGAGGCACATCCTCTGTGGCTAGAGTAGAACAGAGATTTTCAGTTGCATTCCAAAAACAAAATTATTGCTAATGCAACTATTTCTCTCCCAATTTACTTTCAGCTGCCCCAAAGCCATTATGTTGGCACCATATTTTTGGCAGACACCTGCCACCCGCACTGTCCGTTATACAACTGTGGCAATTATGTTTCTGGGCTTTGCTTTGTGTAGCCTGATAGAAAGCCAGCGCTATGACTGAGGGTATGGACTGGTTGCCAAAAACTTTCCTTCTTTACTGTGCTTTCTGAAGTGGAACCAGACACAAAGGGCAATAGACAAAGAAGTTGTGGGTTTAGTCCGTTGAGCAAAATTCATACCAGCGACTCCAGGGCACTGCCGAGACAAAATAAATAAGTACATATGTAAATAAATAACATCTCCTATAAAAAGAAGATAAAATTCCATGTGGGGAAAAATTACGAGTAGAATCCAGACAAGCTTAGCATAGTTAAGTCCCTTTGATTTCCTTAGGATAGCTGAGCTGGGCACACACTTAATTTTCTCCCATGGAAATCGGTGCATCTGAAGGGAGCCTAATTTTTCTGAATTGTGCCCACTCTTAAGAGTCTGCTTTTAGGAGATCTGTATAAATAGCTGTACACTATTTTCACCCATTACAACAAACGAAGCAAACAAAACATTGAATCTGGCAGATGAATGTATCTCAAATCAATAACTTATCGCCAAACGACTATTGGGGTGTGATATTGCTATATAGGGGGACACGGGTGGCGCTGTGGGTTAAACCACAGAGCCTAGGACTTGCCGATCAGAAGGTCAGCGGTTCGAATCCCCGTAACAGGGTGAGCTCCCGTTGCTTGGTCCCTGCTCCTGCCAACCTAGCAGTTTGAAAGCACGTCAAAGTGCAAGTAGATAAATAGGTACTGTTCCAGCGGGAAGGTAAACGGCGTTTCCGTGTGCTGCTCTGCTTCACCAGAAGCGGCTTAGTCATGCTGGCCACATGACCCGGAAGCTGTACGCTGGCTCCCTTGGCCCATAAAGTGAGATGAGTGCTGCAACCCCAGAGTCGGCCACGACTGGACCTAATGGTCAGGGGTTCCTTTACCTTTACCTTTATTGCTACATAAAGCAAGGATGGGGAACGTGCCACCCTCCAAATGTTGACTCCGACTTCCACCAGCCCTGACCAGCATGTCCAGAATGATGAGCATTGAAGTCTAGTAAACCACAGGTTCCCCAACCCCAGGCATAAGGCACACAGAAATGTGCTAATGCAATATCCCTTCCTATATAATTGCTGCAGCATCCCCACAACACCTTATAGGTAGAAATTTGCTAGTTATAAATGGTACTTCCAGACACGCTTTCCCCAAGCAGTAAACCCTACACTATTGCTTGACCTTTCCTATTCTGAGTCAAGATCATCCTTACCTGAATAGTAACCTGTTATATATGGAGTATTCTGATAGGCTGTTTTCACACCTCAGCTAAAGAGGAAAACACTTGACACATCGGCTACTGGCTAGGGTGCTTTTTCTTTGATGGCGCCCTACTTGTGGGACTCCTCCCCAAGGCATATTCATGTGGAATCATCATTACTTTCTGTTAGGTGTCATGTTAAGTTGGCCTTGTTTGCCAGAGCTTTCAGCTACAATTACAATTTCTGCTTTAACTGCTGTTTGTCTCTGCTTTTTTAAATATGTTGCTGGTGGCATTTTATTTTATTTTTAAAAGATGGTTCTATGCTTGGTTTGCTCCAACAAGAGGCAATGATGGCCATCAACTTGGAAGGCTTCGTGAGAGGAATAGACAAATTCATGGAGGATAATGCCAGCAGCCGATACTAACGCTGATGGCTGTGTTCTGCTTCCACTATTTGGGACAGTTTGCCTCTGAAAGCCAGTCCCTAGAAACCGCAGGAAGGGAGTGCTGTTGCATCCATGTTATTCTTGCCAGCTTCCTACAGGTATCTGGTTGGCTACTGTGAGAACAGGATACTGAATGGGCCCCTGGCCTGCTGCAGCAGGCTCTTCTTGCCCTCTTACATTTGCATTATGTCCTGATTTTAACTGTGTTTCGTATGCCACTTTGAAGGCCGGTGTGGTGAGGAAGATCGGGTAATGATCCCATCAATAAAAGGGAAGCTTTTTCTCTGGTGCCTGCTGCCTTAGCTGCAGCATGAGTGTCATAACGTTTGATAGGTAAAGGTAAAGGTACCCCTGCCTGTACGGGCCAGTCTTGACAGACTCTGGGGTTGTGCGCCCATCTCACTTAAGAGGCCAGGGGCCAGCGCTGTCCGGAGACACTTCCGGGTCACGTGGCCAGCGTGACATCGCTGCTCTGGCGAGCCAGAGCCGCACACGGAAACGCCGTTTACCTTCCTGCTGGTAAGCGGTCCCTATTTATCTACTTGCACCCGGAGGTGCTTTCGAACTGCTAGGTTGGCAGGCGCTGGGACCGAGCAGCGGGAGCGCACCCCGCCGCAGGGATTCGAACCGCCGACCTTTCGATCGGCAAGTCCTAGGCGCTGAGGCTTTAACCCACAGCGCCACCTGCGTCCTAACGTTTGATAGGGATACACTAAACACAGAAATGTGCAGCAGGAAGCCACAACTGGCCCAGCTTCCTGTCACATGGCTACAGTGCAATGGCTAGATCTGCATTTCCCAAACTTGGGCCTCCAGCTGTTTTGGGACTACAACTCCCATCATCCTTAGCTAGCAGGAGCAGTTGGTAATGGATTATGGGAACTGTAGTCCAAAATCAGCCAGAGACCCAAGTTTGGGAAACACTGGGCTAGAGATAAACATGAGAGCCAGTGTGGTGTAGTGGTTAAGAGCGGTAGACTCGTAATCTGGTGAACCGCTCCTCCACATGCAGCTGCTGGGTGACCTTGGGCTAGTGACACTTCTTTGAAGTCTCTCAGCCCCACTCACCTCACAGAGTGTTTGTTGTGGGGGAGGAAGGGAAAGGAGAATGTTAGCCGCTTTGAGACTCCTGAAGGGGAGTGAAAGTTTGAAAGTCCAAACTCTTCTTCTTCATCTTTAGATCCCACTGGGATGACTGGCACAAGGGGATAAAGAGCCAGCGGTGCAGTTAGGTAATTTAAGACTTTGGATTTGCCTTATGGGAGCTGTCACCTTTATGGTGTGTTTAGGGACTCGTTTTGCTCATTCTGCTGTGCAGGGCCCTGGACATTTGCCTCCAAGTCCTGTGCTGATAGCAATAGCATGCATACCTGCCAAGCACCCCATTTTAAGCAGGATGGTAGTGCTTTTTTTAAGGCACCCCAGGCTCTGCCAGGGTGCCCTAATTTCACATGGCAGGCAGGTTGTGGCGTGATGTTGGGGGGGGGCAGTTTTCCAGATCTTGGTTAGAAAAAGTTGGAGGGTATGCAGCATGTAGAATGGAGGCGAAAGTCATTAGAACTCCAGGGTGTGGAAAGTTATTCTTTCCTTTCTCTACCTCTTTGCAGCAAGCTAAGGCCTTCTTTGGAGCTGAGGCTGCAGTCCTAATTCCATTTACCAGGGCAAAAGCTAAATGAATTCAATAGGACTTACTTCTGAGTAGTCCTGATTAGGATTGCACTGCTAGCCTATGATGCATTCCCCCACAAACCATTAATGCGTCATTATCAGCAGCCATTTGACAAGTCAACCACCAGAGTGTCAATAAACTCCGGCCTTTGCTCTCTGCATGGTTGACAAATACCTGGTAAGCTGATGGGCTCTGTTCACTTTGGTCATTCACATTTCTGAGCAGACTTCCTGCACAGAAGGAAAAAAAGAGGGTTAAACTACGAATTCTAAACTTCATATTGTGTGTAATGTTGATGGTCGAAAGATCTGACCTGTTGAGCAGAAAGCAGACTGATTTCTGAGAACCTGTTACAAAGAGAGGGGGGAAATTCCTTGTTTGCTCTATAAATTGAATCAACTCATTGAATTAAGTAGAAAACTAATTAAAACTTTTCAAACCAAATGCAGTTTGAATATGCATTCCATATTCATCTAAAACCCAGAATCTCCATGGCAGATCAAGAGATAACAAGAGATTCCTGATTAGACCAGTAAAAATAATTTTAAAGGGGGAAAATAAAAATATTGAAAGCTCCCACTCAGCAGTAAGTGTTCTGTTTTAATCTCTGTGTATTGTTTCACTCCGTTTTCTAAAAAAAGATTGTGTTAAGTCAAACTATTGTCAAGTCAATGAGCAACTCTCAAATGTCTTTGAGAAGAGCACATCTTCCCACTATTCAGTTGGGGTTTGATATTATTCCCAACTGGAGACACCACTGTTTACCTCATTCGGGCCGATATATGCAACAAAAATGAGGTAGTAGAACCTTGAAGTGGTTATGCAGACTGTGCTAAGTTGATTTGTGGCCAGTCTACCCTGTGATGCCATGGGGATCACCTGCCCTGGATCCGTTCCTGAAGAAATTTTGGGTTTTAAACCCCAATTTTAACATACTTCATAACCTTCCTTGCAATATTTCATATATTCCTCCTTACAAAACTTCTTGTAATCCTACTAGCGTAATCTGTTGATTACAATTGCTTTTCAAATAATTCACATATTTATTCTCTATTTTTTTATCTCACTCAGAGCCAGGAAGAGGTGTTCTTGTTTTAAGCTTTTGCATTTCAAATATTATTTCAAATGTATTTTGAGTCTGCAAACACCCACCCACCCAAACCACCACCAAACGAAATAGTTGGGCAAATCTACACACACATTTAAGTTCCTAACTCTTTTAAGTATGTATGGCTTCCCCCAAAGAATCCTAGGAATTGTAGCTTGGTACCTCCTCCCCAGAATGCCAACATTTCCAAAGGATTTCCCCAGGAAGCAGGAACGTGTTATAAGCATATTTAAATCTGCAATGTAGATAAATGCCCAGGATTCCAAAACACTTTTTTTTCCTGCCAGATTCCATGCTTTCTTTGTTTTGCAAGCATTTTTGGAAATATAAGCGCCTCTCTTTTCAACAAAACTTACAGTGAACTAGGAGCATTTTATGTTTTAAAGAACTTGCGCAGGGAGAGTTTCCAGAGGATGTGGGAAATTGGTAAAGGTTGAAGGCTTTATTTCTGAGGGGAAAACAAAATCTTGTCAACACCTTCTTTAAAAAAAAAAAAGGTTCAAGAAACAATTAAAGCCTGTATGTGATGAAACAGGGAGAAACCAGCCAAGGCTGTTTGCTAATGTACTTGCTGGGGTTCTTCCTTTTGAGAGGCTTGAAAATGCTCCAGTCGATCCACACTTCCCGCTAGTCTTACTCCTCTCCCCCTGCCAGAACTGTGTGCAATCTGTTATGTACTAGCCTTGCACTGGACTTGCAACTCAATGGGACATAACAGATTGTGTATTTATTATGTTTAAATGAACATTATGTCAGGCATGGGTGGGTAGAGGCACTTAACCCTTCCTCTGCTAGCCGATTCTCCCTTTCCTGGCTCTGTTTCACCTGCTCACCTGCCAGAACTGGGCTCCCAGGTAAAGCCTGGGAGTATTAGCTAGGGTGAGTGAGATTCGCAGGGCAGAACTGGTGGGTGTAGGAAGGGTTATTGTGTGGCTTCGATTTATTTTTGTTGGGTTCTGCATTGGGGAAGTACGGCAGAAGAGCAAATAAAGTGAGAAGATGTATGGACAGTCCAGACTAATGAACTATGAGCGCATCACTGACATGTTGCAGAATACACCTGAAGAAAAAGGCCCACAGTCAGTCTAGAGGGGCCTGAGGAAAGAAAACAGGAGCACAGCTGCCCCTCACCCAAATACTGATAGCCCCTCAGGTATCAGTGGTTAGAAGCAGAATGCTCATTCCTCAACTCCGCCCCGCCCCCGAGAACCAAATTTCTCAGTTCAACTTTACCCGGACCCTGAGATCATTTTCTGAGGCCCTTCTTCGTGGGCTTCCTCCTCGAGAACTATGTAGGGTGGTAACATAACGGGCCCCCTCTGCAGTTGCTCCCTGTCTGTGGAATGTTCTCCCTAAGGAAGTTTGCCTGCCTTCATTATACACCTTTAGGTGCCAGGCAAAAACGTTCCTTTTTAACCAGGCCTGTGGTTGATCTGGTTGACATCCTATGCCCTTTTAAAATGTGGCTCTTTTCAGGGGGGGGGGGTGTTATTGGATTGTTGTTTTTATTTTGATTATATATACAGTATTGTAATTTTTATGCTGATCTTTTCTGTGAACTGCCCTGAGACCTCTGGGTATAGGGCGGTATATAATAATAATAATAATAATAAGAAGAAGAAGAAGAAGAAGAAGAAGAAGAAGAAGAAGAAGAAGAAGAAGAAGAAGAAGAAGAAGAAGAAGAAGAAGTTGTTGTTGGTGAGGTTTAAATCTGCCCTCCCTTGGAGTTATCATGAGCAAAGAGACCAGTTTGGCTCCCACTCCAGAATATGCAGCTGTTCTTTCTTTACATAAGAGTTAACAGAGCTTCCTTCTTTTGACATGGCTGCCCTGTCCTTGCATTGCAGATGTCAAAGATTTGGGAGGCAACAATGCAGTGAATGAACAAATACTCCATGCCCATAAATGCATGGTCTCCGCCATCTGTTTTCTACAGGTGGGTCAATGTGATTCTGAGGTAAACATGTGAAAGGGGCTTGCATGTAAATGACAGTAGGATGGGCATCATGGGAATAAGGAAGAGCTATAGTGCACTTTCAGCTACATTCTGGGTCTTGAATGTTAACTGAAAGTGAGACGTACTGAGGAGGGGTAGCCAGACAGTGTATTCCATTCCCCAAAGGGTGTTTCCACCATACCTGCTTTGAGATCTTATATGCATTAAATCAGCTGGGTACAGGTGTAGGCAACTACCTTTAAATGACACTCTCCAATATCCCAAAGATTTCATCAGGACTTGTGGCCAGGAAGTAATATTAAAATTTAACTGCACCTGTTTATTTGGCATCCAGGCAAAGCAGGTTACCAGCCTCTGGGCAAAATCACCAGCTTCTGTCTGTTTTATTTTTTTACTTTTTACTTTTTATATAACCACTGGCACGAACTTCTCCGCTGAGCTTGCTTTTGTGGTATTCCTGAATGGAAAGACAAATTAAGTTGAGTTTTTCTTCGTTCCTGCTTCTAATGTATTTTTCAGCCTTGTTATTTCTGGCTCGTCATCCTTCCCCTTTCCGCACTTTGGGAGAGTTCAAAGTTTGCAGTCCATTGTCCCTCCCACTCTTGATGTCACAAAGAATTAAACCCAACACATGTTCTTTAGAATGCAAGGAAATGCTCCAAAAACGATTGTAGGCTGTTGTCTGTCTGACAATGCTGAGTCTTACATCGGTGCCACAGAGACTATGAAATGCCACAGGAAGACCTAAAACAGGAGCTCAATTCCCACTTTGTTATGTTATATATAAGTGTTAAAATCTATGCAGTCTTTTCTCCAAGGAGTTCAAAGTCTAGAAACAATGAGCCCTAAAGTAAACAATGAGCCCTCAAAGCAGAAAAGCATCACAACAGCGTTTAGATCCTATTTGCTTGCCTTGCACTTGCTTTGTTACTCTCTCTCTCTCTCTTTTCGGCAATATCAGTTGAACATCTAATCAGCTACTATTTTCTCTTCAAAACTCACCTGGGAACTCTTACGAGATGGCTTTTGGCTATGAACCTGGAAAGTCTTTGCATTTGCCTGTTAAAATGATTAGTGCTTAAATGAATGTGATCATCTACTGAATTAAAGCACCACCAAATCCCGCTCTCATTACATGATCTCATGCAGGCCTGGCTTCCAAAACATCCCCGGAGAGTTTTATAAAAATTGTTCATCCCATTGTTTAAAAGCAACCTCTGTTCGAGGGAGGAAATGTGGCTGACATTATCACTTAAAGGGGACTACCAGTGCCAAGACAATAAAAGTAAAGAGTATACGTCAATCAAAATATTTTTTTAAGCTGTTTTGTAGCAAACGATGCACTGCTCCTTAAGTTTATTTATTTATTACATTTTTATCCCACCCTTCCTGCAATGAGCCCAGGGCAGCCTATGCTGCACGGTCAGCTATTTTATCCTCCTAACAACTCTTCTATGTGGTGTGTAGATATTACTGTTATAAGTTTTAGTCACCAGATGGAGCTAGACTTAGTTGTGTCTGGATAGAATCAGGAATTTCCTGTGTCTGTCCTGTTCTTGTTGGGGACTCTGAGATAATAAAGTTCTTGTCTCGTTTGCTGACTGGCATGTTCTTTAAGTCTTCCGTGGCAAGTGTTTAGGATGAGAGATTGTGCCTGTCACTGGATCAGCCAGTGAGCTTCATAGTTGAGGGCACACTTGAACTCAGATATCACCAGTGCTAGTCAAACTGATCCACTGGTTCTTACATGCATTTGTATAATGCAGGCTTGAACCTGGGGAGATTCTGCAGAAGTGCAAAAAGCCACAAAATGATTGTGAGCTTATAGTGATCTCAGTTTCTAGCTGCTATGGTATTCAAAAATATGCATGAAAACATGTGTGCAGTGCCTGGTGATGTCTCACATCTGCTGCATTAGACTTGCAGAGGTGAGGATAGAACTACAGATTATGAGACAAACGTAAGGGTTCCCAACTCTGTGTTTGTCTTGCAGTGCTAATATTGTGGTTCGAGGACCCGACCCCCGCGAAGTGAAATGAAGACACAGGGACACGTGATATAAGGTTAATGGGCTAGAAAAGGCCACAACTTTATTGATTACAGCAATGCAAAGGTATTGGCTTAGGCATTGGATCGCGAAACAAGTGGGTTTATTCACCAGGGGTTCATCACCTGTTGATGCTAATCCAACTATAGGCTCACCCCTGATGTCACTGAGGGTCGTGCCATGGCCTCCCGCCAAGCAGGCTTCGGACGGAATACACGTGTTGCTGATGCTAGTACGCAAAGTATTTTAATCTGTAATGGATTCACAGCAAGCCCATTCAGAGCTCTTTCACTGCTGCAGCAGATCAGATCTATAAACTGCAGTGTAAATGGGCCCTATGCAAACTGTGCAAACTTCAGTTCAACTGAAGGGAGCAAACGAATTTTGGTTTTTCACAATGGTCTTCTCAACAGAATTACTTGAACCCACTACAAATTTATTTGTGATAGATTTTGAGGACAGGTACATTTTCTCAAAGTCTCTATCTATCATGCCCCTCACCTGCAGGTTAATCTTTTATTATATATTCCCCTGGAGTTCCAGTTTAAGATGAAGGGCTTCCTGAGCATTTGCACATTTTAAAAATTGATCTTCATGTTTAACTCCTATATTAATGGCTTACTTACCAGTTTTAGCTATTTCATCTACTGTGGAAGTTAATGCTGTAGTATTCTTCTCCAGATGTTTAAAAGCTTTATCAAACTTCTCTGTGAGCTCTGTTGTAAATGACTGAAAATGCTGCAACTCCATTTTCCTTATCAAGTGTTATAGGGGATTCTACAAGAGACATAGATATGTTAGAACTACAAAACAGTCCCTTCTTGTTTATGTCCAGTACCATTGTTGTTAGCAGATTTTGCAGCTTGTGTGAATTAGATTGGAAAAAAATCACTTCCAGTTTATGGAGTTCAAAGGCATTATTCATGCAGGAACTATTTACAAGAAGAGTGGAGTGGAGATGAGGGAGCGAGAAAGAGAGAGCAGACATCTTAGCATGTTGAGAGAGAACAACAAAATGACTGAGCTTTTAAAAGTGGAGTTAACTTAGACAAAGAGGCTTATACACAAGTGATGGCTGTAATGCTAAACAAGCAGTGCCCTCAAGCAGTTTAAACACCTGCATTAACTAGAAGCTTAGGAAAAAGAAATGTATTTTCTTTCTTCAAACAGTTCTAACCTTGAAATAGCTCATTAACTGCCATCTCTTGTTTGATACGCATCCAGGAATCATTTCCCCTAACTCCTACCTTAAAAAACTTTGCATCCTTCACCACTTTTTCTAGTTCCAGACTTCTTATTTTCTGTCAGCATTGGAGCTCCCAGATCTCATAGCCATTTTGGATCCCAGCATAACCAGACATACACACATACACACCTGTGACAGTGGCCACTAGCCTGAATGGGATTAGTCAGATTCATGGTAGACGAAGCTACCAGTGATTATTAGATTATTAACCACGATAGTTAAATGTTCCTTCCACTATTAGAGGCAGTATGCTTCTGAATACCAGTTGCTGGGGAAAACAAGTAGCAGAAGGTTATTGTGTATGCGTCTTCCTTGTGGGTTTCCCATAGCTACCTAGTTGACCATTGTAAGAAACAGGATTCTGGACTAGATAGGTATCCAGCAGAGAAAGTCTTAGAATGTCAGGAAACTTTCTGCCTCCATTCCTACTTAACCATGGTCCTGGGTTGCACACATAATGTTGTGCATATTTATATATGGATCAGGATCCAAAGGCCAATTATCAACAATACCAAAAACCAAGTGAAGGATGCCAGAGTGAGAACCAGATTGTGGTCTGAGAATCCTGAGGTGAGGTTTTGGGGTTGAAATCGAGTCTGCAAATTGATTTCACCTCCTCAGATGTAACATTTAGCTCCTAATGAGTGATAAATAACCTCACTGTGCTCTTGGTGGGTTTCTTTTACTGTGCAATTGTACCACAGAGCCATCCTGTTACAGCGCATTCACACATTCACAGAACAGGTGGTGGAAGACAGAACCTGAAAGTCTTGTGTAGTGATCCACAGAGGAAGGTGTTCTATCAACAGGACTGAACTGGGCTTTGATTTTTTCATTCTATTCCAGATGGTAGGAGAGGAAATTTTGGTTTCTGTAGTTTTTGCAGAAACTTTGTGGGGGGGAGTTTATATTTATCTTTTTAAACAGACTTAAAACTGTGTTCAGTGTAATCTTTCCTTTTACTTTGTGCAGCGATAGTTGCTAAATAATTCCTCATAGTTTCATTTGCTTTAACATAGTCCCATCAAACCTGGAAACAAAACTGAATAGTTTCCTCCCTTTTTATCACCACATAAATTATGCCGTTTCTCCCAGCAGTAGGTTCCTAGACATTTAACAGAGGATTGTTTAAAAATAATAATTTAAAAATGGACAGTTGGCTTCCAAATGCTAGTGCAGGAAATATCACAGTATGTTGAGGTATTTCATTTGGTAAACATCCTTATTAGGAATGGCAGATGAGATCACAAATTTCCCCTGAATGGTCTGATTTCATGAAGCTCGTTGCAATTTGAACACAGAGATTAAAAATCCCAGGAGATCCATAGACCTTTGCTAAGGCTGCATGGAAAGGGGCAGCACATACCCTATGTCCAAAGTCAACAGGCTTTGAGTGCAGGAGTGGGGGAAAGATGAAATCCCCCAAACATAAATAGCAGAACCTGTTGTCAGTTAGAACAGTGGTGGCTTGTATCTATTGGGATGGACTGGTCAGGCAGAAAACAGGGAAGCCAATAGAGAATGGAGTCAGAGCCAATGAGAGGTAGAACCAATTCAATCTAGGCCACCCCACCCCCCAGTCTTCCTCCTCCCTGCTGTGTTCTACAACGGCAACACTGAGGCTAAGGACAAGCCACCCAATCGACAGCTTGTAAGTAAGAAGACAGGCAGGTGGAGCTACCTGATGGGAGACTAAAGTCAGTGGGGCAGGGCCCTCTTCTCCCTAATGGACCAGTCTATGCCAAGTTGGAGATATTTAAATATATCTTCTAACTAAAGCTGTTTTTTTCTTTAAAAAAGCAGTTGCTTAAAGTATATAACAAGATCTCTCATATCTTGCATATCTTTCAGGGAAAGGATTAGACACTTTTCTCTGGCCGCCTGCAGATTCCCTGAAAGTTGGCTGGCTCCTGTGCCACTTTGCTGCAGTGGAAAGGCAATGACTTTGGCTTAAAAGCCTCAGTTGGCTTCAAAAAAACAAAGCTAGTCCAAGACATCTTGCCTGAGGTGGATGAGCAAATCCCCTCTCACAATGTCAACCCAAGGCCAGTCGCGTTATTTTGGCATCTGAGGCAGCAAATCCCGTAAACTCCTCTCCTCTTCCCCGGCAGTGAAAATGTGATGCTAAATAGTTAAAGTAACTGACCATTTACTGACCTGTCATGACACTCAAAATTAGCAGCCTGAGGTGACCCCTCTCTTTGGCGACTGGTAGGGCTGGCTCTGCTAAACAACATGTAGTTGTTGCCTGAATTTATGCCTCTGAATTTATACCATGTATACAGAAAGAATGCACATTTTAAAATGTGTAATGCCATGGTTAGCGGAAACATTTACTTCAGGGCAGTACAGAAATGGAGGCTAACACTGACGATGAGGATATTAGAAGAGCTCAAAGCCTTGTGAAAGTACTTGCCAGCTCGGTTTTTGTACCATGTCAGTCTCCGTCATATCAGTTAACTGAATGCCAATGCCGTGCTTGTCTTTCTCGACTTGCTTACCTTCCTGCCAGGCCACCACTGTTGTCACCACTGTCACTAATACTCCTCTCCTTTGACTGTGAAATAAAACAGTCTTCAAGCAGGTGTCCTAAGGTGGCTACAGTGCAAACTCTTCTTGTCTCAGGCACCCAGTTGCAGCATGCTTTTAGTTCACAGCTGGAGGAGGAAGAGGAGAATGTGGCAGCAGCAGTTGTGATGGAACAGAGAACCAATGGGGGAGAGTAAAAAGTAGGGCTGTCCATTTGCTCTGGACAAATCCCAAATTGGACTGATCAGGGCAGCCCTGGATCAAGTCAGGTCCAACTGCGGTGATCTAGGGGTGTCATAAGGGGAGGCAGTTGGGGGGCAAGGAGCGGGGAGTAAGAAAGAGATGCAGTTTAAAACCAGTTTAAAACTATGCAAGTCTCCCATTTGAGGTTGGGGATTAGGTTGGGTCCAAATTGTCCAGGTCAGATGAGCGCCAGATTAGGATCGCCAAATCGGAGGTGCCTTGCACCAGTGGTGTAGTGTGGGGGGTGCAGGGGGGCCCGGCCGCACCGGGCGCAACATCTGGGGGTTAGGGAAATCCACGGGTTAGGGGGCGCAAATCCACGGGTTAGGGGGCGCAAATCCATGGGTTAGGGGGTGCAAATTACTTGCCTTGCCCCGGGTGCTGATAACCCACGCTATGCCACTGCCTTGCGCACAGCCCTATTAAAACAGCACCGTGTTCAATTTACTGGCATGCTAGTAAGAGCAGTCATAGCCTGTGTGCTGCACTATGAGAGTCTGTTTCATATTACACCTCTCTCGGGCCTAAGAGTGCAGTCTTGAGCCCATGTTCATATTTGTAAGTCTGTAGGATTTGAAAGTATATATGAGGCATGTTCAAGTGATGAAGTTCTTTCTATAACTGGACTAAAATTTCTAAGAAAAGCATTTTCTGGGTGGGGGTGGAAATTGTCTTGGTGTCTGTTGTTGAATTGGTGCTCTTCAAGAGGAAGAGGAAGAGGAAGAAGAAGAAGAAGAAGAAGAAGAAGAAGAAGAAGAAGAGTAGTTGGAGTTTGGATTTGATATCCCGTCTTTCACTCCCCTTCGGGAGTCTCAAAGCAGCTAACATTCTCCTTTCCCTTCCTCCCCCACAACAAACACGCTGTGAGATGAATGGGGCTGAGAAACTTCAGAGAAGTGTGACTAGCCCAAGGTCACCCAGCAGCTGCATGTGGAGGAGCGGGGACGTGAACCCGGTCCACCAGATTACAAGTCTACCGCTCTTAACCATGACACCACACTGCAAGTTACCCCCCAACCCACTTTTTGCAGCATCCACGCAACATTATTGGCATCTAAATGCCACCCCATATTTTCTTCCCATTTAATCACAGTTTACCATTGGGGAAAGGTGGCTTGAAAAAGTAATGCACACCTGTTGCCAATGCCTGGTTTGCAGTATCTCAACAACCCATTGCAAATTAAACCCCCCCTCTGGAAGTACCCCCAAAGTCTTATTGAAATTAATGGAATAAGCTAACCCTATACCCACTTTCCTATGGAAAGTAAGCCCTATCGAACTCAGTGGGTTTTCCTTCTGAGTAGATATGTAGAGAATTGCTCTGTTAATCCCATTGCTTTCCACTGCACTTAGTTGTGTGACTAACTTTAGATGAATGGAGCCAACATTTGTTTCTCACAGAGAAAGTTTAAGAGTCATACAGCAAGACACATAGGCTAAAAACTCTAGACCGAATCAATTTTTTTAAAAAAAACCCACACAATTTCCTCCCCTATGTAATGCAGAGATTTTAATCTCCTTTTCCTTAAGTAATGCAGAAGTTTTCCTACAAATATCGTTGATTTTTTCTCACCAACATATGGGGTCCCAAAGTACATCTTTTAAAATAATGCCTAATGGGTCTCCAGATAAGTATCAACTTTTACCGGCTGTGGAAAGCTTTATGTAATTTTCTTAAAGATTACTGCGTCTACGGATAGGCTGTCTGAGGGAGTGGAAAAGTCACCAAAGTCTGTTGCACATCCTGATGCGATGCAAGTTATCACACACCTCTTCCCTTTTTTATTTGGAGGCTTAACTGGAGGTGTCAGAAATGCTGCAGGTTTGCTTATGGCTTGTGTAAATTGGCCTCCAAGTTGCTGATGTGACTTGACTTGGCAACAAGGATACTGAAGGGGAAGTGAAGACGGGGGCGAGGAAATGCCTCTCTCCTCAGCAAAGACTTCTTTCTTCAAAAGGATACCAGACAGATATTTTTTTTTTTTTAATGAAAGGTAAAACTAGACAGCCAGATTAATTCAGAAAGAAAGGGTTGGGGTTTTTTGTGTTTTTGTTTTTAAAAAAGCAAGTTGTCATCATTCTGGGACATATTTTTCTACTACATATTATAATTGCATCTCATTAATACACATCCTGTTGTCGTGAACATGCCAGATGCCAGGCATATGGACGATAGGTTGCGTTTCTTCCAGAATACTTTTATTTAGAAATTGTTGTTATCCAATGAGAAAAACATGAGTCTGCTTCTGAGAAATCTTGATAAGTCGTAAGAATTGAAGAGCACTATGGTTCGAGGGCTCTTGACCTCCTTTTCTCCTTTCCCTAATCTTTTTAAAGTACTTTTGCCATCCCATTTTCTGACTTTCCTCTGCATTTGTAGGGATTAGAAACATACACTAAACCACTAAAAGCTTTGCTGGTCAAGACTGTACAAGGGCAAAGCTAGCTATGATAGCACCAGACTCAGAAAAGAGGGGTGTGAGAAGTGGGTGTGCTCAATTTACCCTCTCAATACATACCTAACCTCAGCAGTGTGTCATCCTAAGGTCACTTTTCTTCTTGGCTGAGATCTAATTCACTTAGGGAGGATCATTTCTAGAACAAGATCCACTGGGATTTCTGATTAAGGTTGATGAAGGTATATTTTTATTAGGAGAGGTGCTTCAACAGATACAGGGTTTTCTAGGTCAATACCAGCACTCCGGACTTGGAAATATATAGGCAGCCAGCACTTCTGTGCTAGGCAGGATCAGTGTTATATGATCAGCTCACCTGTCAGTGATTAGGCAGCTGCAGTTTCCATTCTGCACTAGCTGCAGTTTCCAAACAGGCAGCCCTACATAAAGGACATGCAGTAATGCAATCCTGAGGATGCCAGACCACAGATTATTACAAACCAGGTTATCTTTGCCCATATAGGGTCGTAGTTGGGCCACCAGCCAGGCACTCCACACCACTGAGACCACATGAACCTCAAGTGACAGCAGCTGATCCAGGATGACCCCCCCCCCAAACACTCTGGACCTGTTCTTCCAGAGGAAGTGTTATACCATTTAGAGTAGGCTGCAAAGCCTGACAGGAGAGCCACCCACTAGCAGCATCTTAGTCTTGGTTTCTTTGCCCTCATGTAGTCCATGGTCAGGTCCCAATTCAGCACATCCACCACTTCACTTGCAGGAGATGAAACAGAGCAACAGAACTGTGTGAACTGAAGTGTAGGATGCCAGGTACATGAGATGGTTGCAAATGCTAATTCCGTTTTAAGGGAAACCTGTCCTTTTTTCGAAAGGTAAAAGGATGGGTCCCCTATCTCTCTCTTTAAAAAAAAAAAAAAAATTATTAGTTTTTTTAACATATCATTTTCAACAATTATTAAACATACTTTTATAGCTTATACAATTTTTTTACTTCCATCAATCACATCTGAAAATTTCCCAATCTTTTCACTTAATATACATTTCTTACTTTCACTATTACATTTAAATCTCATAACTAATGTCTCTTTTCTTTCTCTTCTTTGCAATATTTCATATATTTCTCCTTACAAAACTTATTGTAATCCTACTAGCCTAATTTGTTGATTACAGTTGCTCTTCAGATAGTTCGTATATTTCTTCCAGTCTTCTGTAAATCTCTGGTCCTGCAGGTTTCGAATCTTTCCTGTCATTTTATCCAGTTCTGCGTAGTCTGTTAATTTTGTCTGCCATTCTTCTTTCGTCGGGATGGGTCCCCTCTCAATCAGAATCAGCAGCTGCAACCCTCTCAGGCACTCCATGTTGTTGTTTTTAAGAGAACACACAAACATTTCCACACTGATTTATTTAAATGTATAAAGACTTAGCTTTTAAACATTGCAATCAACAGCTGTCAGGCACGTGGTAAGCATATTTCTCACCTGGCCATGCTTACAGGAAAGTCCAGCCTAAGGTGACATAGTGCTTTCAGAATGCATTATAGTCACCAGGGAAGGCTGCAGGATACAGACCACAAGAAAGTTAAGAAAGATAACTGATGGAACACCCTCAGTCACCTTAGCACAAGAAAGCCCCTGAAATCCACCCACGAGTTTGTCACTGAAAATTTCCCTTCTCTTTGATAATATCTCTCTCTCTCTCTCTCTCTCTCTCTCTCTCTCTCTCTCTCTCTCTCTCTCACACACACACACACACACACACAACAATATAGCAAAGGGAAAAATCACTCCAAGGCCTGAGATAGCATATATATATAATATGTGAACGTAGTGCAATCTAAAGTGGCATTGCTTCATACATTGGACTTAACTTGCAGCACACTTGCCAAAAAAAGGTTGGCAGTCACTGTAGGATAACCACAGGCAAATGACTGAACCTGCTTTGGAGTTTGCTCCTCATGACAAAGAGCTATAAAATTGCAGATTGTTAAAACAACATCATTCTGAGTAGAACAGAGAAGCCAGGTAGCAATCATCTTGTGAAAGAGTAGTAGAATGAAGATAAATCGGGAAGAAAGACTGTCGCATTGTGATGTGATGCATTCTTTGATTTATTCCTGCCCCCCTTCTGCAAATGCAGAGTTCTAAATCAATTATAATGATTTGTGGGTTGTTGTTGTTTTTTTTAAAAAAAATCCAAAATAAAAGCATTGACTCCATTTTAACCGCCTGCACCATGGATCTCTGCCCAACTAATTTCCTTTCTGAAATATCAGCGTTTACTGCTTGTTCTTCTCAGCATGGTTAAGCTGTTGTTACAAAGGCAACATTTCCATGGCAGCAAAGAAAATGGCAATGCTCCTGGGGCAGAAAAGGAGAGCAAAGGGCCTTCTTTAGCCAGATGCATTTGAAAATGACTGGCCAATATCCATCTAGTATAATATTATAGGAGTGTGCAACTGCTCTGTACTGGAGCCAGATAATGAGGTATATCAGGTTGTTTTACGCTTCCCCAAGTCCAACAAAGCATCCTAAGTCACATCAGGTCTCCTACCAAGCCTCATGTCACTCTATTTTTCCATGCAATATATAACAGAGAATATATTTCTGCACAATATGAAGGTGAAGGGACCCCTGACCATTAGGTCCAGTCGTGGCCAACTCTGGGGTTGCAGTGCTCATCTCGCTTTATTGGCCGAGGGAGCTTGCATACAGCTTCCAGGTCATGTGGCCAGCATGACTAAGCCGCTTCTGGCGAACCAGAGCAGTGCACGGAAACGCCGTTTACCTTCCCACTGAAGCAGTACCTATTTATCTACTTGCACTTTGACGTGCTTTCGAACTTCTAGGTGGGCAGGAGCAGGGATTGAGCAACGGGAGCTCACCCCATCACGGGGATTGAACTACCGACCTTCTGATTGGCAAGTCCTAGGCTCTGCGGTTTAACCCACAGCACCACCCATGTCCCTCTGCACAATATACCTCTATGTTTTTTTATGTCCCCATGCTTGTCTCCTCTAGCCCCATGGACTATGGAAGAAGTGAGAGTTGCTAAATGCTGCCTGCAGAGCACTAAAGACCTCTGGAGAGCAGCAGAGAGTTTTTAACAGGATAAAATCTTCATTTACTTCTTTTTTGAAAAATTGCTCACTGCTCTGCTTGGGGAAGAAGAAGGAACACAACCCTCCAGAGCTCCAGACTCCACAGGCAGCATTCAGAAGAGGCTTATCTTGCAACACCAATTGCCAGATGCTGCCTCCCAACACAAGCAAGTCCTGGAAGAGCTAAGCCAGCTGAGTGAAGCTGCTGAAGTGTTGTTTTTTTAAAGAAAAAACATACAAGCCAGAATACACCCCACTTGACCACCTCTTAATTGTTAAATTAAAAAGCAAGAGACATCACTACCAAATTAAACTGATGTGGATTTTGGAATTTTAGTTGGCCAAATAAAGTTACTGCCCTAATATGGATTATGGGGGGAATCTATTCCCTTTTAGTTCCCCCACAAAAGCCTCTGCACCTACAATTTGGCTGGCTAAATGCACCCTGGAGAAGTTCCTATGCCTACAAATTTCATCTGCTTCTGCCAAACAGCTATAGCTGTTTTAGATCCTCTACAGGAGTGAATGTGGAAAAGAGAGCTTTGTTTGTCCTGACCTTAGCATGACGGAGTACACAAACAGCCATGAAACTGGCATTCTCAAAATGAGTACTATTTTGTGTATTCCATTGAAAAGGGGTTACACTCCAAGACCAATACTCCAGTGCCTTTCCAGAGCCCACTTTTGTTGAGCTGCACCAATGAAATCACTGCCCCATTGACTTCAGTAGCTAGGGCAACCAATTCAAAAGGAATGTGTGCCTGGATCTGCTTTCTTTCTTTATGTAAATCCTTGTGGGTGATAGAGCTCCATATGAACTTTAGACCCCTTGTGACTTATTTCTGGCATAGGATGCAGAGTGCAGGAGCATCAGATTATAGAGCTGAGATATGTTAAAAACTTCCATCTGGTTGGAAAACCTGGGGATTTCACAAAATTTGGGCATTTTGTCAGGAATTGAATGGTTTCATAATTTAGGAAGGATAATTGGTGACTGTTTAAATTGGAATGCTCTTGGAGATGAAGCATGAAGCTGTATGACTCATGAAAATGATTCAAGAGTTTTTGTCCAGTAGTGCAAGAGAGGCTTCCAGGTGATTGAATACATTTCAAATGTGAGAACAGCCTGAGTCACTCCTCGATCCCCAATCCCAACCACATATTGTAATGGGTAAAGGATGTGCAGGATAGATAGGTAGATAGGTAGATAGGTAGATAGATGATAGATAGATATAGATAGATAGATAGATAGAGAGAGAGAGAGAGAGAGAGAGAGATGATAGATAGATATAGATAGATAGATAGATAGATAGATAGATAGATGATAGATAGATGATAGATAGATAGATAGATAGATAGATAGATAGATAGATAGATGATAGATAGATAGATAGATAGATAGATAGATAGATGATAGATAGATGATAGATTAGCTAGCTAGCTAGCTAGCTAGATAGATAGACCTTAGAAATTGGCTTTTGGATCAGGATGCCAACCAAGACAGAGCACCATCGTTGCTGCCCGTTATTCTACTTGGTACCCCCAAATTAAGACCAATCACTCAAGGCCCAATTACCTTGAGACTCTGACCTTCCCACAGCTATGCAGGGCCTTTGTAGAACTAAGATTCCAACAAATGTCCTCAGCATATTTAGAGGGGAGATATCAGGGAATTCCCCATATGGATCGCAAATGTATATATGGGTGGAATCAGAAATATCTGCTGATTTCCTCCCTGTATACAACATCCAAAAGAAAATTTATATCGCCAGTTCTTCATTGGCTTCCAGGTCGATCTGCACTGGAAGTGGCAGTTGAACTCCTAGCAGATAAATATCTATACATTACACGCCAGGTAGCCAAATTTGCACTGGCAGCCAAGAAGCTCCATTCCAGCTATGTGGATGTAATCTAATCTTAAATTTCAATGTTGTAAATTTCTTTTATGTTGTAAACTACAACAGGTTATGTTGTATGATTTTAGATGAAAGTTTTCCTTTTATTCTCTGTTATCCATTGTAAAGGCCTTTGGCTATATACAATAAAATTGACTGGCTGACACATTAGATGATAGATGATAGATAGATAGATGATAGATAGATAGATAGATAGATAGATAGATAGATAGATGATAGATAGATAGATAGATAGATAGATAGATAGATAGATGATAGATAGATAGATAGACAGATGATAGATAGATATAGATGATAGATAGATAGATAGATAGATAGATAGATAGATGATAGATATAGATAGATAGATGATAGATGATAGATGATAGATGATAGATAGATAGATAGATAGATGATAGATAGATAGATGATAGATAATAACATATATTAGCATCAAAGAAAAACACTGCAGTGTCCTCCATTCCTATGATGTAAAAACACAGTTTCTGCTGAATTTATTGATGCTGATGCACATCATTATTTGATTATGTCTGACTAATGGGTCTACTCTGAGTATGACTTAGCTGGATATCACCCAACCTTTTTTCTTTTAAAAAAAACTTTCCAGCCTTGCCAAATGTGCTTGTCCTCCTTGCGAGCTGATTGACTTGTACCCTGCATATTATTCATTCTCTTTCTGCTTTGTTCTGTCTAATTATGTAGCTGCCAATCTCAAAACATGCAAAAGAGGTAAATTTGAAAACATTCTCGGTTTTTATATTATACTATTGTGAGAATTGTTATTTCTCTCTCTCTCTTGTGTGTGTGAGAGAGAGACAGAGGCAGCTCTAAATTAACTTTTTGCAGACAGAAAAAAAAGGGCGGCTCTTCAGTAGGAAAGAAAAGAAGTGACAGGTATATAATTATTTGAGCATTCCTACTTTTGTTACTTTCCCCACCCTCCTGCCAGTCTTTTTACCCTCCCCAGCCTTATTTTAACAAAGTTCAGGACCCTTTTTACATGAGAACAGGCTGAGTAGCATGAACAGAGCTTTAGTGACATTTCTTGGCAAACAGTTTCTACAAGGTAACGCAGATCCTATTCGCGTGTTACCTTTAAGGGCCACCTCCATATGATTTCTACGCAGAACACAGGAAGTCAGACTATTGCCCCATCTAGCTCAGTACCTTCAACACTGACTGGCAATGGCTCTCAAAGGTTCCAGGCAGGAGTCTTGCCCCAGCAAACCTGGTAATGCCAGGAACTGAACCTGGAAACACACACTTTGCCACTGCGTGACAGTCCTTCCGCCTATGCTGCTTTGGTAGTGTATGTACACAAGTAGCATGTGGGTAGGTAAGATGATAGACATAGAGAAAGGAAAAATGTGGGATAGAATTGACCATATCATCTCAGCCACATGGAGACCCCCCTCCCTATTCCCCTCACAGAGCTACAATTCCCACAGTGGTTTGACAATAAATCTCTCTTTCCAAAGAACTATGGGAATTGTAGCTCTGTGAGGGGGATAGATGTCTCCTAGCAACTCTCAGCATGCTTACCAAACTACATTACCCAGGAGTCTTTGGGAGGAAGCCATGACTGTTTACAATGGTATCATACTGCTTTAAATGTATAGTGCAGATGGGAGCTTGGTCTCAGTCTGGTCATTGCCTGGATCAGAGTACTCTTTGGAGCCCTTTGTAAACTGCTTTTAGCAGGTGGGATATAACAAAATACAGTGGTACCTCAGGTTACATATGCTTCAGGTTACATATGCTTCAGGTTACAGACTGCGCTAACCCAGAAATAGTACCTAAGGTAAAGAACTTTGCTTCAGGATGAGAACAGAAATCGTGCTCCGGCGGCGCGACTGCAGCAGGAGGCACCATTAGCTAAAATGGTGCTTCAGGTTAAGAACAGTTTCAGGTTAAGAACGGACCTCCAGAACGAATTAAGTACTTAACCTGAGGTACCACTGTATAGAAATGTCCTTAAATCATAGGCTCCACTGAAGTCAGGGGAAGTTCTGCTGTCACCTAATTAAGCTATCTACTTTCTGGTTGCTTAAGATTGTGTTGCCTTTTGCCTACTCTGGATACAAATACAATGAACTCAGCTGCTCTGGACTCTCCTTTGAGCTGCTTTTTAAAAAAATTGCTGAACATATCATTGGCTGTGCTGCTAAGGTTGCAGTCCTTTGAATACTTATTTGGGAGTAAGTCTCATTTCAGTCAGTGGGAGGCGTAGGTCTGTGTGCGCCTCACGTGTGTGTGCAAACAAGGACAAATGCATTCTTCTGCAGAGGCTGTGAGGCATGACTATTAATCTGCATTTTGTTTTTGGTTTTTTTCGATACATGCTTGACAATAGCTCGTATTGACTTTGTAAGGAAATTAATTGTTCTAAATCAATAAAATCCCAGATTAAATTGCATTCAGACTGTCAACTGAGGGCTTAAGCTTGATAACTTGGAATTCATACAACAGCCTAGCATGAATTATGCAAAAGGCAGAATTTGTAATAGAGAAGGTTACTTTGACAATAAAAACAGTGCATAGAATTAGTTTGTCCATTACTACAGTGCTTTTACAGTAAGCTATGTTATCATTCCCATAGGTAGAATCAGGTCGTTCAAAGGATCTCATGGAATTTAATGTGCCACTACCGAGAAGGCCTTCTGGCGGTTCCCTCATTGCGAGAAGTGAGGCTACAGGGAACCAGGCAGAGGGCCTTCTCGGTAGTGGCACCCGCCCTGTGGAACGCCCTCCCATCAGATGTCAAAGAGATAAAGAATTACCTGACATTCAGAAGACATCTTAAGGCAGCCCTGTTCAGGGAAGTTTTTAATATGTAATGCTGTACTGTTTTTAACACTGATTGGGAGCCGCCCAGAGTGGCTGGGGAAACTCAGCCAGATGGGCGGGGTATAAATAATAAATTATTATTATTATTATTATTATTATTATTATTATTATTATGTCAACCTTCTCAATTAAAGGTAAAGGTAAAGGGACCCGTGACCATAAGGTCCAGTCGTGACCGACTCTGGGGTTGCAGCACTCATCTCGCTTTATTGGCCAAGGGAGCCGGCGTACAGCTTCCGGGTCATGTGGCCAGCATGACTAAGCCGCTTCTGGCGAACCAGAGCAGCATACGGAAATACCGTTTCCCTTCCCACCGAAGTGGTACCTATTTATCTACTTGCACTTTTACGTGCTTTCGAACTGCTAGGTTGGCAGGAGCAGGGACTGAGCAACAGGAGCTCACCCTGTCATGGGGATTCGAACCGCCAACCTTCTGATCGGCAAGTCCTAGGCTCTGTGGTTTAACCCACAGCGCCACCCGCGTCCCATAACCTTCTCAATTACTCTACTTTTATTTCAGAAGGTGTTCCTTAGACCATGGGGAAAGACTTTAAAATATGGAAGCTGTATGGTGCAGAAAACAAGTAGAACCCAGGAGATTCTTAAGGTAGTTACAAGCAGGATTTTACCCAAGGGTCTAACATATAGGTCACAGGCTTCATGGAGCTCTGAGCGATTTGAGTATGGCTCACATTGCTTTGTTGAAATCCAAAGACTGGCTCATATTTGAGAAATTCTGAACAAACCTGGATGTTGAAGAGCAGCCTCCCCTAACCAAGTACAGATGATCATGGATTATGGGAATAGCAATGCAAAACATCTGAAGGGCACCAAGGCTGTTGTAGAACATAAGCAGCTTGTCCATCAAATGCCATTTGACACTTGCCAGTTTCAAAATTACATCAGCTACATTAGAGCTATTTTTCTAGAAAAAGAGGTGCCAGAACTGAGTTCCTGTGTTCCCCGGGGGGGGGGGGGGGAGCCCTGAGCTACATACTATACAATATACTGATCTGCCAGCGTTTTCCTGTGGATGGTAGATCTTTTTTGACCAGGGTCTTGGTGTCAATGAAAATGCTTCTATAGCTAAAAAGTGAATTGTTGCTTTAGGCTGCAGTACAAAAGCTGTTGGAGTGGGAGCTGGGCTGTTGCTGGCAGGGCAGGAATGAGGGTGAAGAATTCTTGTGCTCTTCTGTTTTCTGTCCTCCTCCCTCTGTCTTCCTCATCCTCCCTAATTTCAGAGGGAAACTTCTTGTGGCCCTACAACTGCAGTACCTGGGACTTAAAAACATAAACATGACCCAAAGCTTCTTACAGGAAAATGTTGCTTTGGGATGTCAGTGTTTGTCTCATAGCAATTCTTGGTCCCCTCAATTGTGTCCAAAATGAGAGATTCCAGGGCAGCAGATGGTTGTGGTCACCAGTGTGTTTTTGTAGAAGCCTGCTCACTACTCAAGCCTACCATTTGTTTACATTATCACTTATATGAGGATGACAGAGAGGTGGGACTCAGTGTCCCCTTCTCTCATTGATATTTTAGCTCTTTTGATTTGCCCTTTTAACATGCAAACAAACCAGTGCTTGAAAGGAGTTCACAGGTCTTATTATCATCCCAGAAAAATGACTTTATGTAAAGAAGTCTTTAGTTTCAATTCCCCCCCCTCCCTCAATCTGTTCCCTGTTTTGGCTTGCTTGCTTGTATTCATGCAAATCTTGTGGCAAGAGACACTTTTTGTTCCTGCATTTTAGGTGTGTGTGCTGGCACTTCTTTCAAGCTCCCTGCAACTCAGTCATACCATACTGGTGCTTGCTTGTGATGCACAGCGGCAAATGTTGCAACTGTTATGTACTGAAGTTCTCACCCTGGGCCAGCAGGGGGATACTGTAGATAGGTAAAGGTAAAGGTACCCCTGCCCGTAGGGGCCAGTCTTGACAGACTCTGGGGTTGTGCGCCCATCTCACTTAAGAGGCCAGGGGCCAGCGCTGTCCGGAGACACTTCCGGGTCACGTGGCCAGCGTGACATCGCTGCTCTGGCGAGCCAGAGCCGCACACGGAAACGCCGTTTACCTTCCCGCTGGTAAGCGGTCCCTATTTATCTACTTGCACCCGGAGGTGCTTTCGAACTGCTAGGTTGGCAGGCGCTGGGACCGAGCAGCGGGAGCGCACCCCGCCACAGGGATTCGAACCGCCGACCTTTCGATCGGCAAGCCCTAGGCGCTGAGGCTTTAACCCACAGCGCCACCTGCGTCCCACATACTGTAGATAGTAATGCAAATAAGGGATCGAAAGTGACGTTCAGTGATTGGGTAGTTTTAGCAAATTGTTACAGTTACATGGTACTGTAGCTCTATATAAGCAGGCTGACTGAACCCTTCAGTTCAGTTCTGTTCTGGCATCTGAATAAACAAGAGCTGTTTGAAGAATCGCTGTGTCGTCTGATATGTTCACCCACAACTTAACAACAACAACTGTGCTGTGGACATGGAACTGTCATCAACTTTCTCATAAGTAAAACTTTACAAGCCCAGGCAGGGCAGAACTGTGGCAGTTTACCAAAGCCTAGCTTCAGTTATGAGGTTCTCCTTTTCTCTTTCCAAGAGGGTTTCTGCTTTAATACTTTCTTCTGTATCTGATAGCTCGGTAGGTCTTATAGCACACAGACAACAGTGACTGATGAGGTGCAACTTCACTTTGCGATGATTCATAATCCATTCTATCCTTGCAATAACATGTGAATGCAAAGCAGAGCTGGGCAGCCCATGGCCCAAACCTCTATGTGTCCCCCATTCTTACAAAAGCATCCTCTACCTGGCATTGCAAGCTGGGACACAGCACCCCAGTTTTTGCTGGAGAGTGTGCTCCGTTTTGACTGTCTCTGGTGCCCCAAAGAAAATTCTAGAATTATTTGTGAGAGTAAAGGAAACCTTCCTAATTCCACAGATGAGATGTCCTGAATAAAAATAAAATCTTTTTCGGTACTGAGCTCTTTCTGGTAATTGATTTTGCTAATATAGCAGTGATACTGTAACATCATGTACCAGTGTGGTTTCATACCACATGGCGAACAGGGTAATAACTTTGCAGTGACACAACAGCCATTGCAGACCCTCCGAAGCATTCAGTTATGACCACCATGGAACACCCTGCCATATATTATAATGTGGGTTTTAGCTGATCAAGTCCACATTATGTGGACTTCCTTGGCCCATGGGCCTTACTACTTCATTTTTGACCCTAAAGCAATTGCTCCCTTCACCCCCACAAAATGGGAGAAGCCCCAACTCTTGATAATGTGAAATATCAATGGCAAGATCCTAAAAATGCCCCCAGAATTAATAAAAGGCTGTTTTTTAAATTGCCATTTGAGTTTCCTATATATTTTTAGTCTATTTTAGTTAGGGTAGTTGAGGGATAGACAGCTTAATGAGGAGTCTCATTAAAGTCTGCAGGGGATATCTCTGCTGATTGAGTATATGTAAAGAAAAAGGCACGTTGCTATAATCCTTTGCACATTTATGTGGGAGTATGTGCCATTCAGCTCAGATTTACCGTACTTCCGACATACAGCACAATCCTACGCTTGTTTACTAAGTTAAGGCCCACACAGTTCAATAGGGCTTACTCCCAGGACTGTGCATAGCATTGCAGCCTAAACATGCAAACTAGGATCAGGCTGTACATTTGAGACAGCTTGTACCACTATTCTCATTTTCTGTTATGTTCAATAGCATGGTGGGCCGTTAGCACTGCGGAGCTGCTGTTAGCCAAATTCCATCATTTCTCATCAGATAAGCCTGCAAATTAGTAAAAACTGACTGCTTGCTGACACCGTCTGAAGTCTTGCTTTTATCTTGGAAATGCAGATATTGCTGCCCTGAAGGCAACTCACCTTCCGCCAAATGGGGTTGAACAGATCATGGCGGCTGCTCAATAACCAATCCCTTTTGCTACCAGTGTCTATCTGTTATCAGAAAGGAGGAAGTGAATGCTGGAAAGCATTTACTGTGCCTTAATGGCAATTGTTATTTATGAGACTGTCACTGCTCTGCCAGCGCAGATTACATTGTGACAACAATATAAGAAGTGAGCGGTACTCTGCAATGGATGTTTTCCAAAAAGGAAAAACAAAACCCGTGCAACATGCAATCTATAAACTCTTTGGATTTCTCACTCACTTTAAACCAACTGGAAACCACCAGCTGTCAGTTCCTATAAAGCTGCTTTCTACGTCTCAGTGCAAACAGTGTTGAATTTGCTGCCACAGCATGCAGGTAAAGTAGCATTCTGAAGCTGACAAGTGTTCCCCAGCTCCCCAAGCTTACCCCACTTGCATTTGCCCTGAAAAACACATTCCTAATCAAAAACAGAGGGGGAAAGGCTTTGGGCCATCTCTTTCTGGTTGTGTTTTCTCCCTCTCTCCATAGATGTCCAAAGATGGATGGTATTTACAGTCTCATTGCCATCCCCTAAGGCCATGCTGGGAAATCTTTTTCAAGCTGAGGGCCATATTCTTCAATGGAGCACCTTCTGGACCACCACTGGCTACATGCCAGTGATGAAGCTAAAGCATCAGAGCAGCAGATGTGACTCTCACCTTTATACAGCAGGCTATATTCCAAAAGTCACGTGTTGTGTGTGTGTGTGTGTGTGTATATATATATATATACACATACATATATGTATATATATGCACACACACAAAGCAGACCCTCCAAGTGTCCCTATTTTCCAACGACAATACCAGATTTACAGAAGCCAGCACAGTTTCTGATTTGATCCCAGAATGTCCCGCTTTTCCTTAGGACATCCCTATTTTCAATGCAGAAATGCCGGAGGGTATGGACTTATGCAATCCCTGAGTCAAGGAGATAAGTAGCTATACAACCTTTAGAAGATATCTGTATGGCGAAGGTTTTTTTTTTTAATTTTCAATGTTTTGTCATGTTTTTATATATGCTGGAAGCTGACCAGAGTGGCTGGGACAACCCAGTCAGATGGGTGGGGGTATAAATGATAAAATAATTACCATCATCATCATCATTGACTAGAACATCCCTATTTTCATTGGAGAAATGTTAGAGGGTATGAAAAAGGCATAGAGCAGGGCCAGAAAGGAGGAGGACCTGGTGGAATGCGGCTAAGGGAGAGTCCAGAGAGTTCTGGATGGCTGCATTTGGCCACCAGGCCTAATGTTCCCCAGCCCTTCCCTAAGATAACAGGGGTTTTCTGAGCCACCTTGCTCACAGTGCCTCCCTCTGAAGAAGGACCCTTGCCCAGATCAAGTCACTAGTGGTCTTCTAGAGAGCCACCCTTTATGGCAAACGTGTTCTCTGGATCACCTTGTCCACAATGCCTTGTTCTGAAGGACTTTTCCTCAGATTGAGGCATAGGCAGCATTCCAGAGAGATCTTTGGTAATATCACCACTACATTGCTGCAAGGGCGAAGTGGTGGCAGTGGAGACCTCACCACAACAGACATTGGCAGCAGGGGGGCAGTTGGACCGTCATGCCAGTCTACCACCTGCTAGCCCTTGTTGTATATCCAGCAGTTGCACCAGATATTGAGGATTCCCACACCCCCAGCATTTTCAGAGTTTGTTTGATTATATTTCTAGCAGAAACTTGGCATATAATTTTCACATTTCTCTGAAGTTCAATGGAATTCACAACCACGGCTGTTTCCTACGTCATGTTCCACTTTTTGATACCTGCTAATTTGCGCAACTTAAAAGATGACAAATTTCCTTTGTGGTACATTACTCATTAGAGCACTGACAGATCCTGCCATCGTTAACAAAAGGTTTAATTTAAAGCAATATAAACAGCATTGTACAGCAGAAGTGGAAGAAGTGGCAATTAAAATGCATCTGCTATGATGGAATGAACTTTAACAAAGATCCTAATGATCATATTAGAAGTCATGCATGAAGTTCTATTTTTGATGAATGGCATAATCATAAAAAAGAAAAAAGAGGAAAAAACCCTCCACTTTAACATAAATATGAACCGTGGCATTTGTGAACCTGATAGAATCGTGACACTGCAGACATTTTGCCATAATGAGAAGGGAGAAAAAGAGAGGGGAAATATTCTCTCGCTGCCTATGCATCATTTGAATCAATTTAGCTTAAATTTGCTTGCTTTCTTCCATAGAAGGTCACTCCGTTGTAAAGTGATTTTTGTAATTGTTGTCATTCTATATCACTTATGTCACATTTAGGCTAGATTAATTTTGAGAGTATCATTCTAATAGATGATTAGCTAGCTGCTTTGTTCAATGCTGTAGACACACACACACACAGAGAGAGAGAGAGAAGCCAAAATACTATCTATTGTAAAACAGACAAATTAAGGAGAAGCTCTGAGGTGGGTTTGCTTCACAACAAACAACAATATGCTGGTTCAGGGATCAAAGTCTAGAAACATCTCTTTTTCTCTCTCTCTCTCTCTCTCTAATACACACGCGCACACACACACACACACACACACACTCTTTATTTATCTATTTAGCCATAACATAGTATGGGACAAAAGTCTGCACTGCCTTCCCCTTCTCCCTTATGGTGAACTCCAAGCAATGCATGTGAAAAGTACTACCTTCCAGGAGCTCCTCCCAAGTGCTGGTGAAGAATCCATGACCAGTGGGATTGCCTCACCTTGGGGTGGCCGGGGCCCCTAGCTCCAGTCTGGGAGAAGCCTCCAAGCCCTGTTTGGTCTCCAAAGAGTGGCACCGGCACCTTTCTCTGCCAACAACCCTAGTCTTTGGCACAATGGGAGCAACCAACTTACTGCCAAGAAAGCCTGAGGACACATGGGCTGTAACTGTTTCTGACAAAGACCCACCAAGGGTGCCCTCACCACATGTGTTTGGGAGTAAATAGGAGTCTGCCCAGGGAGGGATGTGGGCTGGAAGGGATGTGTCTCTGTTGGCACCAATGAGCATCCTTGGAATGCCCCACCCAGTTTGCAGACCACCCAGCAGCTGTACTATCGAGGCAGGAGATCAGGAGGCAGAATGTGGAGGTGATACTGGGCAGGTAATGAGGCAGCGTGCCTGCAGTAGAGAGGGTAGCCTTTGCCAGGATCTCACTAGCCTCTTTTATTCTCCTCCCCAGGACCCCTGGCCTGCCTTCCCTGTGGCTGTGGGGAGGCGTAAAATGGTCCCTCCAAAGCTCACCTGCTCACTTTACTTGAAGAGTGTGGAAGGGATGCCTCCCGCCATGTGTGTGTGTGTGTGTGTGTGTGTGTGTTTATTAAAACATTTCCTTGGGTTGTGATAGAACATAAAGAGTTTCTGCTTTCAAGTCATAGAGTCATTTGAACAAATCAGTCATATTCAGAGTGAGACATTCCTGTTACAGGCAATACTTTGAGGGGTATGATGGGCCCACAAAGGGATTTCCTTCAAAGCAAGCAATTTTTCCACACACACACACACCCAAACTACCGCCCTCGGGCACGTGCCTCCTTTTGCCTAATCGTAGAGCCGGCGCCGTCTCACATTTCCACAACCTTGAGACCAATGAATGTGAGTATGTCCATTAGCCATTCAGCTAGAATTTAAATGCAAATCTTCTTGGGTTGTAGAGATTGCACCCATTTCCCCCCTTTTTGGAAATGGGGCTTAACAACGTTAGAATGCTGCCACCTTCTGCCTGTCTCTCTGTCTCCTGTCCGGCTCACAGACAGTAGCAGCTGGCTCTGCCTACATCCCAGAGACTTGTAAGCTGATTTATACTGATCCTGAACTGCCGTTCTGCAATATATAACATGACAAGTTAAACACAAAGCCTGCCAAAAATTCTTGATAGGCTCGGTTCTCATGCAGCAGCACTTGAAAAGACCATTACAACTGCCATCTAACTACAGTTTGCTCAATATTTTTGACAGTGAATTATCTGAACAGCAGTTTATCTCGGTTCTCACTGGTGTTAAAGCGGTGGTGTTAGAGCAATTTAAGGATTCAGAAGATGAAGATTTTGCAGGGAGGTGGGAGAGAAGCCTAAATACATAAAGTTGGTGTCAGTTTCAGTTTTGAATTGATTTGTACTATCTCATCTCCAAACTCCACAATGGAGCCAAGGAGCAATTTGTTACCTGCTTAGGTTTTCCCCCTTATGTAGATCACGGAAGAGCTCAATGAATTCTAGCTGCTGCCATTGCCTGCAGCCCTGGGTGAATGTAATAAGGACATTCCAGCAGGGATAGACTACGAACAGTGCTAATTATGCTACAGATTAGGGGTCCAGCCACACAAGAGGTCCTTGATGCACCCGATGTTATTTTAGACCATTGAGCAGCATTTATATTCACAGTTGCAAAGCATTCTAAAGCATATGAAGAAGAAAAAAACCAGCAACATTTGCAGAAGACTAAAATTGCCTTCTACACTGTAGGTCAGGAGTGCCCATTTTAGCTCTTAGGGTAGAAGGGTAGGGCATTGTGAATCCCTCTTCTGAAGCTTAATTACAGGTTGTCTGCCCTGTTTAAGTGGCACTGCTGTTCAAGGCTGAGATTATTGCTGGGAGAAGCCTGTATCTGCTTCATTGCACTTGTGTGAGGAAAGAAGAGACTATTCTGTAGCGCATGAATGTAGTACAGCATGGTGCAGTGCATGGGAGCTGCAGGGCCTCATGAGCAGAGTGATGTGGTAGCTCAGGAATGGGGATCTATGACCCTGCAGGAGTTACTGGACTACAACTCCCATCATTCCGCCCATGACTCCCAAGCCTACCCTGAGCTGTTGGGGTAAGGGGGGAAGCTGTGCTGCTTTGCCGGCAGCATTCTCCCCTTCCCCCTTCGTTTTGACAGCTTGGGAGAGGCTTGGAAGTCGCAGGCTAGTGGCATACCGAATGTCTGCCATGGGTGGCTTGCTCCGCCCCCGTGAGCGGTTTGCTGCAGGGTTCATGCTCTGCTCTGTGCACCCAAGTGGCTATCCTACACCTGGGAGGGCACCCTCCATGCCTTGCACGCCTTGGGAGTGCACCCATCCTGGGCAGCATGGGCATATGCTCTTCCGTTGGGTAGAGGGTGTGTGGTTGAGAAGGTGTGAGAAAGGAGAAACCCAGGAACCAAACAGAGAGGCCTGGAGGGCTGCATTTGGCCCCTGGACCTGGGTCTTATGTTACAACTCTTGACTCCTAGAGTTGTGCTGTTTTTCTTTGTTGCTCATGTGGGAGTGAACAAAGGCTAGAACTTCTGAAAATGTGAGATTGCACTGCGTGGCTTCAACCTGCCCAATGTGGGAGACTATAACTGCAAATGGAACCATGAATGTGCAGGCTGCAGGATCCATGCACACACTTGCTAGGCTCATTGAACACAACAAGCCGTACTCTTAGCAGATATAGGACTCTTCTGGCAGTCATGTTGTTATGCAGTGAAAGAAAAGTACCCATATGCTATGCATCTCACAGAGTACATCCATTTATTTTAGCAACTTTGTGATTTTTAAAGGTGACAAAATATAAGTTAAAAGAGCTGCCTGTGCAGCCTCACCTTATGCTGGTATGCAAATGTACAGCACTGAAAATATGTGCATGTTTTGCACAATGTAACAATCCTTTTCTTTAGGATCCTGTTTTTGAATCCAGCAACAGTAGCTTGGCTTCCATGCTAGGCATAGGCATTTTTACATCTGCATATATTTAATCACATATAAAGGAGCAATGACTCAGTGCTGACAGATGTACAAGAATTTTCACTGATGTGTGAGAATCAATGGTTTTTTAAATAAGATTTCGGAACTTTCATACAGAAGCATACAAGAATTTATGGTTATCCAGCAAAGTACTAACATGGATATAATAGTAGCAGTACAAAGGAACCAATGGAGGCTTAACCATCTCTAGGTCAACTGAGGTGACTTGCTGTCAGTCCATTTGCAGGGAAAGTTTGACGTCAAACAGCATCTGCAAATGGACTTCAAAGGGGCACACTGTTGGTCAACTGATTCAGATCCTTTGAACTTTGGCAGGTAGGCAGCCCAGCTTAAACCTGGAAATGATGAATTGTGAATCTTGTGAATATTCTGAGACTTTGTGGGTCCAATTCCAGAGGCAACCTTCCAGTTTGTGGTTTAGAAGTAGCCACTGTAAAGCACTGTGGCCTGTGTACACTGTGAATATTGTATCCAGTGAGTAGGCTCAGTAAGTTTTGAGAGCCTCCACAAAAGCCAAACGTTGCAGATCTGTTGCTCAATATTTGGTTTCTCTCTCATTTAACTTCTGACTGCTGGAAGCTACTGGTGTGCTTCTTCTCTGCTTACCCGTTTGTTCTAACGCAAGTCCCAAGGCAACCTTTGAGGCATCACAGGTTACAATAAAAGGATATGGGAATTTAAGAGCTGCAGAATTAAGCAGACTCACCATCAGCACCTCAAACATTCCTTGGTGCTCTCCTTCCCACACAAGGCTGTTCATACAATGGGGCAGCCCTCCGTAAGAAACCTTCTACAAATCTTCTGTAAAAACCGCAGTGACCAAGGAATCCCTGGATTTCTCCCTTTTTTAAAAAACAACAAATTTTATTGATTTTTAAACAAATACAATAACCATTAAACACTTATCCAACAGTGCATCTAATGGTATTGGTTTTATCTATTGTCTCTTGACATGCACTTAGAAATTCAACATTCAAACATATAACTTCTTGAAGGCATTTTATGGGTTTAAATCACATCTAGTTTGTGGGGATGGGGCACAAAGCAAACTGGACACTTTTGACACTTGTGCCCATATTCTGCTGACCTCAACACCCTTCTCCCTCTCCATTGCAACCTCTGCACTGTGAAGTCATGAAAACATCTCCAGCCCACCCTACTTTGTTCTGCCCTGCCCCACCAGCCACTGCTGCCTGGATAACTCTGGACTGTTCTTATGGTTGCCAGTGATGACCTTTCTCCATCAGCGACTTCTCATTTCCTTGATGCATCATCTCCCTGTCCAGACAATCCCATCTCCAGTTACCATTTCCTCCACATAGTTTACAAATGTCATTTGGCCAGGGACTCTCTTCTGGAAGTGTCCCCCTTCACCTCCGCAAATACTACTTATTGTTTGTAACTAAGTCTTCTCCAAATGCTGAGCCACCGTTGTTCCTTGCAAAGGCTGCAGAAGCTCTGGAGCTAGGAATTAAAAGCAGGCATCATTAAGGAAACATCCGCCACAGCTTCCGCATTCTGCACTCTTCATACAATCGTTTGTCTGAGATGGCTTCTCCTTTCACCCAAAGGCTATGAAGCTCCAAGGGTAATCCATAGATAAATTGGCTTTTAATATGCGATTCTGTCATTGCCACTAGG